>NC_136626.1:27835292-28310292 GCF_933228915.1 Telmatherina bonti
CAGGCACTAGTACATAAGAATTAAGTCCATTAAGACAACAAACAGTGCAAGGATATTGTGTGGAAAGTTAAATTTCAGTTTTCTTACCATAAGTTTATCCGTGTCAGTCTTTGTAAAGCAGTGGCCATTCATAACAGGACTGGATGGCTCATTGTCTGACAACACAATCACATCATCTGGCGAAGGTGGCTGTCGCTCTTTTTTAATGTCACTGAGGAAAGAAATATTAGATGCACATTATTAGATGAACTAAAACAATCTCTGCCCAGATATTTCATTCAATACATTGTTAATACCACATTCTTCAACACTGCCATCAGAACTAATTTGTAGTTTCATTATATATCCAGTAGATGGCAGTACATAACTACAATCCTCATCCTTTCTATGGCAGGAACGTGTGCTGGGACACACAAGAAGGCAACAACCAAGAGATCAATAACGAAGTAATGGCGGCAAGAGAAAAGCACAGCACCCCATTATCTCCGGTGAAAGGCAACATCAGCAGACCACCTGCTCTCAGACATCCAACAGCAAAAACACTGGCAAATAAAATGCAAACAAACTCCAATTATCCACGCTGTTGATTTTTTATTGATGAAACGGCTGAAGACCTTTGATAAATTCTTAACATGCTTTTCCTGTCGACTAAGGAGAACAAAGGTGACGAGCGACGAGCTACATGTGCACTGTACTCAGCAGAGAAGAAACAGAAGTGGGTTATAGTATAGAAGTGTTTACACTACATGAGCCATGGAGGATGACTATAGAGATTCCTGTACTGTCTTACAAGTCTGGGTGGTGAGGAGAAATAGTCCAGGGTAAGATATGCTACGGTCGACATTATGAGAGTATGAAAGAGGTAGACGTTTGTCTCCTACTGTGGAGTTATGAATGCACTCATGCAGCCAAGTTACATAATTGTTTGGTTGTTGTTGAGCGAGAAGCTGCAGGGCTTCAAGCTTAGACCAAGTTTACCACCCAGACGTGGCCTCACCCCTCCCCTACCTCCGTGGTGAGGCCTATGGCCTAGCCAGAACGGCACAGCCTGGGCCTCAGCTCTCCCCTCCCTCCCAGCTGCCGGCATCAGAGTCACCAGCGGAGCAGAGAGGAGGTGCGCTGGAGACACTGGAGAGGATGACAGTGAGGGGGAGGGGAATACATGGCCAAGAGCCAACCTATTGTGTACACTCACTCTCACTCAGTCACCACTTCATGCACCCCTCCCCCAGCCTTACTTGTTCATCTTTTATACTGCAACTCACTGACTCAGTTCTTCCATTTTTTCCCCCCTTTCTCTGCCCCCCCCCCCAATCTCCGGAGTCACTTCTATGCCATCCTTTTTTCTCAACAGCTGTCTCAACCTTTTCCCTCAATAGGCAGCAAGCTCAGTTCAATAAGGTCAACCACATGACAACATCCATGATGTGCACATAAGAATTTACAAACCTTTACGAGCACTTATTAAAATAAAACTTCCCATCTGTTGCCTGAAGCACAGTGACAGCATGTTGAGGCATTTTGCTGCTTTTCTTTTGACACTTCCCCAATTTACCTCACTCAAATAGAGACGTAACAACCAGGTATTCTTAAAATTACTTTTCTGGAAAGTTTATTCTCTTGAAGCACAGCTGGAGCAGAGGGGGCATCAGTCCCCCCCAATGTTTACATTCTGCACATACAATCCCATAAAGATAAAGAGTGACACAGACAAACTGCAAGTAGTATTACAGAGGTTTCAAGAGCTTCATGAACTCAGACACAAAACCTTAACAACAACCAAGCCCGTTAACTGACTCGTTGCCAACATGACGCTAACTAGCTTGTGGTGGTTGCCACCAACTATTGAGAACAGCTTACACAAGCATCACAATACACACCAGCTTGGTTATGTAAGGTCCAGTGTTTCTGCATGCTTCAGCTTCCCCGATCATGGCTTCACACTGATCCCACTATAGTATTGCTGAATCAGTCATTATGAGGTGCAGTGGGATCCTTTTTTGAGGGTACTATGTAATACTACCAAGTGCCAATTTTGGCTAAGATTCTTCTAAGGTAAAGCTATTAATATAAAACAGAATATCACCCAACAAATATATTGACAAACTGCTGTGATATAAACGGCATTAATGCACACTGTTACAAGAAAAAGAGAGAAACAAAAAGACAAGAGTAATGTGTCACCTTAGTGACACATATTTTAATTCAGCGTAAGTACTTTCATCTGGGAAGTCTCAACCTTGACTTGCACTACATTTTCTTCATGATTGTACATATTCATGATTTTCATATGAACAATGAAATAATCACTTTGCAGTAAGGAGAAAAAAACCCAAAAAACAAAAGCTGAAGGTTCAGCCGGGGCCAAAGGTGACACTTGTATGTAATTATGATGTGCCGCAGACAAACCCAACACACTCGCAGTTGAATCCCTTCTCTGTTCCACTTCAGCTGCCATCACATCAGTGTGTGTGTATTTATCGCTCTACCAAACACACGTCACATGACATCAGGCATTTCTGTGTGGTCATGTGACATACCCACCAGCCCTCCTGGCCCCTCCTTCCTCCAACTGCTCCTTCCAACGTGGAAACCATGGCAACGGCCAGTTAGAACCAGTTTGTGACACATAGCCTTCATTTTGTGTGAAGTGTGAGGCAGAGTTCAGGTGCTGCTGTGGGAGAAAATGGAGCCTGGGCCTTAGGAGCCTCAAAGTTTTCAGAATGGGGGCAGGCTGCCGGCAAGCCACACAGCAACTTCCTGTATGACTCCTGTCAGACCACTTGCTAGAGCAAATTTAGAGAGAAACCTGAAACTCCAATAGATACGGCTGTGAGCAAAGCTATCCATGGCTCATGCCTGCATGTATGCAATAAATACAGTGCATACAGTACCATAAATAATGCTTTCACTTTCAAACAACCAACACAAAATTTTGATCCTGTCTTTTAATTCCATAATATACTTAAACATTCATCAACCAACAACACAGAAATACATGAGCTAAGTACTCCTAGTATCGCAAAGATTTGAGACAAACTAGTCTATAAGAAGATTATGAGGTGGTCTTTTTGTGCAGTTGGAAATACTTATAAAGGGTTTATTGTGGGGTTGGCTGACAGCGCAAAATCCAGGCCCAGGAATAGACTGTAGCTGTCTAATGTTAAGTGTTTATTGAATTCCTTTAAATCTTTATTATAGTTGGTGACAGTACCATGTAAACTCACCAATATGCTATATTCTTCATGGACATATAGAAAAACTCATGAGTTAACCAAACCCTGTGACTGTTGTCCTCGTCTCACCTTTTAGATGTGCTCATGTCAACAGGTTCGTCTCCAGTTTGCACCTCCAGCTTGATGGTAGCCTTCACTTCCCCAGCCTTTAGGATGCTGGCCGCTACTTTAGCTGTTTGCTCGTTCTTCAGCTTGACGCCATCAACTCCAGATCCCACCAGTGCCAATGGGGCCCCAGCTGCATCGCCTCTCTCCAGCTTCACCCGTTTGTTGTCCATGTCCCCAAGGGGCCCAGTAGGAGTTGCATGGTCCCTCTCCAGAGCCCTCTTCTGGCTGCGCGTTTGACGCACTGCCTCCTCTGACATGGCTACTCTCACCCTGGAGACAGAGACAAGTAGTTACAACATAATCCAAATGCATTTACACAAACAAGGACAGGCTCTTTCAGAGTAAACAGCAGGTTCCTGCAACACACAGCTTAAGATGCACTGTTCTGGTAATGGTAGCAACGGTGATTTTTCTTAGGGAATGAGGGAAGCAGTACTCACTTTAGAGAATACTGAACAACACATTGTAACAGCAGGTTCCTTGTTATCTCTGCACAAGTTTCTAAAAGTTTTAGTTGTTTATTTTCCCTGTAAAAGTTTATATTTCTCATATTGCAAACATCCCCAATACTATAATTTAGTAAGAAATATATATATATTTTTTTTTTATATCAAGCATACTGTCAAGTCTAGTGAGAAAGAAGCCACCATATACACCTTTGGGTTTAGGTACAATCAGGGGGTGAAATTATTAAAACTGTACAAACGTACTACTATGTCTGATCTTTGGCAACTCACCTTAGAGGCCAAAAATGTCAAGAGTGACAAATGAAGCTGAACCCAATCATCTAATCTGATTCTTAGCTCAACAGTCCATTAATACCATCAAAAAATGTAGTTATATGAAAGGGGTAGTGAACCCCAAAATAGGTTTTTGTTTTTAACTGTAAACAACATAGTATTACCATGAAAACCTCTATAAAGCTGTTAAAATTTGTATTTTTTATTTTTATTTTTTTTTAAATCTACAGTTTGTGGGTCAAAATGTCTCAAAGCGTCCTCAACAGTACAAACCCAGGTTTTGTTTTCCGGGATGTAGAGGTAAATGTGGTGCTTCGCTACATTACAAGAAACCTTTTTTTTTTAAAAAAAAAACAAACTCATAGCACCTCCCTCCAATTGCAAAAAGCATGCCCCTGCCTTGCAGGCATAGAAATCACGCCCGCCGACGCATATGTGCAGTTGTGAACTTGTTATTTGACATAGATTTACTAGTTTCAGAATTTTATACTTTTACAGAACTTTTGAAAAAATATGGATGCAATGGGACAGATTTGTACTTCTGTGGGGTGTAAGTTATACTGGATTTTATTCTTCACCTGCTGATCATCAGCTGGCAACAGATAGCAAGCTCAAATAATAGTAGCAGAACTTGGAGTGGCACTTCCTGAAGCAGCCACAGCCTGATGCGAGTCGCCAGCCTGACGCGAGTCGCTGCACAGCTTGCCAAAGCTTGCCAAAGCTTGCTTTTTAAACAAATTTGCAGTGGGTGGAGTCACGTAAAAATTACGGGCTGTAATTACACTTATAGTATTGAAAATGTCATTTCTCATGACATTAAAAAAAATTTGCAACTAGATAAAGAGTTGAAATTTGGCAACCAATGAACTGCTACCAGTTAAAATAAAAACCCTCTTACAAGACATCCCTAACTTTAGACGTTTTTTTTAAAAATTGTAAATAAAGAGTTATTTATGGTTTTAACTGACCCTTCACTAACACCTGCCCCCTCAATGGTTATTGTTGGCAACAGGGGTGTGTAATATTGTATTGTTTGTGGTAATACCAGTACATTTTTTTGACAGGGTAGAAAATGTAATATTGTGATATAATATGATCACACATTTCCGGTTCGATGACATAATTTAACTGCATCTGTGTAAGACAGCGGAGCAGCTGAACAAGTGAACATATATTAAATAATAGTGGATCACATCATCCTTAAGACAGCCCACTAAGGAAGCATCAAAAAGTTAATTTGGGCAAATACCAGACGTAGATCCGCTGCCACTGCTCCTCAATGCCGCCAACTTAGCTACTCTGTTGCTGTATTTGTGAAGTATTCCTAGACCCTTTTTAACTCTTGATTTTTTAAAACGGGAGTAGCTTTAAATCCATCAACTTTTTCAGGTCTTCAGGTCTCACCTGAATGACCAGCAGCACTGATGTCATACTTAATTAGCAGACTTGTGTAGAACTTGACATTAAACTCAGCACAAGTTCAATTACCCACTGACTTGAGTCAGGTGTGTTGCAGCAGGTAAACTCTGAAGGACTGTGGCCCTCAAGGACCAAAGTTGCCCACCCCTGATCTGGAGTAACAGTTTGGAAATGTCAGAAAATCTGGAAAGAAGAAACTGCAATATGCTTTCAAGAAAAACGTCATTTGTCGACAGAGCAATGTTGACAAGGAAGACATTAAAAATCGAGGCTCATCTTTCATATTGAAAGACTCAAGTCCTGACTATTCATTTACGGAAGAAACTTATAGGAACAACAATTTAAGCACATAAATTGTTTTATTTTAAACGTATTTATGGCTGCCTACAGATGTCAGTATCTGTTATGTTTTAGCCTGGTGCTGAATGTTTAGTAACCAACATTACTTACTAGTGTTAAGGGACGCACTGATCCACTTTTTGAGAGTTCTGATCTGATACCGATACCGATATTTGCCGACACCAAATCTGTTTATGTGAACATTACTGTGACTATGGTTATTATTGCTGTTATAGCTGTGTAAGATTCCATTAGGTTGTAATAAATTACCCATCCTTTCTGAAGTTACCCCACCAATACAATTATAATAACAATACAGATCTAACAATTTTAACAAGTTTTATTTTGATTCGGCACATTTTACCTAAATACAACTATAAATGTGTGGTTTTGAAACAAAGATCTAGCTTTTAGGGCAGTGTTTCTAATTGCGCAGCTCACTAACTCTTGACTTGTGGCTCGTGAACCAGCCACTGGCTTTCTGAATATGCTATCTAAACAAGTCACAATGATCCTTAACGGTGCAGTTCTCTCCACAAACAAGAACTGCAGGCTGCTTGCAAAAACTTTGCCGTTGTAACGGCTCTAACTGTCCCTGTCAGAGCTGACAGCTTTGGCTAATTTCAGCAGCACCGAACTTCACCAAAGAGCTGCTCCGTTGGTAGCTCCGTATATATATATATTGGAAAAAGAAACACCCACATTATTGTATTTTCACCAAATACTGTTGCATAAGAATGCCATTACACAGCATTATATTTAGGATTACGATTCCTTGCTAAAAAGCTGAATCTTACTGATTTGGCAACGTAGCAGGATACGTAGCGAGGGAGCGCTTTTTTTTTGGGGGGGGGGGGGGGGGGGGGGGGGGGGGGGGGGGTCTTTTTTGTCTTACTATATTGAGTGCGGCTCTTGTTGAATTAACAGTGAGGTTCACTGTTTTAGTGTAAGAAAAAAATGTCACATTTTAACATTCAAGCCATTTGTTTCTTTTAAAAAAATCTCCAAAATAAGTTATCAAACACATCTGCGCTAGCTTGACTAGTGTGGTATAGGTACACTTTTATTAATACCAAGTACGAGTACACACGCTTGGTATTGAGCCGATACAAATACTGGTATCGGTATCGGAGCATCCCTACTAATGTTTATCTAAAATCTTTGTTTAGCCTCAAGTGGTACATAATTACCTAAATCAATGCAAGCACTTAAAACTTGAATATTCTACTAGTCTTGTAGCTAACAACTATGTGCTTTAGCTGCAAGTGAGATCTTCCACATCGTTTGATCCATATCTGGCATCTGTCCAGTTGAGTTTTGGGAAGGCAAAAAAACACATCATCCAAATCCAAGTGTTTTACACGATCTGCTTTGGCCTTTTGTGCGAAAAGAGAACGTTTACCAGATCCTCTCTAGTTCCCATCCATCCATCCATCCACTGCCACTTATCCGGAGTCGGGTCGCGGGGGCAGCAGTCTAAGCAGGGAAGCCCAGACTTCCCTCTCCCCAGCCACATTTGCCAACTCTGCGGGGGGGATCCCGAGGCCTTCCCAGGCCAGCCGAGAGATATAATCCCTTCCCCGGGGTCTCCTCCCAGAGGGACGTGCCTGGAACACCTCACCAGGGAAGCGTCCAGGAGGCATCCTGACCAGATGCCCGAGCCACCTCAACTGGTTCCTCTCGATGTGGAGGAGCAGCGGCTCTACTCTGAGCCCCTCCCGGATGACCGAGCTCCTCACCCTATCTCTAAGGGAGAGCCCGGCCACCCTGCGGAGGAAACCCATTTCAGCCGCCTGTATACGAGATCTCGTTCTTTCGGTCACGACCCACAGCTCATGACCATAGGTGAGCGTTCCTCTCTAGTTCCCATTGCTAACATATGACTGGCCAGTGATGGTTCAAGGCTAGGACATAAAGAGACTATTACTCACTATAAGTTTTATAAAAAGGAGGGAATAAAAGATCGAACGCACATTAAAATATCCCGGGGCCTTGAAGGATGTCTACAGTTGTGTTCTGTCCTTCAAATACTTGAAACCCAAAGACATTTTCTTTCAAACTAGTAACAAATTATTCTTGATCAAGTCACAGATTTATTGACCAACTGCTGAAGCTTTAGCTATTTATTAGGACAACCCTGAGGTATATAGGCATTTCTTGTTTCACTGCCTGTCCCCAAAAAACTAACCCACCCTGTTTAATTTTTTACAGTAACAGGCTGAGAGATCCATTTAGATTTCTGGGAAAAACACATTACACAGAATAAGAGAAGGAGGGGAAAAACAACTAGCATCATACAACATCTACACTAAACACATCAATGTAAGCCCTGTACTCATAATGAACAGACTCTCCAATAACAGCATAGATTTATATTCTACATTAAAACATTCATTCATTCATTTTTCTAAACACTCAGTCCAATTAAGGGTCACGGGGAAACTGGAACCTAAGTCTTAAGACTGCTGGGATCGCAGGGCCACACAGAGACAAACAACCACTCACACTCACACCAATGGGCAACTTTTGAGAATCCAATTAACCTAACATGCAGGTCTTTGGATGGTGGGAGGAGACAACCCACGCATACACGGGGAGAGCATGCAAACTCCACACAGAAAGGCCACTGTCCAAACCTCGCCAGCAGATTGAACCAACAACCTTCTTGCTGTGAGGCCACAGTGCTAACCACTACGCCACTGTGCAGCCCTACATTAAAACATGGCATATACTGCTTGTTGAAAAAAATAGGTCTCCAGCAAAACAAAAGGTTACACGCACTAATATTTCATTGTAATTCATTCTGCAGTGCCACAACATTTATTTCCATCCAGTGTTGCATTAACGTGTCACCAATGTCTTGTACTGATGATGGAAGAGTCCAACTACTGTGCAAAGCCTTTTCCATGGAAGACCAAGGGGTATTTAATTTAGTCTTATGGGGGCCACAATCCAAAAGACTTTCTATGTATTCCTGCTTCAACACACCTGAATCAAATGAAATGGATCTAACAGCCTATCAGGTTCTGCACAAACACTCATTAATTTGAGTCAGCTGTGTTGAAGCAAGCATACATGGAAATCCTGCTGTATTGTGACCCTTGTAGGATCGAACTGAGTTGTGCCTCTGGAATATGTCAATGACATCAGTAAAGAAAAAAAAGTCCACTGGTGTATTAACCGGGTCATTAAGTATATTCAGTCAGCTGACCTCATTCTTTGGACAGGAAATGTTGTTGAACCCAGACCTGACCAACTGGTCGTACAACTAGCGCAGTAGGCACTAGACATGATGGCTGTATCACTTCATCACCTCTCTTCTCACCCTGATGTGTCCATCACTCTGGAACAGGGTAAATCTGCACTTGTCAGACAATATGATCTTCTTCCATTGCTGCAGAGTTCAGTCTTGATTTTTACAAGCAAACTTTTCTCCATTTAGCCTCACTGATTAGTAGTATCAAGCAGAGAAAATATCTTTTCCACAACCACAAGATATGTCTTTTAACATGTTTGTTTAAAAATTAGAAGCTACTATTAACATTATTGGCAAGGATTAAATAATTTGTTGCCAGGGGACAGATAATCTCCCTGACAGTAAATATTCTATAGGAGGCTTGTTACTATTTGCATTTTTTTGACCAGGTGGTGAATATTTATAAAATGTTGTAATGATTCAAAAGTAGTTTGTACAGTATGACAAATTATGATGACATCAAGAATTTGACATGTAAATAACTTCTCTGAAAAAAACAGTTCTAACTGGTCTGAGAGGTATTGAAGATAAAGGCTTAACCCATGGCAAAAATAATTAACAAGGGAAGGAAAAAGACATCACATATTCACACATGGAACCAGGTAAAAGGAGAAAATGATGTTGCCTTCAGACTTTCCAAAACATAGTTACTACACTCAACATGCTGACAAGACTCCATTATGTGGCTGGCTGTGGCCAGGACTCCCTTGACAAAGAGGTTTTTTAATCCCATTGGGACTTTCCTGGTACAATAAAGGTTAAATAAAAAAAATTTTTTTTTTAAAAAGTCAACACAACATACAAAATCAATCATTCATCCTATCTGATTACCATTAAAAACAAGTTTTGTATTAGCAAATGTTCACTAAATAAGACTGGAGCAAGGTCAGCTCTAATTTTTTTTTTCCTAGTGGAAATATTTGAATTTTTTTTTCAAATACAAAAACAAAATTTATTTAGAAGATGAAAAAGCATGTAGCAAATTTTAGCATGGCTTGTGGCCAGGATTACTTATAGTTTTATCTGGTCATACATCTGCCAGACAGATTCAAGTAAAGGACAATGCCAGTCCTGCTTCCTGATGTTTAGCAGGTTACTGAGTTTAGATACTGACTAATCGTAAACCAATGGGCATCCAAAGCACAGCAACATAAATGCAACTATTATTCAGGTGTGTTTGCATACAAGATTGTGGAGCTTCTGGTACGCAGCAAAGATAGATGTGCCCTGCTGTACCATCTCTGGACACAAAGACCATCTATCTGCCAGAGATGACAGCTTGTGTGTGGGTGTGCATACAGCACTTTGGAAGCCATACTTAACCAAGCAAGATTGTCAGAATGGCTGAACAATTCTCAAATGCTATAACAGTGCAGTGGTGCACCATGTCAGTTTTACAATGACTAATACTCTTCTGAGACAGAGCCTTCAGATCTCTGTGTAAGCTATGTGGTAGAAACTGTTTTAGACTTGGGGAAATGTGTCTACCTTTGTCCCAGAGGACACAGTTAGCATTTTGAATCCCGTGTTCATTATATCGTATACAGCTAATCATAGGTTGTGAAAAACAAAATGTAATAAAAAATTGTTGTCCTTGAATATGATGTGAAATGCACATCTGACTGACTCATTGTTGCATCACACTTGATTCTAAACACATACATATACATAAATCCAATTTATTCTATTCTACAGTCATGTAGCAGACGCTTTTATCCAAAGCGATTTACACATCCCAATCTGCCTATCGGGGGGGAACTTGGGGTTCAGTGTCTTGTCCCAGGACACTCCAGCACATAGTCGTGGGAAGCGTGGAATCGATCTCCCAACTTTCCAGGTGAAAGATGACTGCTCTTCCTCCAGAGCTACAGCCGGCCATACGGCACTACGCCACTACAGCTCTTGTCTGCTGCTTATCCATGATCACTATGTCTGGTTGGTTGGCCACCAACATTTTATCCGTCTGGATCTGGAAGTCCCAGAGGATCTTAGTCGTAGTGATCGATGTATCCATGCCCAATGATGGATATAAGAACAAGGAGCATGAGAAACTGGAGAAGTACCAAGCCCCAAGGAAGAACTGGATAAGGCCTGGAGGGGGAAAGCAACAGTGGTACCCATAGTGATTGGAGTATTGGGGGGCCGTGTCCCCGACACTGGAGAAGTGGCTCCAACAGATACCTGGTGAAACATCAGACATTGGCGTCCAGAAAAGCGCAGTCTTAGGAACAGGTCCTAAGCTCCCAGGATTCTGGTAGAAAACCCGAGCTTGAGAGATGAACAGCCACCCCCTGTCACATGATGTCTATTTATATATATATTTGGTTTATTGGTTACTATAAATTGGAGTGGGTGTGAGCATGAGTGGTTGTCTGTCTTTATGTTGGCCCTTCGATGGACTGGCGAGCTGTACCCCGCCTTTTGCCCAAAGACTACTGGAATAGGCTCCAGTTTTGCCCATTCCTGCCCAAAACCTATTTCCACTGTATTTTACAGTATGCCAAACTTGAAATTGTAGTACATCCATATATTCCATATATCCCACATAACCTTTGCTCTGGTGGCTCAGCTCAGGTAATGAACTTTAAAATGTTGACTTGCTATGCTATCAAGCTCATAAGACCTGCAACCAATAAAAGAAACAGCTTGACTCAGGTTTATAACTATACCTTTACAACTAGTAGCACCAGTATGTTTTCAAATATGTTTCCTGTTTGTTTTGTCATCATACATCACGTAAAGTTGTGTATGCATGAATCAGTTTGTACAGGATATAAATCCAATGCTAGGCCCTATTCATCGTAATGAGTGGTGGGCAAATTGCTATGAATGTTGTCATGTACCTGTGCTTTGTCAGCAAGTTCTCTTGCCCTCGCTTGGCCCTTTGGTTTATTTCCCAAAGAAACCACCCAGGTCCTAAATGTCTAATGAAAACAAGATGATGACACAGTACACAATCTTGTAAGAAACAAGCAAAGACCTGCACTTTCTGAGAGTAAAAACTCACACAATTTCTAGCTGGATGCAGCACAGAAAGAAACAATTTGATGACCAGATTGCTGACTTTAAACGTAAAACTGTCATACAGCATATCAACAGCATAAAGTATAAATTATGAAGAAACAGTTACACTAATGACACCACAGCACATTTGCCAGCCCCATGTCAAAGGCGATCGATCTTTATAAGAGGCTGAAACCACAAAAAAAATTCTTCTCAATCACGCTGAAGGAAGAGCTGAGATTTCAAGGGTTGTATCTAATCATTCAAAAATAAAATTAATCATCTTTTAAGGCATAATCATCTGACAAAAATCAAGCAAATTTAAAATTTATATAATTGCCATTTACAGTACCATTTCAGAGGTCCATCATCACCAGAAGCAACCCCACCTTAAGGGTTTGTGTTGTTGTCTGTAGCTTTGTTCGGCTTTCCCTTTCACATTTTATTAAAACAAGTTATGTAAACAACTTAAATGCACCATTTGCTTTAAGATAATCCACTCCAGTAATTCACTAAGTTACAGCACTGTCTTGAGATCCTGTTGACATCATTCAGCAGTTTTTGTTTCTAAAATGTCTGACATATTTTAAAGGCTTTCATACATTTCATTTATTACTTGTTCCACAGCGTCTTAACAACTGGTGTGCATTATCTGAGTCACTGATCCAAACACACAAGCCTCTCTGTTGGTTGTTTTTCCTTTCATTCAACCATGTTTGAGACAGCAGGCCAGCCACTGGTAGATCTCACACACTAAATAAATCATCCACATATTATATTTTAATTCACTCTTCTTCCTTGTGAACAATAATTAACAGGCAGACATAGACATTTTGAGCCCTAATGGACTTCGTTATTAATTTTAATCTCATTAAATTAAGGCAGGAGCATTAATAAGATATAAATATCAATTTTTTAAAAAAGTACTGAGACCTATATCACTATTAACAAATTCCTAATGCCACGCATTCCTGATTGTATGCTTGTGTAATCGGCAAATGAGGATTCACCTTTTGTATCATACGAAGGCAGCACTGACCACACAAAGCAAAACTACAAGGCAATGAGAATGTGAGTAATGGAGAACCAGCATGTGATTATTTATCTGTGCTTGTTTATCTCGAGAGATTAGAGATGAAGCAAAGACATCCTTTTCCACAGAAAAATAAGGCATGAGGGCAGAGCGCTTCTTAGGCAGGAGAAAAAACAACAACAACACAACAACAAAAAAACAGGGTTATTAATGAAACTAAAAATTAGCCCATTTGACTGACCTAATACAGAAAAAAAATGCATGCACAGAGCTGAAACAGGCTTTTTGTCTCTCAGAATCTTTAGCCACATCAATATCTTCCTTTCTGAGCGGGTTGTGCAACCTTAGGAAAACATCCACCATCCAGGACGACAGGAGAAGATGTATGCACGTGCACTGGAAAGCAAATGGAAATCTGTGACCTGGACTGACACTGCAGGTTTTACACGCATTGTGTCCAGTTGCTCATGCCAGATCAATGGCAAAGACTCATCCCCTCAGGTAGCGCGCCCGCCTCTCATCTCCAAGACTGCAATGATCTCCCCATTGGGACTGACTGGACACAGCCAGCCAACACATTAACACCCATTTTAAAAAACAGAAGATACTCAATTGTGTCTTTAGGGCTCACAGTATGGGGAAACAACATTTTTACTGTCCAATAAAAGGAAATACAAGTAGGAATCATTATTGCACTATCAAAGACAACAGAGAGGCAACTCATTTTTGGATAGCCAAGGGACATCATCCTTTGGTATATTGATTTCATCCCTCAAAATGCCAACTGCCTTACGAGCATATTTGGCCTTGTGATTTTATGTAAGCTACTCTCTTCATGTGAAACATTTAAAATCTCCAATCACTTTCATCAAAGACTATTTGCTTCATTTCAGACATCAAAATAAGAAGAAGATCACACTACCTATGCTGATCTGTGCACCAGACTTAAGAGTGGGGGCAGGGACCCAGCTGAGGAGGTGCCATGGTTGGGGGAGGGAGAAGAGTGCAGAGCGCATGTGGTTAGCTGAGCCATAATCTAACTGTACCCAAGTGAAAAATACTCTTCCTTGTCTTCTCTCTCTCACTTGCTCACTCGCCGTCTTACCCCTCCCTGCCCCACACACACACACAGATACACTCCCTCCTCACTTGTTCTGTTCTAGGCTCGGCCAGCCCAGAAGTCTATGCTTGTGTGTGTGTGTGTGTGTGTGTGTGTGTGTGTGTGTGTGTGTGTGTGTGACTGTGTGTGTGTGTGCCCCTACTGGTTGTGTCCCGAACGCCAAGGGTTAAGCCCCTGCCATTTTAACGCCACTGACAGATCAGACCATTAGGGTGTTACCTAACAAAATGGAAGCCTTTAACCCTGAATATGCCAGACCGCTTCTTTGTGTGTGTGTTTGGGTGTGTGTGCTCAAATGAGAGCCAGAGCTACAGAGTGCATCTACGTGTGCGCATGTCTCCACCTGGATTCTCCCTCAGCAACGCGACAACGACAGTGCACTAAGTCCAGGAAGTGAAAAAGAGCCTTCAGTACACAACCACGTAGGAACACAGACACATTTAATCATGTTCTACCTTGTAAATATGGCTGTGTGCATTAACAGACAGTGGGACTTGTTAGTCATCTGCCGAGACCCTTTAACAACAGGGTATTTAGTGCCAGTCGCATTTAATCTGGATTCAGATGAGCATAAACCATTGCTATATTTTATACATAAAAACCTCCTACAGAAGGAACACAATCTACTGACCAACAAAAACATAAAAGAGATCCAAGTCATAAAACTCTAAGACACCTCCACATTTCATGCAAACCTTTAGATGCATTCTTGAGCCAGTAATTACAAAAACCACTGGATGCATTTCAACCATAAACGTTTACAAGCCATAATAATAAATATTTTAAAAAAGAATGGCTAAATGTTTTTTTAAAAATCCAAGGCAAGGATTATCTTCAATTCCAGCCAAATTGCTTCCAAATGGTTACTCAGTAATCCTGTAAAACCAGAAGCACATACCCTCATACAGACTGGAGGGCCAGGACACACGCAGACTGCTATCAGATTACATTTCTCTGAAATGGATGGCAGCAGGAAGTGACCAGAGTACAGAGGGGAAAAAAGAGACAGAGTGAAAAAGGGGGCTGCTTAAACAGACTTTTGAAAAAATAAACACAGCATCAGTGTGTAAAGCCTATGAACAGCTCGTCTAGCATTAAGTAAATAAAACAGTATGCAGCATTAATTTCCATTCAGACAGCACAATTGAGATACACAAGCTACTTATATTAATTTTCTATAATAAGCTGCATATCCAATGTTTCTCCTGGAATTATATGGTGGGGTAGGGGTGTGGGGGGATGGGGAGGCTTGCGTCTCTCCTAGAGGGTCAAGTTAATATATTTTGGTCACAACAGAAAAAATGCAAGATTACATTTAATTTATAATAAGTCTAAACATTGTTGTTTTAATAAAATTATGTTATTGGTCTGATTTACACAACAGTATGTCACAGCTGCTCTCTATATGGTGCACAATGGAGATGCTTATCGAGAATTCCCATCCGAAGACCCATAAAAGAAAATAAGACAAATATAAGGATTTTTTTTTTTTTTACATCAGCTCCAGCGAGGTGAAGATGAGTGAGAAGGAGTCGAGTAGTTCTCCGGCACTGGTGTCATACAGGGAACCATCACGAAAACAGTGAAACAAGTTGAATCTACTAATCACTGTAGTAATTTCTAGTTCCAAATTGATCTGATATTTGTTGGTTTTATTGACAACATGTCACCTGAAATCTGAAGTTTCAGAATCTTTAAAGCAACTTTACTGCATGAAACGATTTTTTGTCAGGACATTTAAGAAGATGCACTTATTTCTGTCCTAAACTATTGTTTGTCATCATTTCATTCATTTTTGGGAAATTAGTCCAGAATGAAGTTTGGAAGTGCAAAGTGAGTTGTAGCTGTCATGTAATGTTTAAATTATTTTGTCATTATCACGTGTCATATTCCACCGTACTGCTGTAAAGATCAGGCGACTTGATAAATTAAGCTGAACTTAATGCTGATTATATTTCATTCCTGTTCATTAAGCCTAAATGTATGCTACACATAAGACAATAACACTTGAAGAGTATAAACCAAATATTAGATGAAAAACTGTGTCTATATCAGCACAGGAGGGTATTACTCTATTGGTGTATTTTCTTTATTTTTATTTCATTTATAGATAAAGATTGAAAACAAATAAGTGTATTAGGATTTTTAATCTTAACTTTTTCTTTTGACGTCTGCCCTGTACCACACTAAATACAAAAATGAGACAAATAAACGCAATTCCTATTTTTACTATTGAAAGATGATCAAAAACAGACCCGGAACCGAACCCATGGGCAGCATTAAATCAAGATGGAATCAGCTATAACCTGGTTAACTCTTATTTGTATTTAATAAAACATTTCATGTAAACTAAATACTGTGCAGTACTGATCTAGCCTACACTACCAGTCAAAATTTTGGACACACTTTCCCATTGGATTTAATGGATGCCAGAGTTCTGCTGTTTTGATGCCATTAACTGGTGGAAGAGGGAAACAGTTTCATGTCTAAAGTTGGTTCTTCATTTCTGGTACAAACATTGTTACCAACACTGGAAATATCCCATTCTGACCAATTTACAGTCATGTCATTCTTCTAATGACTGCATCTCAAAAAAGTTTCCACCTACTCAATCTGATCTAGTTTTCTGTCTTTTATTAATGTCTTGGCTCATCTCTGCTTATAGCAGCATTACCTTGGGAAAATTTAAGGTAAATAGTCGGGCTGGGCAATATGACGATATATATCATTTGGACGACAGGACATGTTTATCATTTCATATGAGGCTCTGTTGTTTACTGCAGTATTTTACGTCAAGATGCACTTTAGGACATGCACGCTGCAATATATACACAAACATGGAGAAAGACAGTAGCATACGCATTTCAGAGCAGGGTAATTCACTAAAAGATGGCCAGCCAACCAAAAATGATGAGCTTGTTCATAAAAGAGGTGAAATCTATGTTGCTTGGATGTGGTTTGGATATATAAAGACCGACATGGAACAGAGAACAGACTAGCTCACAGTCCCAACAACAAACTCCGATACAACTACTGGTAGCTCATTTTATCACCTCTGCAAGAATCAGGATAAAGAATACAGAATAAAGAATATAGTCAACGAGCAAACGCTGCAAAACCAGTGTCAAGTGGTGGCGAAAGCGCTCATAATAAACTCCAGACATAAGCGCTGCAGCAGGCATTTACCCGTGAAACGTCATACGACCATAGTTCCCCAGATGGAAAGAGATCACTGCTGCCGTTGCCAAGCACATCTGACAAATAACTGATGACTGACACAAAATTACACAATTTTTTTTTTTGTCGTTATGTATATCGTAATGGGGATATAAAATGAGCTTCATCATGATATGAGATTTTAGTCCTATCGCCCAGCCCAAGTAAATAGCATTGTTTATTACTGACAACATTAACAGATGTTATCAGTACATTTCCAAAAACAGTCTATGTGTCTGTTAAAAGTAAGTGTACTCAGTGGATGCTCTTGTGGGCTCAACTGTAGTATCTATTGAAAGCTAATAAGCAGTCGCCATTTTTAAATCTAGGTTTTCCTCAACTGTTGTTCCTAAGGTTATTCCCATCTCACTTCATCCCTTGGTTCAAACTTGAAAATCATGGCTATTAATGGTTTGGATTTCAGCTTATGGAGCTAAATTAATCACACTATTTACTTACCTCAAATCATATAAACTAGGAAGATGCAAAAAATCAGACATTACTGTTTAAAACTGTTGTGTTCAGTTATCATTAGACAGCCTTCAGATGAAAATATCTTATGCCAGCCCAGCACAGATTTGACATCAGCAGAATTATTCCTGACAAAGTGACAGACTGCGATTTACACCACTTTGTAAAAAGCAAACCGTTTCAACCTCCAGGAAATTGGCATTACTCTTCCACATACCTGATGCTATCAAGTTTTGTGATCTTTGCAGTAACTGTGGATCCTGGTGATCCAAAAGTATTGTCCCTGAAGTCTGGTACATAGTCCAGCTATTAAGTGGTTCGAACCACTTACAATATTGGCATATCCCGGTGCTGCGGAGAGAGCTGTAAGTAGTTACAGTCTATTTGCATGTAACATACTGCATTTTTAAAAGTAAGTTTTGAAGGCAGGGTGATAGCTGGGTAACCAAACAACCTCAAACACAGGGGGTTTGCAGGGATAAGAGGCAACAAAAGACCTAGTTAGCAGTGGACTTTGACCCTCTAAAGCCACACAGAAGCTATGGCAGGAGTGACGGAGAGTGAAGACCAGAAGGTTATTCAGAAATTGACTGAAAAATTCCATGTACACACAGCTTATACAACCAACCAGGTGGGAGGAAATCACCTCAGACACTGTGTCTTATCTCGGAATGATTCTTTTATGTATCTAAGTGTAATGGATGAATCCTGCATTCATTGTTCAAAGATCATTAAATGCAAATCTAGCTTACGTGTCCCTATTCAGGCAATACCAGTCACACCAGTTGTTACTTGTGAGCCAAAATGCCACGAGAAAGAATGAATACTATTGATTTGAGTGCAACTTTAAGAAGATGCTTTGGTTGCAGAATTAAAGTAGGCAGTGCTTCATATAAAAATATTAAGGTTATGGAATGGGAGCACACCTGTAAAATTACATGTAGCAGGTGATATGATATTATTTGTTCTTGTCTGAAGCATGTTTTTTTCACATCAACAAACAACTGCATATAACTATATAGGCCACATGGTTAAGAGGCGTTCACTTGCTAAAGGATGAACACATTTATGTCAAGTCTAAACCAGGGGGCATATTATAGTGTGTTTGGCCGATGAGGTTGCCCCCCATTAACAATTCAGAAGGCATTTCTACAAATTCAATAACTTATCACTGAAAGCATGTTCAACATTTGCATATAGAAGTAGTGATCGACCTTTATTGATCTGTTTATATAAGGGATCCCAGATTACAACAATTAATACATTCATGGCAGCACAGTCCAAATGTTGGCTAAATAAAATGAAACGATTGTCTCTGTCACATTTTGGTCTTATTTATGCTTTTAGCACATTCCTTACTCTCAGGCCACTACAGCACACTACACAGAAAGACTGAAGTTGTAACGTTAACGTTAAAATGACCTGAAACGGCCATCACTTTAACAGATTATTACATCACTGTTACATATCCAATGTCTGAAAAGGTCAGGTTAGTCACATTGCTAAAACACATGCTTGATGAGGTCTAACTGGGTAAACAGGAATTAGCTGTATCAGTTTGACATGAGAGTATTCCTCATGTCCATCTAAAGAAAAAGACTTGCTCAAGGCCTTTGGGAGGTTACTTTTGACTGATTATGTCTACACCTGTCCCAAGTGGCATCTGGAGCAACAGTAAGTATAAGATGCCAGAAAAGCACTTGTTACTTTGCAAATTTACTTAGGTGAAATGCTACAGGATCTCAATCAACCTGAAAATGAACAGATTCAATTCAAAATTACAGGAAAACCAATTTTTGGAGCATAAATATAAATTAACAAACTGGCTGTAACAAGCAAACGTGGTTTCTTTACTATGAGAACAAAAAGCATTAATAAAGTCTGACCACAGAGTAATATGTCATACCAAGCTAAATGTACTTCTCTCTTATTACAACATCATATACTTTTGTATTAACTCATTTAAAAAGAAAAACAGCAAAAATCAATGAACTCAGCATAACCTGAACTCAATATTTGATACAGCTTACTATGGACTACTCCTTAAAAATTATACAAGAGTCCCTGATCTTATCCATGTTAACACCAGTAAGATGTGATTTTTTTTTTTTTGTAAGATGTAATGATTTCCACCACATTTACTGCTACACATTATAGCATGTAAGAAATTAAATAAGTATATTTAAAAATAACAATAATAATGAAGACAATTATACATTTCCATTATATTAGATCATAACAGATATTTACATTGTCAGGTCAGAACATGTGATTTTCAATTGAATATATGCATAAAAGGAATAAATTCACAACAAATATTGCTATAAAAACACAACGGCGGTAAATTTAATTTTAAAATGATCCATTAAAAAGGAAAGTAACAATGAGCTGAAGGTGAAAACTTCTGATGATGCTAGACTTTTGCAGCAGCTGTGCAGCATCAGAAATACACCAGAGAAGTTATATCTCAGCACAAAAAAACACCTTTGGGAAAATTAAACTTCAGATTAAATTCCAGATGTAAAACCCACCAAGTCCACTAATTATTGATATAGTAAATATAAAAATGGCAATGTTGACCATGTAATCATGAGAAAAAACAGGAGAAATTGATATTATTATCAATTAATTAAAATTGATTGGTGAATAATACATGTGTATGTTCATGCTTCAGTTTTAATCCTGCAGAGTAAAAGAGGATCTTGAGTCATGCTTGTCTAGTTACATCACTCTCAGGGGAGATTTTCATAAGCAGCACCCCTCCTCGGGCAACTCTGAGGCACATCATAAAATGCAAAGCGACACATGTCCCCCTTCACCAGCCAAGGGTGCCAACTGTCTGCTTGATCTAAATAGAGGGCACTTGCTTAAAAGAGAAAAATGATAAACACACTGATGCTCATCTTACAAAGCATACCTGAAAGTCAGATTAATACAAAACTGACTTAAACACTTAAACCAAATAACTCATGGTTCACAGCCTATCTCCATTAATGTCAAAAGCAATCATCAAAAACTAATAATTGTGTATACATAACTTAATAAATTGGAAGAATCTCACAATTTCTATAAAAATGACTTAATGCACAAGTATGTCTCCAAAAGTTTGACCTCAATGGGCAATAAAGAGTGCAGTGGTTGTAGGGCATGCCCTTAGACTCGGCAGGATGACATATCTATTCATACAGTAAGAGGTGAACTTGATCCGAATAAAAGAAACACTGCTATTCTGGTATTTTCACAAAGTAGGCGTTTAGCTGTCTTATTCTAGCGTGGGTGACTGCTACGAAGCTGTCGCGGACAGACCAACACACACACACACACACACACACACACACACACACACACACACACACACACACACACACACACGAACTGAGGCACGATCGTCCACCATTACGCCTCCATAAAAAGGCTTTTCACGGTTGAGCTAATCTGACAAAGTTCTGAGATCAATGGCTCGTAAAGCCACAACCATACCCATCCACGGTTAAAAGGAACGGTGGGGGGCTTAGAAATACCCGGTGGAAACACTAGTTATTATGTTCCTAAACTTAAGGGACGCAACTCAGCCCAAAATAATTGCTACCTATATCAACTAACCCCTCATCAACAACAACAAGCTATTGCATGCTAACGTTAACTTGGCTTGCCAACAACAACCTGTCCATTTGTCCAGCTACAAAAGCCAGTAGCTACGCAAAGCAGGCTACCAGCCCGGGATGATTATCAGCAGATACGCCAATTACTTACTGAAACCTGAAGCCCATGCCCCTTAAAGTACTATATAAATCATGGTATTTGACTTGGGTGTTTGTACCAGACCAAATAGCGATACACGACAGACAATGAAATCGACCCCGTCTCAGGCAGCAGCTAGCTGACAAGCAAGCTCGGTTAGCCTGCTAATGCTAACTCGCTGGTCACTCATCTGCACAGACTCGCATTCGCCAGTAATGTAGCCTTAATTACACACATAAAATGACAGCTTTCTGTATTAGTTTTACAGCTTTATTACGACTAACTAAGTGGAATAACCTCAATAGTATAGTAATACTGATGCATCCTAGAACAAGTTTTGTCGGAAAAGTTGAGTAAAATTTCCTCTACTTTTGAAGCTTGTACTTTGCAGTCCATAGTAGGTAGGTGTGTGTGTGTGTAGCTGAACGACACACACATTGTTACCTTGCACGTTAGCTCAGATCAAGCTATGCTAGCTAGCTTAACTTGCGTTAGCTGAGCTAACACCGAAAGAGAAACTTCCATCGTCATATTTTAAATGAGAATTAGGATATTGGATTCGATTGCAAGATAGTGGAATGATGTTACGTGGACTTACGGAGCCTAGGAAGAGCTTGATCGAGTTCCCCTGCGATTTCCAGTGGTTTGATGACAATATTTAGCTGGCTTTGGCGTAAAAATCCCGGGGATCCCCTCTCTTCTGTCCGCTGCCACTCCGGTTGCCAGATAATGTAATGAGCCACCACAGGCGGCGTCATGCTGCGTTCATACACACCTCGGAAATGTTAACTGCTTGTGCATGTGCGTGCGCGCCTGTGTGTATGTACATTTATATATACATATATATATATATATATATATATATATATATATATATATATATATATATATATATATATATATATATATATATATATATATATATAATATAGATAATATGTGTGTGTATACACACATATCTATCTATCTATCTATCTATCTATCTATCTATCTATCTATCTATATATATATATATATATATATATATATATATATATATATATATATAGATAGATAGATAGATAGATAGATAGATAGATAGATAGATAGATAATATGTGTGTGTATACACGCACGCACGCACAACCAGTTAACATATACATATGTAGAGTTAACGTATATATATATATATATATACATATATATATATATATATATATATATATGTATATACATATATATATATATATATATATATATATATATATATATATATATATATATATATATATATATATATATATATATATATATATATATGTATATATATACATGTATATATATATGTATATATATATATATATATATATATATATATATATATATATATATATATATATATATATATATACACATACATATATACTTAAACTCACAAGATCTATTTCTATTTTTGGAAACCAACAGTCTCAAGTTCTATGCTGAATGTAATCCATACTACTTTGGCAGATATTGGTATGAATCCATCTCTCTGTTCTTTTCCTTATGGTCACGTACAGTTTATAGATGTCCTGTTGGAGACGGAGGTTCTAAACTTTCTGTATGTGCCCAGTGTATTTTGAACTTCAAGCTGCACCTTCCACCTTTCTTAAAAAGCCTCTTTCTGTGGTAAACTTTGTCTTCAGGGTGTGTCTAGGCAGTGAACCCCTGCAGTACAACTGCCATTCATAAACATTTCCAAAGCAACTTCATTTGCTAAAGTTTGCAAGGTTGGAGTGGGGAATTTGGTGGTTATTTTCAATAACAAAGAGCTTTTCTTTGTTGACGTAGCAGTGGTGAGACTGACTTGATAGTTATCATCTGTGAACGGCAGTTTTCCACCAAGAGGGAGTCATGTCAGGCTTTTAAGAAAGCTTTCAGTCAATAACTGATTTCTGAAAGTGTTTTAGTTCTTCTGTTGTCCTCTAAGAGGCCTTCTACACGATTCAGGGGCCATATGGGAGCATGCAACCTCATCATTTTGTGTTTTAAATTAACTTATTGTACATGGGTTGGCACAAAGATTTTTAAAAATATGTATAACTAACTGAGTTCTCCATGCTTCGACTTTAAGTATTACCTCGGAGGATGGATGAAAAGACAAGAATAGACCCGGTTTACTGATAGACACAAACCAAGTAGCTTGCTTAAGGCTTTTTGGTTGCTGCAAATAACAGATGAACTATTGAGAATGGAGCAACACTGCTTATTTGACATGACAGAATGGGGGTTGGGGTCGTAGTTCAGATGTTAATGCATTAGCTGAGATCCTGGTGGGCAAACTTGTTTTTAACAGATCACTTTTGAAAATTACAGGAGGACGAACAATTTGTGAAACAGAATAATTTTTAGTTGCAACAACGTTTTTCTTTTCTTCTTCAGTTCCTGTGCTTGGTTCATAGCTAATACACTTCTGCCCTCAAGTTTATCTTTTTAGATACTATGGGTGTAAATGATCAGTTTGATCAGGTTACAGTATTCTATCAATTTTAATGGATAGCGATTGAGTGTTTGCTGATATCTCAAATTCAGTCGCGATCCAATTTTGTTTCGATTTAGGATCCACCAAATGATATAACAAGATATAGCAGATAATTGAACACAGCCATTTCCATCTATATCAAAATAACAAAAAGCATGATAATGGGAAAGAAAGGACATCTAAGTGACTTTGAACATTGCATGGTTGTTAGTGTCAGACAGGCTGGTCTGAGTATTTCAGAAACTGCTGATCTACTGGGATTTTCACACACAATCATCTCCAGGGTTTAAAAAGAATGGTCCAAAAAGGAAATATCCAGTGAGCAGCAATTGTCTGGAACAAAATGCTTTGTTGGTGTCAGAGGGGAATGGACAGACTGTTGGGAGATGATACAAGGGCAACACTAAATTCAGATAAACACTGGTTCCACCAAGGTATGCAGAATACCATGTACAAACACCTACCTTGAAGCACAGTGGGCTACAGCAGGAGACCTGCCTCTGCTGTTGGTTAAGTACAGGAAACTAAGAACTGAGGCTATAATTCACACCAAAGTTGGAGAAGAAGAAAAATGTTGTCTGGTCTGATGATACTCGATTTTAGTTGCAACAGTCAGATGATAAGGTCAGAATTAGGTGTAAACAGCATGAATGCTTGGATCCATCCTGCTTTGCATTAACGTCAGGGTGATGGTTGTGTAATGGTTTGGAGGGTATCTGCACAGATTGGCCACTTTAGCATCAACCTATCATTTAAGTTTACCTGAGTACTGTTGCTGACCATTTTAATCATTTTATGACCATAACGTACCCCTTATGATCCATCATGTTACCAATCTCAAACTGGTTTCTTGAATGTGACAAAGAGCTCACTGTACTCCAATGGCCTCCAGTCACATCTTAATCCAGTAGCGGATCTTTGGGATGTGGTGGAACGGGAGACTCTCATGGATATGTAGACGAAAAATCTGCATCCATCATGTCAATGTGGATCAAAATTTCCCCCAAAGGTTCCCATCACCTCATTATATCTGTGGTATTAAGAATGAAGGCAGTTCTTAAGCTAAAAGGGGATCCAGCCTGGTACTGCCAGGTTGTATGTAAGAAAAGTGGCTGCTAATTGCATATCCAGGGGGAGAAACTAGTTTGGTAAAAGGAATTGGATACACATTATAAACACTAAAATTATATCATATGAGTAATTGTAACTGATAAGAACATCCAATACCACAGCTCATAATGCATGGACTTACAGCTAATATGCTACATCTTAAAAAAAAAAAGTTGTCATGGAGATGCTTATTTTTTAGTAATCACAAAAGGTCAAATATATATTAATGTGATGACATTTTATTAAAGCATTTTTATGCTCTTAATTCAGTATTGAAAACTGAATGCCCAAATGCTCTGTGTAAATCACATGGACCTCTAATGTTTAATCATAACATCATAGCATTTACCCAACTGCTGTACAATTATGTCCAGAGGGCTTTGGTGAATGGGAAGCTAAGCTTGGCTTCCCAGTATTTGCACTCATTTCAGACTGTGTCCGATAAATATGATTAACCATTTCTAGTGCAAAGCTCCCAGACCCGAAGATGGAGAAGTAAATTAGTAACAGGATTCATTTCAATCATACTTTTATTGGAAAATTATTGAAAACAATGTAAGAATTAAAAACATAGGCATTGGATAAAATATGGCTAGTACTCAAGCTTAAACTGTGTCCTTACAGTGCTTTAAATACCAAGCATTGGGATACCTACATAGGATAGCTAAAATAATACATATCACACTTTACTAAATTGAATTTATAAAATGTCACTGTACAATAAAAGGTTCAACAAGTGGCAAATCTATACAAACATACTGTGAAGAGACCATTTAGTGGAACTATCAAGACAAATGAAAATATATTCAAATTAAATATTTCCTTTCAATATCTGAACTCAAAAACTCTAAGCATGATTTGCAAAAAGTAATGTATGAACATTTGATGGAACTTAGAAACACTAAAAAAAGCATTAGTGAAATAAGTGTTTACGGGTAAGTTTAATGAAATTATATAAATTCCACCAGTATTTAAATGCATCGCCAGAGTGGATTGTTCACCTTTCCAAAACATCATACACTGTTAATTTGTAAAATTACATTTATCAAATTGCTATTGTGTGAAAATAAGTTATATGAGGTCTCTATTTCTTCCTACTATGGATTTTGTGCAAAAGAAAGATCTATAAAGAAATTTTAGTTAGCAACCGAGGTCAAAATCTATTGTACAGAGTCCACATCAGTAACTTCCATGTATGGGAAAGAAAAACATCATCCATACAAAAAAGGCAAGATGTAAAATATTTACCAACAGTTACAAAAATAGCAACATGAATAAATTAATTTCTTCTACGTTTCTTTACTGCGCCACCCCCTCCCATCTAACCCGTCGTTCTCCAACGTATGGGAAGAAAAAAAAAAAGAATCCTGGCAAATGTAAAGAAGGCTTTCTTATATATGAACAATGAAGCCCTTTTACACATTGCCTTGTGTCCTTCACCCTCTGATCAACAGTTCAGATCTGCTCTTGTACCCCTTAAGTGTCAATGCCATTAGAGTGTAAAATGCATGTACAACAACAATTCTTATAGTTTTACAACTTAAAAAAAAATATAGTTGACAATCAGGAACAAAACTTGTGAAGAAAATAAAGTGAAGGTCCAATGTCTCTTGTTAAAATCCTTTCAAGCTACAGTGGTCTGGATAGCAGGTGTTAGGCATCAAACTGCTGCGTGTGACAATTTACCAGCTACAATCACGCGCATCAAGAGCTTCTTCATAGCAGGCTTGCAAGGCTGGTAGTTGGACCATTTTGGGCTTGGATCTGAACAGGAGGGGGGCCATCCGTCCACTGAAAACAGATTTTTATATAATTGCATAATTAAAGTGTGGAAGACAGAAATGCCTCGATGAACACTGTAAATATGTAAATTCATTATGCCACAGGTGACAAAGTCATGACATGGAAACTTGGAGAATCAGTCAAAGCTGTTTCACATACACTGATGAGGTTATGCTCAGGGAGGCTGCAGGCTGCAATGTGGTCCTGCAGCAGCTGCTGGGAGAAGTTCTGGTGCATCTGTGCAGCTTCATGGGCATCCATGTTGTTTCCAAGAGCCTTGTTCAAGTCTGAAAGCACAGCACATGACCACAGTCTTCAAATGCAGTTTGGGTCTTAGTGCAGTAAATTACATTTAATGTGAGATGAGAAAAATGTCTGTACCTTTCAACAGCGCTGATGACCACAGCTGAACAGACATGTCAGGGATCTTGCTGGCCAGCTGCATGGCAGGGACGACCATGTTGTTACTTTCCTAGACACAGAGACAAACATTTAGTACTATTAATGCTTTTCAATCTCAACTGCTGCTCTGCAACCACATGTGTGCAACTAAATTAAAGTGTTTATAACAAAATGCCTTTGTAAAACCTTTACAAACACATTTTAAATCTCAATTATTGTAAAATGTTTTGGTAATTACCACTCTCCACTGTCTTTGAATGCAAATGTGTAAAGTTTAAAATCACATGGCTACGATCATCAGTTAAGGAAAAGCTAGCTTGAAATTGTGTTTAGTGAAGGGATGCAACTATTGCTGAATAATGTATAAGATATTTTAAAATATTCATTTGGTGTCCAAGGCTAAAAGCAAATTAAAAATTCTGAACCTAAAATATAGGGTATCCAATTGGGTGGGGGTGCAGCTGGAAGGATAGATGGCCAACCATTACCAACAGTAGTTTTTAAGTAGATAGTTTTTGTAACATGAGACACAGCGTTGTGTATTTGACAAAACAAAAGAAACTATACATCTATAAAATCTTTCCACGTTTTGGCACAACAGCAGCATCACGCAGAACAGTGACTTTAATGCTAACTGGAAACTATTGCTAGAATATGTACCTTTAATAAGACATCACACGATATGTAGTGATGTAAAAAAAATCCAGTACCGTGGTAATGAAGGATGAAAGCAACCCCTTTTAGTTTTAAAATCAAAATAAATAAACAGTAGATAAAAAGTAGTTTTGGTTTCAGTAAACAAATGTGACTTTAAGAGTCACATAAAAACTGTTCCCGGAGACATGAACTCAGCAGAAGACAGCTGCTGTCCAACATCTGCCACCATCTGTGTGTGATAGCTCACCTCTGAAGGAGGGAGATTAGATGCAATTTATCTTTAAACAGCAAGCAATCCTATGTTGGAACAATAAACGTATCAAAAACTAATAAATATTTGTTTTGTGCAACATGCTAAAAGATACACAACTCTCTTAGTTACACAAACGGGAATAAATATAAAAAAATTTGCATTCATTATTGGTGCGTCTAATTAATAACCTGTTACAGACAGGTCAGTGTGGGCCTGTTCTGCAGACCCTTGGCTTTAACTCCATTCAGTCCAGAGGCAAAAGGCAGAAATGATGTATACACACAAAGACCATGCATTTGCCTTTTTCCAGCAAACAAACTGGTAATTAAAAGAAGAATGTGTGGCGAGAACATGCACACCTCATGCATTCTTCGGATTATGTGTACAGTTTGAATGTTTCCTAATAAGAAGCAGAAGCAGGAAGAAAAAAATTTGTTTAGAATGATGCAAATTAAGTTTTTGTTTTTTGTTGATACATTTTTGTCACATGCTCTTATTTTTCTGTGGGATACAGATAACTACAGTTCATGATGGTTGTTGAAGACTTCACTAACAAAGTATTTAAAGAGCCTTCCGTATTTACAGTTGTCTCATATCATTTTAAGGTCTTCCAAAGGCTGTCAAAATAACTAAAAGGGAACAACAACAGCAATAAAAAGTTGTGTCCTTCCTGATCATGCCCAAGCAATAACGCTGGGTTTACTGGTCCTCCACTACTCTGATGTGATGTGTGAGCTAATGTTGGTCTCTTCTTCACAATCCAACCCTACATTTTTTTCTATTTCTATTTTCTTAAATATCTGCAATATCTTTATTTGACCATAGTCATGTATGATCATGAAACTAGAGACCCCCAGATGTTTCCAGGTAATCTGAAATCAACTTTAGCATGAGCTCTGTGTCCTAAGTGTTTAGTCTTACTCTGTGGTTGCCCAATACGTAGAAAATGTGGCCCAGCAGAACCAGAGAGCAGGCAGTCAGTCTGTTTAGATCCTCAGCGTTAGACATCTTCAGGGTTTCCCTTAAGAAACGTCTGGAACACAAAGAGAAGTGGTCTCAGTGCCAGGTGGGAGCATGGGTGTGTTTGCATCATGTGACTAGTGAGTTGCCGTACTTTGCCTCATTGTAGCGTCCCTGAAAGAAGGACAGGAGTCCCCTGATGTAAAAGGCTGCAGCGCGTAGACAATGGGAGCTGAAGTAAAAGCAAAGACACAGGACATGCAATTAATACTATTTACAATCTAATATTGTATTAAAAATACAAATATATAATAGAGTAGTTATTCTTACCTCACTGGGAAGTTATGGTCTGGGTTTATTCTCTCCAGGAGGCTGTAAAGCTAGAGAAGAAATAAAACAGGTATGTAAAGGAGGATAGTGTCTCCTTTTTTAAAAGTCAATGCTGCACTTTCAGGAAATCTAACTCATGTCTTGTGTATTGATAAAGAAACCCCTGGGTTTAGTTGTGAGACTGTAGATCAGGAGTGTCCAAAGTCAATCCTCAAAGGCCGCTATCCTGCAGGTTTTCGATGTATCTCTGCTTCTACACACCAGACTCACATTAAAAGGATCCAATAGCTTATGAAGTTCTGCACAATGACTCCTAATTTAATCAGGTGTGTTGGAGCTGGGATACCTGGAAAACCTGAAGGATTGTGGCCCTCGAGGACCAGAGTTGGGCACCTCGCTGTATATGCTTGGCTCACAACATGTGTGGAAAAAGAGCTTATGAATGCCCTCTGGTGGAAATGCGATGTAATGGCAACACCAGTTTCAGATGAGCATTTAACATGCACTGTAATTCAGGGAACCCCAAATCCTCAGGTGTGTTCCAGCAGGAAGTCTTGGAAAACCTACAGGACACCGGTCCTTGAGGACCAGGGTTGGGGATCCCTGCTCTAAATAAAGCCTGTTACATACTCCACGAGAAGCAAGAACTGAGTCCTTGCTCTCGAGGCTGCAAGAACAAGAAAAATCTTCTTTATTGTCAGGTCCATACATACTCCACAAGAAGCACGTCTGCAGCGGGGAGGGATCACTGCGGGGGGCGATGTCTGCTTTATGTGCAATGAACCCAGCTGTTACCTCCACCAAGGAGGTTGTTTTTCCCGGCGTCTTTTTGCTTAAGATAACTCAAAAGGTTACAGATGGATTTTTATAAAAATTTCAAGAGTTGTTGGAAATGTGAAAATGAAGAACTGATTAAATTCTGGTGGTGATCCGGATCACCATTTCGATCCAGAAATTTTTTTAAAAGGGTTCTTTAACATTGTGCTTGGCGGAGGTTTCCGCTCTCCGAGCGCTTTTCTAGTTTCATATTTAACGAGCAACTTTGTCCGCGGCAGGGCGGGTTGTGCACGCGGCTGGGTCCGAGTGTTTTAATTTTAATGCCACATGTAAAAATATTCGTATTCTCTCACCACCCCGATCAGCTGTTTTATCAATACAATCCATTTTACCTGCAACAGCAAAAATGCAGAAGCAGCAACTCTGCTTCATGCTTTTTACCCACGCCCACCTCAAATGTCCGACCAATCACACGATATTTCTCGGAGCCCCGCAAGAAAAAAGTTCTGCCAGCCCGATGTATTGAGAACTGTCTCCAAACGCGTCCGTGAGAACAAAATGACATCATTTTCTTCTCGGGGCCTCGAGAACAAGAAAAAAAGTTCTCGCTTCTCGTGGAGGATGTAGCAAGCTTTACACATTGATGGAAACTTTGTCCCTTTTTGGCTGATATCAGGAGCATATCAACACTAAAATACAAATTCATTGATTACATACTGATTTCAAAATAACAAGCATGAAACCACCACTTCATTTTTATTCAAAAGGGTTTTTTTTCTTCACACTGATAATGGTAAACCAACTAAATTATAATTCGACTAACCTCCTGGTGTCTGTTTCCTTCCCTTATGTACACACTTGCCAAGTTGGTTACAATGTATGTCCACAGCTCCTGGTGTGTGGTAAGCTGGTATACAAACAACAATGATGTATGAGATGAGAGAAGAGAGCACTGCAGCAGGAAGTCCAATAAAGGGAAAGATGATGTAGATGAACATCCAGTAGGCACTCACCCGCAAGGCCGTAGTAAACTGTGCTTCTGCATTATCCATGCAGTTTACTGAGATACAGTACAGACCCTGAGAGATGATAAGAAAGAAAAAAAAGAGACTATAGACAAATTTCTCTACCAATCATGATATAAAACATGTTTGATACTGTAAAATCCTTGTGTTTAGAGAACAACCTATGATGTTATTAACTATGGCAAGTCATCCTCACGGCAACCAGAGTTTTCGATAACAACAAATAACCAGTAAATTATTTACCGGCACAATTACCAGCCCGTGAACATGTTTACTTATTTAATTCACTATACGTGTAAATACTGCATATAGTTCCTCCTGTTATTTTGTTTCTGTCTCTGTGCTGTTGTTGCTATCTTCCCATAGCTGCTGAGACGTCCCAACATGAAACAAAAGTCTTATTTCTTTGTTTTCCTGTTTCACGGTATTGGAGCAATCACTTGGGGCGGGTCATCTTGCTCAGAGACATTTTTTCATACTCTGGGTGAAGTGGTTCCTCATCCTAATAGTCCGTACATTTTGTAATCATGAACAATTAAAAAAAAAAAAAAAAAAAAAAAAAAATATATATATATATATATATATATATATATATATATATATATATATATATATATATATATATATATATATATATATATATAGTTAGACCCCTCAGTTTACTGTAAATCTGTAAAAACTCTGACCAATCCAATCGTTTGCACCGAAATGGAGTTGTTCATTTCTTATATTTCCTAAACAACCAACCCTCCAGATAACCCCACCCTGCATATAAATGGCGTGTTGTGATGAAAATACAAAGTAGTGAAGAAGAAACTCTGAAGGCAAACATGGCTGAGAAAATGTAGGAAGGATTTCCCCGACCCGGCTCGGTTTAGTTGCCTCCTCCCTTTAAACAGCCGAGGAAGAGAAAATCGTTGGTGGAAAAAGCTGCAAATAAAAAAAAAAACCTTGGATCTCGCAAGGAGAAAAACCAGAGGGGGAGGAGCCAAGACAGGGTGCCACTTTCAAATCTTGCTAGTTCCCCAACATTACCTACCACAGCTTTAACTTATAAAAAAAAAATAAATCACCTACCCTAAGTGACTACTCCAGTTTTTTATGTGCTGTAATTTTCTTTTATGGCTTCAATCAGACAAACATTGAGACACAGATCATCTTTGTATGTCTTGTATTTTGAGTTGAGGCAGAAGACCACAGCCTTTGTAGTCCGTCTAACTGGCCATGTCACATTTTATGTGACAATGACGTCATTGAAGTGAGACATCCGTCAGAAATGTCCATTTCCACTGAGTTAAAGATGTAGCAGCCACTGCTGCACAAAAGCTGCGTCTGCTAAGATTTATGCCATCTTTTTTCTCAACCTTTGTCAAACTTTTATCAGCTGGCCATCATTTTGTAGGAACCGCCTATGCAAGTATTTTCAAATAGTTACAAAAACACATTTTGAAGTGATATGGAAAAGCACTAGGGTGTCAATTTAGATTAGACAGTGACCGGTTGATCAAACAAAATGAAATACTCACTAATAGTGTGTGTAGCTGAGCAGCATGGTTGGTGAATAACCTGGGGGACTGTTGGCACAGCTGACAAACCTGCGAGATCTGCGCACACAGAACAACAAGTTAATCTGCTCACTTTCATCAACTTCCTCCAGCATGCAAATCTACTTTTGTGACATTTAACAAAACAGATCTTTCAAGGTTGCTTGACTGCATCCTTGTCATGATGATGAACTTAAAAACAGAACAAAACTCAGGAGATAGCGATGGGGAGAGAAACAATGTACCTCTTGTAATGCAGTGGCCTTGTGGCCTGTGACGAGTCGGCACATGATGATGTGCTCCAGCAGAATGACTTGAAAGGTAGAGAGGATGGGGCTGCAGTCCAACACTAAAAACAAGAAATACAGTTTTATGAAACACTCTCTCAACCTGCTGTGCAACATGTTGACAGTCTGACCAGCAACACCCTACGTCAAGGTCAGCCATTACATTGCAACCTACTTTTTAGCTTCTCTAGTTGCATAAGAGCTTTGTCTGTGTACTTCTGGGCTTTCTCCAGATAGCCTGCTTGCATGGAGTGCATGACAGTAACCTGTGAAATTAAAATAATAAAATAAAAGAAACTTTTAACAACAGAAACCCAATGAATGAACCCAAAAAAAAGAACATATTTATAGAGGAATGGTTGCACCAGGCAGAAACAGACTCAATGGCTCCACAGTAACTTAATAACAAGCTATTTTTTTAGTCTCAAAATTATTCAAAACAGTCTATGACTGAACTTGCTACAAGCTATATTTAATCTAAATTTTATATTTAAAAATAGTAGATAATTTTGTGATGTTTTATGCCACTAATCTAAAGCATTTAGGATTTTTGTCTTTTTGACCCCAGTAATTTGATATAAACCAAGCTATGAAGCTGGTGCTGCTTAAATGGGGAACTATAACTTTAAAGAGTTTTTTAGTAACAGAGAGGGAAAAAAAGCAGCACATTACCAAATAAACGAGGACACACATGTGCTCCTTGGGCAGCCAGTGGAAGAGATCAGCTGGGTTGCTGGGCAGGATCTCATCATCGTGGAGTGTAGAAATTGTCTGGATACACTGCTGCAGCTGTTTCAGACACGGTTTTACACTCTTCACCTGCAGCGACACAAACATTGCAACCTATCAAACGCCATGTCCTAGATCATTAAATTTAACCTCTGAATGCATACCAAACAGCATCTTTACCAATGCTGACCCATCCAGGGTGGGTTTCCTACCTGTCCAGCATCCAGGTAGTGTGTGACCTGCAGTACCAGGAAGAAGACCCTCAGAGATTCCTTTTGGATTGGGTTTCCCTGCCAGTTTTCCACTATCGTTCCACACAGTGTGAGAAGGGGATGCACCTCCCCGAGCTTCCTCTCCATTAGCAGCAACTACAAGGTAAGAAAAACAAACACAATCAAGATTTGATTTTCAACAGTAATTTATAGACAGAGCATGCCATTGTTGTACATTGAGAGAAATTCATGAAAAAAAAAAAAAGAGTAATATGATGTAATTTAAAAAAAAAAAATGTTTGTGAGTTTGTATACAGTTGAAGGGAAATAAAAAAAAAGACTCACCATTCCTTTACTAAGCAGAAACAAAGCCCTAGAAATAGAGAGAGATACAGAGTCTGTATATCTGTCATCTTTAATATTAAGACATTTTGTACTAAAAAGTAGTCAGGATTAGGAGAATGTTTTCCCCCACACCACAAGGAAGTCCACGTTTTATTTTTTATTTTTTTGCTGCTTGAATTTCTTTAGCTTTATTTTCCCAGTCTTGGTGTAGTATTATAAAAAGACTTGGAAGATTGCTTTCATAAAGAACCTGTTGTTTTTCTAAATGAAAATAGTGTTTTGTTTTTTTAAAGCAGAAAGGTTATAAAGATAGGAATAAAATTTTCCTTTAAGTGCTCTTGATTGCTTGATTCTTATACAGCAAACTCATATAAAATATCAGTAACAGTAGGACCTTCTGCTGTTCATGTTTTCAGTGTCTACGAAGAAAAGATAGAATATATAAACTCCATTTTAAGACATCAGGAAGAGGATCTTCAACAGCCAGACAATCTAAACCTGTGTAAGAGGGCACAACTGTAGTGCAAAATTAGGAAGTTTTATTCTATAAAAGGCATTATATATATATATATATATATATATATATATATATATAAATAACAAAATAATGTTTTCTGTGAAGTCAGGTTATTATAAGTTTCAATGTAGTATCCAACTTAGTTCAAGTTCAGTTAAAAACATTTTCATGTTCTCAGATCAGTCACTTACACATGTATGGATTATTTTTATATGATCACATTGTATGTAGTAAGCTTTTAAGTGTAAAAAAAAAAAAAGCTGCATTTCTATCACAGCAACATACTACATTGACCATTCATTAAACTAAACGGTAAGAAAATAGTTATATGATCTGGGTCTGCTTCACTTGGTCAAGCCAACGCTCACCAATGAATGAAAACATGCAGTTTACATCAGCTGCAAATATATACCACAATGCAATGAAGGAAGTCTGATACAATATTATTAGAATTTCATAAATGTATTATTTCCTTTTAACGACTAGGTAGTGCAAAAGTCACTCATTGATTAAGACTAAATAATTATACTATACTTATTATACTAAATAATTTCTTAAGCATAACTATGTTTTCATTCTGTGCAATATTTTTCTTTCATAGGAATGATGGGAATGAGATCTATGAAAAAAAACAAAAAACAACTTTACAGTTCATTTGATGCAGCTTGGAATAGCTTGTAAAATGGTAATACCCCACCATACAAACCAACAGAGCGGATCACATGGGTAAAATAGCAAGATTGACACTGATTGATTCCTTCTAGATTGATGTGGTCTATAAATATTTTGCTCTGAGTATACATCAAGCATGATGCACAATCAACAGCAACTTTTACCTGGTATATTCTGAGCCCACCACTCGGGCATACTCGGCTCCAACACCCAGAAGGTCACATGCTGACACCAAATCTTTCTCCAGTGTATGAAGTTGCTGAAAGACAAAAAAAGAAAAAAAAATCCTGTCATTATAGAATACTTGTTTGTTAGCTGGACACAAACTTGGAAAGTTGGTACTTGGGAAGTTTTAAAAGTACAATCCTGTTTTAATTTCAGCTCCAATACTGCTGAGCATGTAAAGAAGTTGATGAATCAATGTTACACGGACAGAAATAGATTCATCCCCCTACAGTGATACATACCGCCAGCTGGAACAACAGTCTGCAGTGCCAGTACGGTGTTTGTTGTGAAATTTGAATGGCTTTACGCAGCAAAGGTTTTGCAGAGTCCACCAAATTCTGGAAATTAGTCAAAGAAATAATTGATCCACAGTTATGAACAAATAGCATCACGAACCCTCCATGAAATGAAAGCCTGTTTAAAGTCAGAATAAAAATAATTTGTGTGTGTTTTGCTGTTTCTAATTCGGTTGCAGTGTCATTATCTCAGTGGGCTTACCTGTTGGCAGAAGAGTTCTGACAAAATGCTGGCGGCTTCAAATTTAACATCTTCAAATTGAGGAACTTGTTGAGAAATATACCACTGTAAAATGACAAACAGAATATTAGTGGTCTCTCACTTGCTAAAGTTTAAAAAAAAAAATATATATATATATATAATTCACATGAATCCCTGACAGCAAATTCTGTGACCTATACCGGAGAAAGAACGAAAGTACCCGACCCGGGAGCGATTTCCGAACACACAGCTGACTCATTTTACAGTGTAACAAACCTTACATTTAAACTTTTTTTCCCCCCATTGTAATATCTGCAAATGAAAAACCACTGAAAGACTTCCGCGCTTTGCTGTTTTTACTGTCTGCGGCCTACAATAGTCCCGTTCTCCGCAGCATCCCCGCTCTTTCCTAGCTCAGACGCCCCTCACCGCTTTCTCCAGGTGGCTGCGGGCCAGATCGCTGTTCTTGGTGTGGTGGTAGAGAACGGAGCCCAGCTGAAGATGTGTCCGGGCCTCAATCCTCTGCGGAGGCTTAAACTGAAACACAGCTTGCAGACAGTGCACACACAGTCGTATTTTGGGCGGACTGGAGGTTCGGAAATGCTCCGCAAAGCCGAGAAGGGCGAGGTACCAGCGCTCCGGGGCCTCTACGTTTGACGCCATTTTCCCAGACAACAACAAGTTTTTCACCGCTGCGACCAGACCCGCGGGTTGCCAGGTCGGGTCAAATATAGCAACTCAAAGTCAAAGTGGCTTTGTTTATGGTTGATACTTTTCTTTTCTTTTCTTTTCTTTTGTAAACGTCTCGTTTGCTTACGGTACAAGGATAACAGAGGAGTACATAGCAGCTTTAAAATGGTCTATTTGATTCTTAAATAGCAAAGAAATTATTCTCATTCATTTCTTTACAACAGCAAGCAACATAAATAGTAAGTCTTTTTATTTGATGCACAAAACACTTGAGCAAACATACATTTTCAAACTCCAAACCTTTCTACTTCCAAACCTTTCTACTTATTCAGGTTTGATTATTGTTATTAGTCAATGTGGCAGATGATGATGTGTTCCCTTATTGTTACATAACTGCTCATGTTTTAGAATTTGTCTTTGGAGTTTTTTTTTTTGTTTTTTTATTTGTTGCCAGTCAAACTTTTTACAAAAAGAAAAAAGGAAGAAACCACATCATTTGAAAGGTTGTGCTTGCAAAACAATTCATGAAGCACAGGACAGAACAGGAAAACTTAACATTTCACAAAATCTAACATTTTAAAATACAAGATGAAAAGTCATTTTCTACATGTTGGATAAAGTGATTATCAAGCAGCAATGCTAGACAACTCCAGACTGATTGTTTAACTCTTTTCTTTATTTCAGACCCTTCTAGACTGAATTTCTTACTTTTGAACTACTGATCTTACAAATTAATTGTGAAATATTACGAGGAAAATAAAATCTCTATTTCAAATTGATCAGTTCTTTTTAATAATTTGAAAACTGATCATAAAAAGCGAAGAGCAAACATGGCAACCCAATGTTGTACGTAATCTCGCGATATCACAAATAAACAGCCGCTTTAGCTCTTGGATACTGTAGTCCAAAATACTGGCATACACTGTCCCAGTTTCTGTAAAACCTACTCCGTCCAGAATAATCTTGAGTGATAGGGGTGGGGGGCAGGTCCGTGCTAACAGCGATCTTGCAGACGTCGTTTGTAAACAGACGTCGTCGCGTGACACCTGTCTTAGGCAATCATTTTTTTTTTTTTTTAGAAAAAAAACGTCAACAACGTAAAAAGACGTGAAGGAAGGACACCTCGCAGCTTGTGGCAAGTTTATAAAAGCGAGGAAGCAGCCTTCCCAGCAAACGCGATGTGTGGAAGAAGCTGCGAGGCAGACTGCTGACCGACTTCACACGACGAACATTTGTAAACACACGGGAGGCTTTGAAACACAAGCAAGGTAACTCATGCAGCATTCAAACATTGCTTTGCGGGGTTGTTTTGCACAACTATGAAGCGCATGTTTATTTGTTTATATGAGGTATGCTCATTAAGTGATCAGGTTTCGCTCAGCTGGACGCGATGTTATCGATGTGTTTGGTTCTGTGTTGATTAATAATGATGGCTTTAAACCCCCTGAGTACAACACTTTGTTTACAAGCCAGGCTGCGTGGATAGGAGCATGGGCGTGAGAGCAATCACGTACGCGCTTCGTGGTACGGACACTGCGACACGCGGGGATGTTGTGTTTTAAAGAAAACACGGGAATATTTTCGAATTGCTCATGCAGATTATTTTCATAATGTTTCCCTGCAGAGTCGGATTGTTTACCCTGAATGAGAGCGCCAGTGTCTGACCGCCTTGGTAATCTTTAAAGGGCACTCATGGCCCACCGTGTGCACGAGCAGAGCCGTCTGCCTGTGGCCCAGGCCACGGTGATGACCCTGCCACCTTCCAGCCAAGCAAAGGTGAGCACTGTTAATACTCATAATTCTCATGCAGATGATCCAGTGTTGGAGCTTGTTTGGACAGGTTAGATCAGTCAGGGTGTGGACGACATTTCAAGCTGTTCAATCACCCAGTAGTCAAAAGAGAGGCTGAAAATAACAACAAATCCTTAAAGGTGACCTGTTAAGTCATATGAAAGTTGGTTTTGTTTTTTGTTTTTTTGTTTTTTTTTACATATTTCTAAAGATAGTGTGGATTTGAGCAATTGATATTGCTGAATGATTTTGTTTTTTTTTCTTTCATTTATGATTAACCCGAAAACAAATGACAGTGTGTACCTACTAGACTCTGCTCAGCTTTATGATTGTGGTGTTGTTGTAACACCCTGTACAGCCTTACTGATATGTCTCTGCTTGTACACTGCTGTAAATAGAAAGGAGAGGCCAGCTAATCCAAAGCTGGTCTCAGCTTTCAAAGAAATGCTTCGGTGGACACTTGATAAGCTGAATTATAAGTTTTTAAACACTACTTGGTATCTATCTAGTGTTCTTATTAATTGAATAAAAATAGTTTTAAATGAAAAGGAAAATCAAAGTACATCCAATAGTTCGTTTAGGCTTGTGGCCACCTTAAGGTCAACTCTAAACATTTGAATTGGGTTAAAATCTGGACTTTACTCTTTTTTTTTTTTTTTTTTTTGTTATTTTTCATTCATGCTGGTGTGGTTGGACTTAGTGTTTTCTTGCATGACCCAATTTTGGCCCAACTTCAGCTGTCAAACAAACAGCCTCAGCTTTGGCTCTGTGGTATACTCGGGTATATAGAGGAGTTCATGTTCAGCTTTGCAAACTGCTCAGGTTCTGTGGCTGCAAAGCAGCTGCAACTCAACGCCCCTCCTCCACCGTTGCCTTGTTGGTGGGAGATGTTTGTACTGGCATGTTGAGTTAGGATTTTTTCAGATGTAGTGCTGTTCGTTATGACCCAACATCTCAACTTAGGTCTCATTTGCACAAAAGACATCGCTCCAGAAGTCTTTTTTTTCTTTATCTAAGCCACGCTGCCACGTTGCTTCTAAACAAGCCATACTTGCTCAGTGTTTTGCATTTGTCATATTATTACTTTTACCTTTTAACTTTTAAGAACTAAGCACATAAATACTACTCTGTTTATAGTAGTTTATAAATAGGTTACACATTGCAATGACTTGTTTTAATGCTATATTAATGTTCTTTATTAGATATGTGTGTGAGACAGAAGTCATTGACAGTACCTTTTGAAAGATGGAGTGTTGACACTGATAAGCAAGCATGCCATGTTTAGGAAAATTCCACAGCCTTGTAAACAGAGAAAAGATACCGTCTGACTTTGTTCATTCGCACTTAGTAGCTGTTGTAAGGTTAACTGCTATCTGTATAACGTGACATAAATGTCTTCAAACAGGACCTGAGGCCCAGGTTGACCACCCTGGATTCTCTGTTGTGTGGTGCGTTTGCTGGTGCAGTGGCCAAAACAGTCATCGCACCTCTGGATCGCACCAAGATCATTTTCCAAGGCAAGAAGAAAAAGCTAATTTCCACATATTAGGGGTGGGAAAATCGAATCGAAAAATTGAAAATTGGAATTTTTTTGTTTCACAATTTTAAAATCGATTTTTTTTTTTGTTTAAAAAAAAAATCGATTTTTCTTTTTTTTATTCAATGAAATAAAATTATTCTACTATAATTTTTAGTAATTTTTTATTGGTTTTAATGATCTTTTTACTTGTCTTCTTGGGCATTATAGTAGCAGAATGATGGTCTGGCTACTGTGTTGTTTTCTCCTTAACTGAAATCAAGAAAAATTACTAGCAAAAAAAGGTTTTTATAAATTTTTGGGGGTTTTTAATCGACAAAAAACTGCAATATCAAAGAATTTTGAGAATAGCTATATAAAACGAATCGGCACCCAAAAAAATCAGAATCGTATCGAATTGGGACAAAAGCATATCGTCACAGCCCTACCACATATGTACAGAAAACAAACTGTATTTAAGTGATTTAATGTTATGCAAATAAGACTAGAATTGTTTTTTTTCTGTTCGTACCAGAGTTTTAGCTGTAACTGTTCTGACTAATTGCTAATCCTCTTAGTAGATGTTTAGCCTACATGTGAGAATGTGTTGTTCAAGCCTGAGGTTTACTGTGTTTCTTGTCATTTTACAGTGTCCTCTAAAAGATTCTCGGCGAAGGTGAGTTGAGATTTTCTCTAATCAGCACAACAGGAAGTGATAAATGTTCTGTTTATGACCCATAATGAGGAGCTGAAGCGATAAGCAGGACCATTTACGGCACAATTACTCAACAGTTGTTTGTTTTTACCTTGTGCAAGTAATTTTTTTTCACTCTAAAAAGCATTATCCAGTATATATTTTCTTCAATACACCTAAAATAGATATTGTTGTGTATTCAAATGATCACCAGATTATTAAGTTCTAGTACATCAAGGTTTATAGTATATTAACTAGTAAAGTGGTTTATTGCTTCAGTAATAAAATGAGTCCTGCTTGTATCTGGATCACCTCTGTTGTAGCAAAAGCATCTACGCCCTCATTTACATGTTTACACACACATTCACGCTTAAGAGCTTTATGCATTATTGCACAAATGATTATGTAATGGGAATATGCTGAACTTGTTAAGATGATTAAGATGCTGAAAACATTATGGTTATCTACAAATGTTGTTTGCAGGAGGCCTTCAGAGTTCTTTACTGTACGTACATGAAGGACGGCTTCCTCAGTCTGTGGAGGGGGAACTCTGCCACCATGGTGAGGGTCATGCCCTACGCTGCCATCCAGTTCTGCTCGCACGAGCAGTACAAAAAACTGCTGGGGGGCCGCTATGGCTTCCAGGGAAAGTAAGTAAAGAGTGTGAATATGTGTTTGGTGGCTTTTAGTCTCTGCAGTTGGTGAAACACTTTAATTGTTGTTACTGGGTAAAAAATCTGTACACACCAACCTGTTCAATCTATGAATGGGAAGGCACTCTCATCAACTTCTGCTGTACTTTCTGCTTAGTGCTGATAAGCATTTGTTATGTATTCAGCTTTAATTAAGAGGACGGCTTGGTAAACATTAGATCTGGACATCCACACAGTTCGCTTCGTCATTGAAAGTAACGTAGCATGCTGACATTAGCATTTTGCACAAAGCAGCGCAGCGTCAACCTGCAGCCTGAGAGTTTCTTAGTACAGAAGCTGTTCCATATATATTCTAAAGAAAGCTTACTTACTTTTATTTTTTTGTTTTTGTTGCAGAGCACTGCCTCCTTTCCCACGTTTCCTAGCTGGTTCTCTGGCCGGTACAACGGCTGCCATGCTAACTTACCCGCTGGACATGGTGCGAGCCAGGATGGCTGTCACTGCCAGAGAAATGTAAGCATCTGCAATGTCTGGACGAGCACGCTCGGCAAGCAGATGATCAATAGATTAATGAGAACCCATTCTTTAAGCGTCAGCTATTTTGGTAAAACTCAGTTTTGGATCAGTTTGGACCAATCTTGTAGTTACAGGCAGGTTTTAGCCGATTTGCTTCTCTTCTTTTCTATTGGTGAGCTTCAAATTTCCTCTTTGCTTGGACACTAACAGGTGTGATCGTAGCTTTATGTTTTGTTACAGTTTTTATATCATCCATATTGTTCCTGAAGTTATGATCCTGTCAGAAGAGTTGTGTGTTTTGGGAGTTTTTGGAGTCTTCAGTCTCATTTTGGTCTTACTTCTCAGGCTCTTAGACCCTTGCACTTTGAGCCAGTCTACAGGTACATGACTTTTTGCTCCAAGATCAGGCTAAAGTTTAATTTGTTTCAATTTAACTTGCTTTCAACATCTGGATCGAAAGAAATTTCAAGCAAGATGTGATGTGGTATGGTGTAATTTAATTTTTTTAAATCAAAATGTAAGTACAAAGTGGGTTACTACGTAGACATTATTAGTGAGGTGATATAGATTAAATTATTAATGTACTCGAGTGATATTTATATTTTACGTCTTTCGGTTATTCTCTATGGCCTCTATCTAGCCTATTAAGTGCATTCCCCAATATCTACTACATTCCAGCAACCTGTAGATGCAACCCTTGTCCAATACACATGAACCAAATAAATGTCTCACTGCCAGGCCTCTGCAGAGCTGGATGACATGCTGAAGAGCGATTTCTGCTATTTGATTCAGGTTCGTTGAAGAAGGGATGCATCTAAAAGTTGCAGGATTGTAGATTTTGTGGACTGAACTTGAGCTCCCCTGGTGTCGATATTCATTCCTATCCCAGCTCCCTCTGGACAAGACGAGAGGCAGAGTACACCTTAGCCAGGCCGTAGACAAAGTATTTCAGACATTTTTATATTAAATATTTTCATATAGAATTGAAGATACTCAACTCTTCTTTTTAACTTAACCAAATTTCACTTCTCTTAATCTCAAATGTATTTTAAGATGTATTTTAAATGTATTTTAAGGCTGAAGCATCCACCACATCCTTCTTTTTCTCTTTTATTGTGTCTTCCTTCACTGGAAAGTTCATCTTTTCCTGCTCACAGTTGTTACTGCATCACACAACTGAAAAGTAAGCTTGTGTCACCATGTGTTTGCTTGTGACAGGTACAGCAACATCATGCATGTCTTCGTGCGGATCTCTCAAGAGGAAGGCGTGAAAACTCTTTATAGAGGCTTTACTCCCACCATCCTGGGGGTCATCCCATACGCAGGGATCACCTTCTTTACTTATGAGACGCTCAAAAAGCTGCATGCAGGTACTGTTCAGTCCTTTTTTTTTTAATTTGAAGTCGTGGGTCATTTGTGTTGAAATTTGACAGATTTAGGTGAATTACAGCTTGCTGACATTCACGGTATCTTTTGTTTTTTCTGTCTCACGGCAGAAAAGACGAAGCGATCCCAACCATACCCTTACGAGCGCTTGGCCTTTGGTGCCTGTGCGGGCTTGATCGGACAGTCGGCTTCATACCCTCTGGACGTGGTGCGCCGGCGTATGCAGACAGCTGGAGTGACCGGCTCGTCCTACGTCACAATTCTGGGGACCATGCACGAGATCTTGAGACAAGAAGGGGTCAGACGTGGACTGTACAAGGGCCTGAGCATGAACTGGGTTAAAGGGCCTGTTGCGGTGGGGATTAGCTTCACCACATTTGATGTCACGCACAACCTTTTGCTGAAGTTGCATCAGATGGGCTACTCTATCCACTGAGTCATGTTGGAGCTGAAGAGGGATAAAAGTAGACCAGACAAGACTGGCGTGATGAAAGGGTAGAGGGGGGTCAGGTCTGTGACACGGCTAATACAAGTGTGTGCTCTGTGCAGGACGGTCCTGCTGCACATTCCTGGTCCCTACAGGTGTGATTAACTAGACATGGGATATGTTGTGCACAAAGAAACAATTTTGTGCAAACTGAGCTAAACGCTCAGTCAATGCTCTCTGTCAGTAAGCGATGGGGGGGGGGGGGGGTTAATTGCTGTTCGTACAATCAAACTTTAAATGAGGGTAATGTCAGAATGGCATAACTGATGGCAGAGTAGGAGAGCTTTTTTTATTCACGGATTTATTAGGGAGGGCTTTGACTTAATGCTTGCACTTTATCTTTTTTTTTTTTTTTTAACAAAAAAAACTTATTTTTAATTTTAGATTCTTTTTCATGTAGTTAGAAATTTCATTTTTATTTTAATGATGGTTTCTTTTTCAGTTATGTGAACGAGACTGATGATGGGGGGTTGTAATGTGCAACGAAAAGGCAATGATGCATTTCTGAGTTTTATGACGGTGCCAATGTGTACTGAATCTACGCTGTGGGAGTAAATGTTTATAGGAGGGTGATCATGTCAGCAGGACTGCATAGTTTCACTGTCCATTATAATAACCTTCTAATACCTCTAATGTCTCATAAGTGGATGCAAATCAAACAGAGAAACAAATTATAAATAAATATTATACATACATACACACACACACACATATATATGATATAAAATTATATATTATACAGAATATGTGTTTGTGAATATTAAGATTTTTTTGTTTTCCCTGTACTTAAATGCCAGTTTAACTCAGTTATGTTTCATAATAAACAAGTTAAATCAAACATTTTTTGATGATGTACATCTCAAAGGTAAAGTCTGTCCAAAGATACCGGTTTACATGCTGACTTTGCAATAAAGTGTCCATTCACAGCACTGAGCATCGAGTGCATTTGTCCACATGAGGGAGCCGTGTGATAAGGAGCACAAAGTGCATCTCCAACAATGGCGAGCACTTTAAGTTCCACACAGTTCTTCGCTTTTTCTGTTTTTTCCCCCCTGTCTACAGCAGTCACTGCTTACATAATAAATATATATATATATATATATATATATATATATATCTCACTTCTGAATCGTGTTAAATCCATTATGTGTGTTTCCATCACTAGATGGCAGCATTGAGCAGTTCCTCCTTCCTGTACACGCTGAAGCATTATAGAGGTTATTTAGGCACTGATCACCTCATGGCCTCCACTTGACCTGCTCTTTGCTCACCGAGACACTCATGTCTGTTTTGTTAAATCTGCAAATCAAGCATTTTATTTAAGATATTTTAAGTTGAATTTCTGTCACTTGTACAAATATTTTTTTCAGTTTTTGTTTTTGTACATGCCGGTTAAGATAGTGTTTTTACTTTTAAACACTTCTAAATCATTTTAAGTAGGATATTTTATCATTCTTAAATTACATTTATTAATCTACAATTAAAATAATTACAATTTAAAAGAAATAATTCACCCTTTTTTGCAGGTCATAATAGTTTATAAAAATCCACCTTCTCACAGAATAAATAAAAATATTTTTCAGCTACACATTTACTTAAAAAATATAAAAAGAATCCATATTACCTTAAGAGCGAGTGTTTACACTTTTATTAGGTTGATTAAATATGACTCAGGTATCCACACACATCAGCTTGAGTCAGAATAATCCAAAATTAATTATTACAGATAACTATTACACTTAAATTTATTCTGAACATTTAGAAAAATAAACGTTTTCCCATGTATTATTATTATTATGAGATCCTAATTTCTATCCAAATCTATTCAAACAAAAAGGATGTTGGAGTATTTCTACAGATTTCTCCCCTTATTGCATTTTACTGCATGGATTAGTGCGCATGAGCTGTGAGTACATCTGAATCATATGTAAGTGTGTGTGCATGTGTGTATCTAGTCTGTCGCATTGTTGATCACATTTTATCACCCCCAAAATAGCTTTTCTTTCTTCACCAGAGGCTGACTTATCGTCTTACCAGCTCAGGGTGGAGGGGCCCTGCTTACCCTCCTTCTCGGCATCATTCCTGCTTATATGACCTTGACTGTGAATTATGGGATACCCTGCCACCCTACAGTGTGCAGCCACCCAGCCTGGTGTTGCAACAGTCGAAACAATGCGACTAGGTGGATAACATGGGCAGAGGGCGGGTGGCTGAGAGAAGCAGGAAGATGAAGCGGAGGAGGAGGGGTGGAAAAGATGCTTCTTGAAGGCACCGTTGCCATAGGTAACCTGGATCTGTGCCAGGAGATGGGTGTGAACCATTTGCATGTATTCAAATCTTGCATGAATAATTCACTGTGAAGCCCCTGCTGAAGTGCAAGCAGACAATAGCTTTTCACACATACACACAAATGCACAGTACAAGGTGTAAAATGTGCACAAAAAAAAACCGCAGCCTATTCCACACACAGACACACACACACGCAATCTCACAATTTGTGAGAAAGGTGATGAGGTTGTAGATGGGAGGTATCCAGGAATGAGTCTCATCACCATTTTGCAGGATGTATTTTAAAGCATTTAACAAATGTCAGATGTGTGCCCTCTTTATCTGAAATGCAATCACTGACAAAATATAAGCACCATTAGATTTGAGCGAGGGACATAGTCAATGTATGCATATGCACAAATGTTATACCCCCTGTGACACCTTGCAGAAGCTATGTTGGCTGATTGCCATCACCCTGAAGGCCTGCTGTTGCCTTAGCTCTCTAAGCACCTGTCACTGAGGAAGCTTTCATAAAATCATTGGTATTAAAATGCCTTAAAGGAGGCTTTATCTACAAAAAAGGGTCTTTAAAATCCCCCCCATGAAAAAAAACCCCAACAAAATGGATGGAAAAATTACTAATCATACGGCTGCAGCTGTAAAACGGAGTGGGTAAAAAGCCCCAGCCCTCCCATGCATACATGCTGATATTTACAAGCGCTTTAGGTTTGCCGCCCCCCCCCCCCCCCCCCCCCCCCCCTGCCCATGCAACAACCCTCTGAGCTCCCTCTCCCCGTTGCTCAGTCTTGTTAATTTTATAAGATCCAGCATATTGCCACTTATCGGCTGGCAGTGTTGTAAAAGCTCTGAGGTCAGTGCATTACTGAGCTGCTGGGCCCCTCTCTTCCATTAGAGGGAGTGTTCAGGCTGTGCTGGCCTTCACTCAATCAAACACAAGCTCCGAACGGCTGCTCCAAGTGCAGATGAAGGGGCACACACACACACACACACGCACAGACTCCTTCAGTCCCTGGTTGTGAAACTATAGCACGCATAAATCTGAGTACATAAATCCTGGCACCTACACACACACACACACACACACACACACACATTTTCTTGTTACTTCTTTTCACTGTTTCAAGCCTGGAGGCGGTTAACACATTCATTTGCATGTGGTGTTTGCATTTAAAGAGAGCAAATGCATAGGTGCAGCTGACATTTCCACCACTTGGCATTTAAACGGTTTCAATGGCAAATGAGTTGTAGCTTCCCTCAATCTCTGGATCAGGTGAGACGGATGAAAGGTGTGTTTTTCCGGCAGACAGCAGAAATGGGAATCAGTGTGAGCAGTTGATCTGATAGAAATGCTGAAATAGAAATTTGAATAGAAGTTATGTTTTCTTGGAACATGAACAGGGAATTTATTCTTTTCAATCAGGCAGGAAATAAAGTCAATTGTATGCTTCCATGTGTCAAAGCAGTGTCAAGGTAAAGGTTTTAAATCAAACTGTGGTACTTTTAAGAAAAAATGCTTTGATAATTATGATATGAAATGCGCAGTTACCTCTATTTCCTGTCTTTTTCACCCCATTTTAATGTTCCAAATGCTGCTAATGTGCAATATTCCTATTGTTTTATAGCTGCTTTTGCATTTAAAACATTTTATGATTTAAAATAAGACACTTTGTAAGATAATGGTGCCGCATTTGTGTTTATTGCTCTTCCATGTTATTTCATAGATCAGGCATGCATTAAGAAAGGGGTTTGGTGCCCTGCCCTCAGTGAGCACACACAATTCTATAAACATGTATGTATTTCTTCAGCAAGTGCAGAAGCTTGGGGTGGGTGTGAGTGTGGGTGGACTCCAGAAAGAGAAGGCCCTGACAGACTTTGCATGAGAATGGCTGGGGTCCTGTGAACCTTCTGCTCTCTGTGTCCACATTCAATGCCATTGCTGCAGTTAGCATGACAAACTAGACTCCAAGTTCTTGGACCTTTTTAATGCAGACCCCTCTTCCCCCCCCCGCCTCTTCAGACTCCTCGCCACCCAACATCTATGGCCTTACTCCATATAACAAACCCTCAATTTGCTCCTCTGTGACGGCTGTGGGCTTAGCCTACGCATTTTATTAGGTATCTAGGGGACTATCAAGTTCAGGGAAGCCAGGAAGATAACCATTGCTTAGATAAACACACACAAAGTTATTCAGCACAAGATTAACTTTCAAATCAAAGTGTTACTAGTTTAAATTTAATATTGCTGTATTTATTAAATTACATGTTATATTTTTCTATGTTTTCATAAACCTGCATGTCTTATCACTGCAATCCTGAAGCAAGACCTCGTCCTCTCACTTTAATGGTCAAATACATTTCCAAAGTAAGCCTCTCATAGCAAGCTGGCATGACTGAAATTAGAGCACTTATATAACAATGTAATTATGCTTGTGTGCACGCTGGAGGAGGGCATTGGTGGGCCACAGCTGAGCTTTGAGTCCAAAAAGCTAATTTGATCCCTGCAACTACAAAATTATTTATTCAATTTGTTACTGTGCAAAAATAAACTGTAATAACACAAAGGATAAATATAAAATTTCTATCTTCATCTATTTGGCCCCATTATTTTACCAGAGGACATCAAACTTACAATGATGCTTCTGATCATCTTCAGCAACAACGTAATTTTTTACACATTAATTTAGCAAACATTGGAGTCTAAACTTAGAGCAACATGTGGAACACGGACTGTAAAGTCCTGTTGTGCCTTTTTTTTTATATAGTCCATGACTTAATCATTTTTCACACCTATTTTGGTTGAAATGGTTAAACGGTTGTTAATAAGGGTTATGTTTGATTTTGTGTGTGTACAATATTTTTTCTCCCTGAAGGCCTGGGTGTACATGACACCCCTTGCTGATGTACTACTGCAGAAATACTATGTAATGTGGCCAGTTTTTGGAAAATTAAATATTCTCTTGTTAATTAGAGTAATGTCCGAGGACACACCAATATTTAACAGCAGTGAAATTAAAAATAGCCTAGACTCTGAAATTCGGCTATAAGCCGAACTGATGAAAATCTCATCAAAATTGTACAAATATGTTTCCCATTATTATGAGTAATGTAGGTGCAGTTTAACCAGAACAGATTTTAATGATTTGTATTGTTACAGGAAGATGATTTGGTATTCTCTGTATCATTGAATTAAATCTCCACTGCTTTACACGCCCCTCTATATTGTTTCTGTAATTTGCTTTTGGTGCAACAGTAACCAAAATTAAAACAACTATTTTAAAGCTAAAAAAAAACCCAAAACATTATGATAAAAATTGGGAATTAAAAATATTATTTTTTACTGTAACAAGAATTACAACGTGATCATTTCAAATTATACATCCTGATTGTTTTTGTCCTGTTCATCCAGTTATTTGCAGGAGTAAATCCACATCAAAACTGATAAAACAGCTCTTTTTTTTTTTTTTTTTTTTTTTTTTTAATATATATAACAGAATCTGCTATTAGTTGCACGTATACAGGAAGAAAAAAATGAAATAATAAATACAGTAGAAAAAAAAACACATACAAGCTTAAAAAAAACCTATCTACATTTAAAATGTTTTGTTTGTTTTAAGTTCAGGCAGCTTCTTGTGTGTCCTGCTGTTTAAGGCCTTTGTGTTGTTAAGTTAGAAACACTCCATGGACTAAAGTAACAAAGCAATTACAAGACAATTAGTTGACCACTGAGAGTTTAACTAAGTCATTAATGGACTTCTTTTGTAACACAAGGCTCTATGATAAATTTCTAATTAAGGGCATGTTAGTACAGAAAATAACTTTATGATTCAAAGGCTTAAATATATTTGGGTTTTATATTAGGTATGCGTTACCTTCAGTATGTTCAGTTTAAAACCGGTGGGCATCAATGTATTTTGCAGCGGTTATAGGTGCATCAGAATCCAAAAGAATGTACGGAATGACCTGTGAGATGGAAAAAATTAATTCTTTCAACTAAATCTGCTTTTTTTCCGCTTGTCTTCACATCTGCCATCAGCAGGGAGCAGGCCTTGCTGTCAGAGTTGTACACTGTATACAGACTTTATGTGACATGATCCGTAACTCTATCTATAGGTGTTATGGTATCATTCCCACCATTAAAGAGGTTTTCCACCTTCCCAATGACCTCCGCCTCGCCTCACAGGACACAGAAAACGACCTGATGGCAATGTCTTTTACTGTACACAGGGTGGTCTGAAATGTGTGGATTCGTGCAGTGAATGTGTGTGTGTCTGTGTGCAGAGGAGTGGTCACCGCACACACTGTGTCGTCAGAAAGCGTCCAGCCTGTAGGGCTCGGTTCTTCTCCCTGGTGAGAGTGAGGGAATCTAGCATGGCCAGTAAGCATGTATATCAGGCCATCTCACGGCTGGCTGGACGCTCCCTGGGTGGCCCACTGTGGTCAATACTACACTGGTGACTGGACACACAGAATGGGATAATCTCCTGCTTTCTTTCAGGGCCATGGAGCACACACGCACACACACACACACACACACTTGGGTCTCCTTTCTATACTGGTCTGGCCATGGAAGCTTGCCTGGCCCTAATTTCAGGTCAGGACCAGTCAGGGGGAGGCCGAGGGATGTGGTGCCCGGACTGAGTGAGGGAGCCTGTTTCAGCCAGAGCAGTGGAGCACACTGGGGGCACTGGGGCATCGCCTCTGCTGGCTGTTGGGGGGGGAAACAAAAGGAGGTGTGATCCCCACAAAAAAAAATATAAAACCTGTGTGTGTGTGAGTGTGTGGTTATGAATGTGTATCATTGTTCAGTGTTTCCTTCAGCTCCAGCAACTCGCTTCAACACCCCTGCTGCTCACACACAAAGGCACCTAATTGACACCAAAGATTTAGGCCACTGGTGTAACTGTTGGTCCAAACCTCCAGCCAGCGCGGCAACAATCGGGAGCGAACAGGTTCTCATAAAACAAGATGCAGAGTTTGCAGACCAAGAATCTGTACTGTGTTTGTCCTGAGCTGAAGAACAAGACAAGTGTTTTTTCTAAAAATTTGAATTTTATTGTCATTCATTTATGAAAACACCAAAAAGGAAGGTGCTGACCAGAACTGTGAACTTTCTGACAATCTGACTTTGATCATGGCTCGCAGAGGTATGTCAGAAACGGTTAACATCCAAAGCTTAAAGCAAGGAGAAACTTTGCTTTTACAGGAATTTCTAACCTTATTAGGTATTATTCAACAACGAAAAACCCAATCTGATTAATCACCTGTCTGTAAGATTAAAAGATTTAAACACAAACTTTACAGACATGTATATACACAATTAAACAGAGAAAAAAAAAAAAAAAAAGAATGGAGACAGTTCTTCATTTTACATTTCTCACCAACTTTATTCAGAATTTCAGAGCACCTTTTGCAGTTAACAAGTTAATTCACGGTTCAAAATAAATTACTTTATTATAGACTGACAAAAATGATTTAAAAGTATATTACTGTACATAAAGTGGCACACAAAAGATGAAAGTAGTTCAGTGTTAGAAAGCTCTTACAGAACAATTTTACAGTCAAATGCTTGAATCTAAATGACAGAGTGAAAAGAAGGACCCCTTGGGATCTCAATCTCCAACCTAAAATTGATCTGAAAAACTGTAATTCATATCTAATGAAACAAATTTAGCAAAATATTATCCAGCACTTCCATTTTACACTTTAAGCAACTCCTGGATCAATTCAACCGCTAAACTTACCTTTTTGTGATGGTTTGGACTTACCCGTTCGCATCAACGAGACAGCAGGCAAGATGGCTGATGGTTTGGCTCTAATGATGTGTTTAACTGCACTGACTTCAGGTGTGGAGGCGGTGTTTCTGAAACATGGCCAAGGCTAAACCTGATCAAAGAAACTGGTTATAGGGTGCGCATGTGCTCCAGTACTCAAGGCCCAACGGTGGAAAGACTCCTTTTTATCTTCACAGCGGCTATTCAGTCTGCATCTACGAAGACAAAAGCATGTGAAAAGAATTTGTTTAATAAATAGAAATAATCTTCCAAATAGCGCAATTGATCCAGTTATATCCAGAAGAAAGTGGAAGACATGAGATTAAAACATTTCCGTTGAAGTAGCATGAATGACGCTGCTTGTGTCATCATATCATCCTCCCAGACAAGCAGGACTGTTAATGTTTACAGCCAAAAGGGGGGGGGGGGGGGGCAAAATACATTTGTTTGTGCGCCTATCAGCTGTCTGCATCAATGCCGCGCGTGACCCCTGAGCTAGCAGACAGTCATAGGTCAAAGGCCAAGCTAAAGCCTGTCTGGGCTTCCAGGCCAACCTCAAAGCCTGCAGCACAAACACACACCCATACACACACACTTTGGGGGGTAGGGGATGAGTTGCGTCTCGACCAGACTAATATCACCTTTGGGATTAGGATGCAGACTGAAATACATTGACCCCAACCAGACACACGCACACACTTCTTCGGATGCTGGATCTGCTTGGTCATAAAACAGGCCTCGGTTGTGCAGCGTGACGCAGGGGGTAGCAGCAGAGGTGCTGAGTCTGAGAGGACCATCTAATTATCTCCCAGTGCCGAGTTAAAGAGGAGAGAGGAGGAGACTGGGGATGCTCAGGCGTCATCATTGTGGGCAGAGATAGCGGCTAGCTAGCAATACCAGGTTGTTCATCTCACAAGGAGGGAGATGAGATCACAAACACAGCTATCATACTTACAATATTTGTAAAAATACTGTTACTATATGTTAAATACACTGCTACTATAGATGAGTAAGCTGCCTGATATCAGGGGGGGAAAAAAGGCAAAGAATGTCAAGTGTTTTAACTCTTGAATTTAATCCAAACACTGATATTGAGGAGCAAAGTGAGAGCTCAGAGCGGCGATCCGGATAAAACAACATCAGCATGCCAGATGCTTGTAAAAAGAAAAAAAAAAAAAAATCACAAATCAAAGAGATGTGGATCTCAGCTCAGAGAGGAAAAAGGTCAAATTCAGAGGATCTGTTGGGCTTCACTGCCAAACCATTGGGAAAACTCCCTAAATAAGCCAGAGTGTTAAGCCTGCTAATCCCCTGTATTATTGCAACATCTGTGAGGTCTAAAGAGGCTCTGCCAGTGATTACTGAGACAGATGTAAACAATATCCTGGATGAAAAGAAGAGAAGAGTGCTGGGTTTGGGAAGGGACTGCCTGTAGGAAAAGAAAAGAAAAGAAGATGGATAGAATGTGTGGAATATAAAGCAGGGAAGGCGTGAAGGAGTGTGTGAGGGATTGTGTGAGTGTGTGTGGGGGGGGACAAGAAGAAATGGATATTGAATATTGAGTAGAGCAGAATTAGCAAAGGTAGCACTTAGAAGAAGCGAAGAAGGCGAGACAGAAGATGAGATGGAAGAAAGAGGACATTTGTGAGAGCGCGGTATGAGGATGGTAGAAAAAAAAAGACAGAAGGTGACAGCAGACTGAAAGATGGCAGGCCGGGTGTGCCCAGGCCGGCTGACGAGACACCAGGGAGACGGGGCAAATTTATGCAGTTAGGCTGAGGGGGTGTAGAATGGAGTGTCTAGGACCCCTTGAATAGCCAAGAGAAGTAAAGGAGGCAACTATGGGTGCAAGCAGTGTGGGAGCAAATGGGGACTGGGGACAAGAAGGGGGGATGGGGGAGTCTTTTTTTTTTTTTGGCATGTGGGAGGTGGTGGGGGGCAACAAGGGGGCTTTGGAGGCTGCTCTTTCTCCTTAATTCAGTCGAGGCTGACCGTCTGCGAGAGGGTACGGGGAATGAGGTAGAGGAGAGGTTACGAGAGGCTCTTACCACCCACTCCAGTCTACTTCCCCATTTTGGCTACCTATTAGATCCACAGGGTTGTCTGTCTGCTTCTCTGCATACTAATTCCCTTCTAGCAAAGCCTTGAACGTGAGCAAGGAACGAGTTGGGCCAAATCAGAAAATATAGTCTGGATGTGTGAGAGTGCATGAGAGTGCTTCAGCAGTCTGGCAGAAAGGTCATAAAGTGTTGGTCCAATGCCTCTTTTAGTCAGTCATTAAAATGGGTTTTTTTTTCAGCATATATCCGCTTTAATTGACTTTCAGTTTTGTCAGGCTTTCAGTGGAAAAACTTGCCTCTGTTTGATAAAAGGGGCCAAAACTGAAACACTTTATACATTTAGGCCATAAGGTCATCCTTGTCTCCAAGCTAACACTTCTTTTCTCTTGAAATTCCTCTTTTAAAGCATCGCTATTACATGTGAAAAAAGTTATAAAAATCTGATCTATCCTTATTATTTTAGCCTTATTATTTTAGATCATTAGATCATAGACACGTTTCTATAACAACACAATAAAAAAAAACAAAAAAAAACATGTTCAGCCGCATCAGTTTGATGAATATCAATGGAAGCTAATTCTGGACCTTCAACTCTTTTATCATTTTTTGTGTCATGCATGAGGAGGCAGAGTGTATGTTTGTGTATGTGAATCCTGGCTGATTGCCATGTGAATCTGTGCGTGTGGGTCATTCAAGGGCCTAGCGGGAAGCAGAGCAGACAGCCTGGCAGGGTGATGTTTGAGTCTGGTGATGCAGGCAGACAGTTTAATGACAGTCTTCACCCTTCAACATACAAACCAGAGAGCACCTGGCACTTCGCAAATGTACACACCCGTTATGACACAGGCGCATATATGTGTGATATATGGTGTGCTGTAGCCTGTAAAAGGCACTGAGTCTGGTGTAAATGAAAAAGAAAAAAAGAATTCTTCCATTTATGACCCTTGAAAACTTGGTCAGTGGGCCGCAAACTGATTTAAAGCACGATTTTTTTCTTAAATATAATGAGTTTTAAACTCATCTGTTAGGTTTGAGGACGTCAAATACTGCAGCAATTTGTCATTAGCAATAACTAATTAAAACTAATTGTCAGCATTAGTGTGTTTGCAGAGGGGCCGTGTGAAAGTAAAGAGCTATTCACTGCCTCCACAGAAGCTCTTTGTGCTTTTTGTGTGCTGCGTTGGGCCTGGCCATGGCCTTGCATCTTATTCAGCAGGACTTGCTCAGGTCTGGACTTGAATTTGGTGCCCAAACAAAGACATAGAGCCACCTCATTAAAAAAACATGTCATTGGATCAGACCTGGGCTGAATTGTGTGATTTTCCCTCCTACCATAAGTGACCGTGACTGTGCTTTAGGGCTGAATGAGAGGCCGGATAGAGGCCTGCCAATGGAGCGCCACGCCACATCCCTATGGGAACCACCCTCTCACAGAGGGGGGGCTCTTTTAAAGCTTTGTTGGTCTGTTAACACAGCTTTTTAAAACACCTCTTTATGGACTCAGTAAAGCAAACTGCAGCCCCTGGTTTTCATGTGACAGAAGGGGAATGTTTAAAAAAAAAAAAAAAAAAAATGGACATGAGAGTTGAGGGAATAAATAAGAAGAGAAAAGGACAAAACTTTAACTTTAATGACAGCAAGTTTCCTAGAAAGGTCTATCTGAGAAAATTCTTCAAAATCAATATTAATATCAAAATTTAAATCTGATTTTAATGTTTTACATCTAAAGCAGTATGGTCAGAAAAAAAATCTGTACATCTGCTCTCGCTTCATGTAATCACTAGAGAACTGAACGTTCCTGCAGCTGAATGCAGTGCAACCAGGTCACTGAGAAACTGCACCGTCTGTGTGTCCTCAGGTACAGTCAGCACACACCTTTGCCCAGAGGACCACAGTCATCCTGCAGCTGAAACAATAGGGTTGTGTGAGCATGTGTTTGTGTATGTCACATACACAGTCCTGCCTCGGAAACCTGGTATGGAGGCTTATTCAGTCTCCCAAAGACATCCAGGATGACAGTATGACCATAAACTTGAGTCAAGTTCAAAACATTAGAGATCAATCAGAGCTGAGTAGCACAGATGTACTTGGCTGTGTGTGTGTGTGTGTGTGTGTGTGTGTGTGTGTGTGTGTGTGTGTGTGTGTGTGTGCTCGGAAAATATCTCAATATGTGCGGAGTACTGAGCTCGAGAGAAGAGCACCTACTAAGATGAAAATGCACATGCACCAACCCCCCTCACCCCCATCCCTTTCCTTCTCGCCACGCACATGCGGCAAGGACCCCGTCCTCTCTGTTCTATTGCTGTCTGCTGCGCGCCTGATGAAAAAGCATAGCGACGAAGGGGGCACACATGCCTAAAGGCAAGAAAACACACATTTGTAAATCACAGCCCCGTTATAAGCACAAGCTTTAATAGGGGTTTCTCAGACGAGTTGGCAGGGGTTCGCCTCACTGAGTGCTACACTGTTTTTCAACCTGCCATTCCCGCTACAGGAGAAAATGTGACTGTACCACCGCCACCCAACAGAGATGATGGGTGATGGGCTGAGAGCTGAGAGCGCATCTAAATGCATTTACATAAAGACTGTGGCATGTTGACAGAGCCACTGCTGAGAATGCACTGAGCTCATCATTGTCCCCCCAAAATTAAAGCAATGATTGAAACATAACACATGACAAAGAAATATGGCTGCTTCACAAAAAAAAAAAAAAAAAAAGAAAAGAAATGGGAAATGTGACTTTCTCCTCAAAGGTATAAACGGAGCCTGTGTGTCTGCAGGGAGCTCAGTGTTGACTGTCTTCCTTTATGCTCATAATATAAGCAGAGTATATGAAGCAGGAACACATGCAGGGGGGGGGGGGGGGGGGGGGACTCAGAGTGTAGCAGCATGATGTAGCACCACAAGGGCATTGCAAACACAAATTACACAAATAATTTCATACCCGAGGAGAATTCAGCTGGTGGGAGATCAGATGAAGACTGGCCTTTTGAGACTTTGCATGAAAAAATAAAAATCCTTTTGCTTCAAAGCTGATGCTAAAACAGGCATCCACAGCCATAAATCCACACAAACAACAGATATAATCTTTAGATGTTATAAAAAAAAAAAACATTTTAATCACAATCTTTTCATATTTAAGCTTAAAGCAATAACATCTCAGTGAAAGATTGTTGTTTTTAATAATGAACAGAACTGCCAGCGCAAGATAAGGAAATCAATATTTATTACAAAATATTTGTATGGAAAAAATAGGAAAATTTTGCATTTAAGAATGTTAGTGGGCACATTTTACATCCTTCTGCAAAGCGTCTGCAAAACACAGCAGATATGACACCTTATTTCTTAACCCAGAGCAGATATATCAGCTGCTGATTGCATTATAAGATAAACAGACTGAAGTTTGGAGGATGGGATTTTGCGGACCTTTTAATCAAATAGATGGGCTGTAAAGGTGAGCACGACCTGGTGCGGAGCAGCTTTTTGGAGAAAAGCACTTTAATTTAGAAAAATAAAAAATAGAAATGGACAGGTAGTTGTATGAAAGCAGGGAAGCTCTGTGATAAACCTCTTGCAGATATAGTCAGCTAACCAAACCATCCTGTCAGATCAGTGCCTGAGGAGAAGAGGAGGAGGAAAGAAAGTCAGCAAGAAGGGGAAGAGAGCAAAACAGGGGTGAAAAGGGTTAGCAGGGAGGAAAGCTAAACCCCAGAAGCAAGCAAAAGATTGTGTGTGTAGTGCATTTATATTTCAGCATACGTGTGTGTGTGTGTGTGTGTGTGTGTGTGTGTGTGTGTGTGTGTGTGTGTGTGTGTGTGTGTGCGTGTGTGTGTGTGTGTCAACCCCAGCTGGGCAGACATTTACTTGACATGCTGATAGGGATTTAAGCAGTGGGTGGGTGGTGTGTCTGACCAAGGTGAGTGAATGAGCAGAGAAGGGGAGCCGGTGGGGATCGGAGGATGATTGGAGGCGGAAGGGGGAGAGGCGTCGGACCAGAGGGGCTCACAAAACTGCTGTTACTAAGCTTGGTTTCAGTGCGAGTTGAGACGATTAGCAGACAGGGGCAGAAATGTAGAGGGAAACGAGGGTAAGGGAGGTGGGTTTTTGTAGGAGAACCCTCCAGGCTATGGAAGAGAAGGGGGACTATAGCCTATTGAGGTGATGAAGGAAAGCGGGTCTTTCTTTCAGACAGTCTAATGAACCATAAGTCTCTGCTGAAGAATGGAAGCAGGCTACCGCAGGGTGGGTTAGCTTGTGCCTGCACACCTCTCCATTTCTGCCCTCTTCTTCCATCCATCCGTTCATTCTGCTCTCCTCCCCTAATGTGCTGCAGTCCCTCCCCTTAAAGGGCTTACACTGTTTATTTCAAAACACAACATGTGTAATGTGGTGCAACCCATGGTCCTGGGTGGCAGACAATCAGGAACCAACTTCACCAGTAAAGAGGTTTGCCATATGGTGTCCAACTTCATCAAGATGTGACAGGCAAAAATCAGAAGACAGCTTAGAATGAGAAACAAGACTAAATCGTTATTTAGTCTGGTTTTAAAAAGGGATCATTTCAAATTAATCATATCCAGCCAAAACATTTCAAAAGGGGACAAAAATGAAAGACATACATGTGTGATTGAGGCGTGCACAGTCAATGAACCCTGAGCCGACATGTTAAATTACAGAGGGCAGCAGACTGAGACAGACATGGGGGCTGTCAAAGTGTCTGACTGGGTTTGGCTGGGGGTTGTTTGGCCAGGGGGTTGACTGATTTCGGGCCTGATCTGGCTCTGGGCCGGCTGTGAGACTGGCCATGGGCTCAGTGAAGGGGTTAGGTTCCCCATCCTCTCTGCTAACACTTTCCCCGGAGCAAGGCAATAAGAAGCCGCTTATAAAATAAGTAAACAGAGGCAGCTAACAGACTAGCCGAACAGCCAACCGAGGAAGAGGGGCAGACAACTGCCACACACACACACACACACTCACACACACACTCACATACACACACTGTCTCATGCGGCAATGATGACCCCTTCCCCCAACCTCCTCTAACCTTGACCCTCGAGGTCCTTCTTAACCTATTTCTGAATGGAAGTCAGTGCAGCTGGGGTGTCTGGCCATGAACTAAGCACAACCCCCCTCCACGGCACAGACTCCCTTGTCCCCTCATCATTTAGCATGTTCCCACGCTTCGCGGCTGAGATGCTGTCTCTGCATCTGAATGGTTCAATTTAATATTTATGTGGCCATCGCGGCATCACCTGCCTGTTTCTAAGGGCAACAGCATCTCCAGGAAGGTGTGCTGATTTTAGGTATTACCTATCAGACATTATGATGCAAATAATTTTTCTTTTTTTTTCTAAATTCTTTAATTCTTGAGGTTTGTGTTTGAAATAACACAGTATTGCTTCTCTATTTTATATCTCAAATTGCACCTGCAGTTCCTCTCAGCAGATCCAGTAATCCATTCAGACAGAGCACATGCGTACTCTATATAATACATGTGCAACAGTATGTGTGTGTGTGCATGTACGCATCATTCAGGAGGGGTTCAAACCCCACCACCTTCACATTTTCATTATGACCAAGTCTCAGGCCCGTGTTACAGCAGCGTGGCCTTTAGCTGGCGAACAGGCAGTTTAATCACACATACAGCACTACTCCATTTTCATTTCCTTTTCATACAGCCTCTATTCCACTCCAGCTTCATAATTCTCCCCTCAGAGCTGTCTAGCCTGTCTGAGTGTTTGCAGCCTGTTGAAATTACATAATCAGTGACTTGGATAAATGCCTGACTGTTTTTTGTTGAGTCTATAATCAGACTTGGGGCTCAGCGTTGCAGCTATGAGGAAACTGCAGAAAGCAACACTTGACTTATGAATTACTTCCTCAGAAGGGTAGTTTCACCCAAGGAATGTGCTTGAGCATCAATGAAATCAATTTACTTTGGTATACCAGGCTTCATGTTGCCAAAATAATCCAAATAGCATCTATTTCTGTTCAGGAAATTGATGTGTTCATATATATATATATTTTTTTTAGTAAATAATGCTGTTTATTATAATGTCAAGATGAAATGTTTTAAATTAATGTTCTTTTATGGACGATACTCTTACATTCTCTGCCTGTCAAATTGTAAAACAAGGAACTATTTTGTAAAGGATTTTGTGTTTCTGGTGCATCTGAAAATGAATAATCTACATGTCACTTTTTTTTTTTTTTTTTATTATTTGAATGGTAATTCGCTTCAGGAACAAAATTAGATCACTTTGGTCACACCAGAGAAAGAGAGACGTGCAACAGGCCAGGGAGAATTGAGTGATGGCTGTAAATGCTTTCAGCAACTATTACTTCAGAGGGTGGGCCACATTCAATCAATACCTAGGCAAATAAAAAGCATGGGGCAGTCAGAATGAGAAAAGCTGCAATGGAGTGGGTAACAATAACATGCACAGATGAACAGTCCACATTCAAGTCCTTGTGGGAAGATTACAAGGAAACACACAAGAAAGTTGGGACTGTTTGAGTCAGAATTCAGATATTTCCTCTTCATCATGTGTGCATGTTTATGTTGACTCATTAAAAACAGAAATGACGCAATTATATTTCACTCTAGTCTTTCACAAAAAAAAAAAAAAAAAAAAAAGTAAACATAGTGTTCTGTTAGTATCAGACATCACCAGCTAAAAGTTGTGGAAAGTTGAGTTGTACTGATCAGATGGTGTCTGACACACCTGTATACAGTCTCAACCGTAAGTCAGATGACAGTAAAAACAGTAAGGAAAAGTCTTTTCTCTTCAGTGTCTATAACTGACATGCACATGGAGGAATCATAATATTCAAACACATGTAACGAGTCCACCTCCTGCACGCGCTCATGAAAAGCTGCAGTGCTGTAGCAACACACACACGGCCACTGTCATTACTGTAAAAGCCTTCTGCAGGACTTGGTGTTTTGAAGCACCTCGTTCCCGTGAATAAGTGTGAAACGACGTGTGCAAATGTGTGTGTGTTTGTGTGTTCAAACAGTGTGTGTGTGTGTGTGTACATGAGCATATACTTTAGAGTACTGATGGCTCACTTGCATACAATGTGGATTTCTGCATTCTGCATTTCATAAAACGTGTCAGCTATTATTGCTTTACTAAATGAAGAGAAAAGAGTAAGCAGTTCCTGCCTTCACACACGCACACACATATCCATGGCTGCCAGACAGCTTTTTACCTGATTTCTCTCAGCCTACTTTTTCCTTTTTACACGATCTTCATTGTTCACCTGCCATATTTAGAAACACAGAGAGTGAACAAACTTCCTTGAACTAACCATTGTCTCTTTATTACCAGTCACCCTGAGCATCTTCTTCTTCCACTTTTCCCAACAAAAGGATGTAGTGGGCCTGCAGCCTGTCGAGGCAAACCCCAGCCATGGTGGGCCATTTATGTAAACCTGCTCTGATTCTCCTCAGCATCACTCTGATTAGACAGAGCCTTGATTAAACTTGCCTCAGTCTGATGGAGAAGAAAGATACGAAGATGGACTGATACTTCTTTTTTAATGGTAAACGTCTGCACTCCACACAGCTAAAGAAAATCTACAGCCTCAGTCACACTGAACTTATTTTACAACAAGATATTGACAGTTTCATTGTGTCGTGTGTAGTATATCTAAAAATGATGGACAATAATCAATCTGTTTTGTTTTAATGCTCATCAAGGCACTTGAATCCAGTGACACTTTTTAATGTTTTCTGTCCTTTTTATTTTACCTCTACTCACAGAAATACATTCAAAATACACAAATATAAGCAATATAGCAGCACATGAACTAGATATGATATCTTAAAACAAGAAAAAAAGATGAAAAATGTCAAAACTTAGAAAGTAATAAAGAGGTGAATATGTATTCTTTAATCCTCTTGCCTTGTTTTCATATTCTGTGGCACAAAGACCATATATTGTGTCATTTCCTTTTCAGTAAACTTCAGATTTTCCCGATACAGAGAGAAGGGATGCCAAACTGCGTGTCTTCAGAGCGGATGAGTAGCCTAGTTCCAGGACATAGACAATTTACCAAATCACCCTCTGCAATAATTGGCACTGACAGGTGAAAACAGCCACAAATGCCATGGGAGCTGACAATGAAACGGACAATTGCACAAACACACACACACACACACACACACACAACTACGGAGCTTAGAAACACAAACACGCAAACATAAACACACATGTCAATGCACAACAGCAGCGACAGAAGATCCATGAGCACGGCTAACACCACATTAAAACCATAAAGAACCAAGACATCCCCTGCTCCACGTACACAGCGTGTACCCTGCTGTTTCTGCACTGATACCCCTGATCCCCCTGTGCTTTGACAAGGCGTAATAAAGCCTGTATGAAGCGACGCATTGTGTGGGGAGAACACAATGTTGCATGCTGAGTGCTGTGAGAAGGGCGTACACCGGTGGGTCCCACGGCGCAGCAGCGGACCAGGGCCTATAGCAGGGAGTGCTGAGCATGCTAATGAGGTCATTATGTTATGCCTCTCCCTTGCTTTTGCTCTCCTTTACAGTGTGGGCCTTGCCTGTCAGAGGAGGCAGGGTGCCCTGGTAATGCAGCCAACCGCAGATGTCACATATGGCACAATGAGAGGACGCATGAGCATCTCGAAATGAGTCACCGACAGAAAGACAAGGTGCTGCTGTATTTTTCACCAGAAGCAGAACAGCATCAGTGATTTGCATGCAGAATAAGGTGAGCTTAAAGAGGAGTAAGAACCCGACGAACAACGGGCAACATTCATTTGCTAATTGTTCCCGCTGCGTGTTCAATCAGCGACTACTCTGGGTTGCGTTGCCCTTTATTCCTCGTACGCTTGCGCTATTATTTACAACTATGGGGGAGGGGTTAAGCATCAAGCACATGCAAAGGAAATTACAAGATATTTGCATAGCCGTTAACAATTACAGGGCAGATGGCAAACAGCGGGCATTAAAAAAAAAAACCAACCAAGCGCCATCTTGCCTGAGAGAGACAGCTGGCAGACAGGAATCGGCCATTTTGTAAGCGCGGGTCGCTGCCAGGCTGAAAGCGCCAGTCTCTTTCTATGTGCCAGGAGATTGGCAGGCAATGGGGAATAATGCTTTAATACCCTCTCTGATACAGGCAACAACAACGAGCTCCTCCGACGGTCTGTGACAGAGTGATCACAGCCCAGGGCTGACTGAGGAGATCAGCTACAACACAACGCGCCTGTGTTCACTTTAAAAAGACACGTGGTCCTCTGAGCAGGGATGCTATTTCACCATGACAGGGTTAGAAGGAGAGAAAGATTTTTTTTATATATCTTAGTGTAGCTCTATAAAGGAAAAGGAATACTCACCTGGAGGAGGAATGTAATCTCTGTAAGATCTCATGCGAAAATGTCCATTTTGTCCGTCTTTTAGCGTCATTCCAGATCTCAAACATCTGCACAAGTCCTCAGAACTGCAATTCTTGTACCACTGCTTTAAAAGTAATCTTGTTTCCCTTCTGATTTATCAGGAAGGTGTCGACGTCTACTGTGCTGTCAAACCAAAGTTGTTCCTGATCATTTTGGCCATTTTCTTCCATCTCCAAGAATTTCGCTTCAAACGTCTGAGCCATGTGTCTCGTGGCACTGAGAGGAACATTTTCATATATGTGAAGGGGGGAAAAAAGAGTCTGATGTGAAAGAAGGGGGAACAGCACAAGTAAAAACTACTGTCCTTTTCATTCCAGCTCTCATTCAATTAGCAGCCATTCACTCGGGCTGCCATGGGATCCCTGCTGCACAGCAGTAAGTGGACTTCAGCTGCTATTTCCCCCCCCCACACACACACACACACATAGCGAGGGAGAGAGGTATGAAAGCCTGGGCCCGCCTCTCTCTCTTCCACCTTACAGATCAATACCGCACTGCCATATCCTCTGATGGGAGCTGCAGTTGTGAGGGTAAGAAAATCTAAGGCGAAAAGACAGGTTGTGCCTGATACAGTTGATGTGAGAAAAAGTTCAAATTGTCTTTTCATCCCGGCTCATGAGATCTTTGGAGTATTGTGTGCTACGTGCTTGGAAATGGGACTAAGCTGAAAAGTCCCGTGTATCATCTCAGATGGATTCTCATTCAAACAGTGAAGGTGGAATGATGTTATAAGAGGGAGGGAGCTGGCAGAGAAGAGACCTTCGACATCCTGCCTCGTTCCTCTGCCACTACTTTCCTTCCTTCGCCGTGTCCGTGTCTCTCTGACAAAGTTTTATCAAGCGGTGCTGGGTGCCAGAAAAAAAAAAAACAAAAACAAAAAACCCTCTGGCTGAACCACACACAAAGACTGTTTCTGTCTCTTTCCTCTCTGTTTTTCTCTTTTACACACACACACACACACACACACATGTGCATGTGCTGACACACACTGCGTGTGGGGCGGTTGCAGGGTTGGTGCCCTGGCCCTCGCTGGTGCTGGGACTGCTGGAGAAAGATAGAAAGAGAGATGGAGAGCGGAGCTGGGAGTAGTGGTGGTGGTTGGTCCCTGGGCTCCGAGGCCTGCAGGCGGTGCTGGGCAACCTCTGCTAGCCTCTCTCCTCTGTATTGATTTCTGCTGCTCCATGCTGCTCCACTCTGCCGAGGAGGCTCCTAGCCGGCGGGAACAAGAGCTCAGCTCACCCGCCTCACCTGCCTCTCTCCTGGCTTGGCTGGCCTAGCCTGCCCACTCTGTTGCAGCTTTGGCTGGCCCCTCTTGGCTTTTCAGGACCCTTCTTTGCAACACCGGGGCCACAGGAGGAAAGCAGCCAGAGAGCCCATGGCGATCCACAGCTGTGTTCACCTGCTCTGGGTTCATCCGCTTCGAACCACCTCCTCGAACAGCTTCTATCCTTCTCTCCTTCCATTCTTCCACCCACTCTGCTTGTCTTTTTCCTCCTCCACTGCCTCGTCTTCTTCCTCCTGCTGCACACAAACAACCACAGACAGAGATGGAGGGGAAAAAAAACAAGTTTTTTCACTCTGAATGTCAGTCCTAGTCTTTGATCAGGAAAAAGTTGAGGGTGAGGATTTTGGCATCCTCTCTTAGCTGGTAATATGAACCTGCTAACCTTAGAAAGCCGAAACTGCAGAGAGTTAAGTGTGTCAGGCAATGAGATGCTGCTTGCCAACAGTACTTTCAGCTATTAGATTCTGATGTGCTGCAGATTGCAAAATATAGCTGGAGTGGACCCATTATAAAAATCACCACCACATCAATAAAATATATTAAAATATTTGCAGGGGAAGTTTTTCCTCAACATGCTCTTTTGTTCTCTCATAGCAATCAAGTCAAAGAGTTATATTCACATGCCCTTAATATCTAGATAAAATAAAAAGAATGTTTACAAATGACGGGATCTGTGAAACTATGATTTCTTCACTCTGAATGTGAAGGAATGGAAATGCTTTGGCCAGGCTAGTGGTGCCCCATGGAAAGTTTGTCAAAGAAAACATCTCAGCTTTTGTATCATCTAGAGTTATTCAGATGGGCTGAGCAGCCCTGTTCTTATGATAATAGCTGATGGGGAGGTGGGGGGCACATTTCTTTGAGGACTGATGGTCCCATTGTGTTCCACAGCAGAGAAAGAGCCATGGCCAAATTCAACCCCCACTATGCTGCACTAACCTCACCAGTTTTTTTTTTTTTTAAGTTCCTTCACCACAGTTGGTACAAAGCTGCGACAGCCCTTCGGTCCACATATCACAACCTCTCTGCTTGTTTGAAAACCAGACTTAAACCCATGGGCTGGCTGCCAGGCCAATAGAGAAGTAAAGTGCTGAGGTTCTGAGTCGGTGGGCTGGCAAGGCTTTGGACGTTGGAGCTTTCTGTCAAGAAGAGGGCAAAGAGGAAGGGGGGGCTGCAGAGTGGTGTGGGAGGTTACACTGTTGGGACAAGAGAAGCAAGTTTGGGAGGGGTGGGTGGGGGCGAGCTGAGTTAGGGGGACATGGATGGGGACCCGGGGTGCGGTGTATGTCTCAGACACAATAATACTATTCATTGGGCTCAGACATGGGTGTTAACTCCCTTCTGACGGAGCACAATGGGACTCGGCGGCATTCAGGCAGCCTTGGTGATATGGTTCGTTCAGGACTGCATTCTCCCTGCCGCAGGACAGAGCGCCTGCATTGTGCCCGTCCAAGCAGGATGGATGGAGGGAGGTTTGAGAAGTGAAAGGCAAAGAAAGAGAGAAAAGTACGTCTGTCTATCTGTCAGTCGTGAAGGAGAGGGTGGGGGGTGATGGAGGGGAGGATGGTAAGGTGATGGCGTCTTTTCTTTTTTTTTTTTTTTTTTCCCAAAGCTTTGGACTTGTTTGTTTCAGGACAGTTAAATAAAAAGGGGAACTAAGGCTACAAAAAAAGGGGTAAAAGTTGAAAATTGTGCTCAAACAACAAAGTCTGAGCTTAAAGGGGCTGTAAAGATAGAAGGAGGTACAGATGGAGTCATGGGGACATTTTTTAAGGGTGGGATTCATATGCTGCTTTTGACTTCCAATGCATTTTATTCACATGAAGCAAAAGAAGGACAGTGAGAAAGCTGGAGAAAGAGAAATGATGTGCTGGTTTGCTGCCGTTTGTGACTTAGGGGAGTTGAAAGAAACTACAAGAACTACTCCCAAAGGAAAGGAGAGGAACAGAGGGGAGACACTCCTAGAATTACGAAAGCAAAGCAGGAACAAGTGAATTCAGTGCTGTGATGCAGATTTAGGCATAATTCAGGTTCCTGATGCAAAAGAAAAAAAAAATCTAAGCTTGTTGTCTTTTCTTTAATCTCAGGTTAAGAGGACATTTAAATATGTCTGTCAATTTAATCATGTCATCACTTGACAAAATCTGAATATTTTTTGTTTAACTAATCTGCTGACCTTTAATTTCATGTGTCTTATTTTGGAATTTGAACATGAGGATTTCCACCTGGGCCTGAGAAAAACTAACCAGCAGAGATGAAAAATCTTAATGAGCTGCAGTTGTGAGAATGAAGCAGAATGAAGAATAAACTCAGTGTATATCACTCACTAACGTGAGCTGAAACCCAAAAACTGGGCTGTCATTTGGACATGAACATTCAGTCAGGTTTGTTTCAAATAACCCAATTTCACATTCAACATTTCAAATATTTTACGTTTCTCTAAAGCATATCTGCCGTGAGATGTGGAGAAAAGGACAAACACGAAGGCATGCAGAATGTATAGTGTCTATACTTATCCATCGACTTATTACACATGACACACAACCTACATTTGCACACACACATGCACACACACGCACACATTGAGAGTATCACTTCTCCTTCAGCATAGACCAACCTGCTCTCATGAACAGTACTTTGTTTGTTTCCCCTCTGGTAAACTCTGACCAACCGTTTCCATAGCAACCTTACCTACTCATTCTCAGTGTGAATGTGTGTTTGTGTGATAAAGAAAAGAGAGGCAGAAAGTGAGCGTGCTACAGTGTATGGGCATGCTGTATTTGGGTACAGAGTAAAACTACGTGATTTCAATGCATATGCTGTGTGTGTGTGTGTGTGTGGATTTGTTCTTGTGTGGTGGAAATATAAATAAGGAATCCTTTCAGTGTACGCCGTGATAAACGCTCTGCTCATGCAAAAGCTTAATGCACAGTGTGAGGTAGCTAAGGCACCAAGCTGAAGAATGTAGAACCGTAGATGTTATCAAACAAACACAAATATGCTTCTCAAGTCTCCTGCATTCAATCTGTGCAATCAAAAGTCAGATTGGCTTTTTTATAAGCAATCCAGCAGTATGATGCCGGGTTCCTAAGCAGGATAGGGTATGGCTCTCGTCAGGGGGCTAATGCCCTTCAGAGGTGGCTGAGGTAGTGAAGGTACAGCCCTTTGTCCCCAGTGGGGGGATTACACTGGTTAACCAGCACAGACAATGTACCCCCCTCCTGGGATGGGAGGACCAACCTGCTTTCTACCAATGATAGGGGCAGTCAACTGATCAGTAACTTAATTACCGGCAGGCAAAAGTAAAAGAAGGGCAGAAGGAGTTGATGGAGAAGACACGAAGACAGGTTGAGGAAAATGTTAAGGGAGGGGGATACGGAGGAGGGAAAAAGAGGAGAAGAAAGCGGCACAAGGAGCACAGGGACACGGTAAAATAAGAAGAGGCATGGAGTTAAAAAGAGAGCAATGGGAAGCAGAAGGAGGGGTGAAGAGAAGGCTTCTCTAGCACAGGATTAGGGGAGAGGAGATGAAAGGATCAGGTCTAACACTGGACAGAAAAAAAAAAAAAAAAAAAAAAAGGCCAGCAGAGATGGCCCGAGGAGAGAGACCAGAGACTTAAACGCCAAGCAGGGAAATCAAGTAGAAGAGGTTGAATGAAGAGGGGAGGAGAGCCGAGGTGTCCATGACCTGAAGGCACTGGTGAAGGAGTCACTGAAGGCTTTATTAGAACAGGTGCGCAATGTGACAAGTTCCTCTCTGTTCACTATTTATGCCACAGCACACACACCTATTAAAATCCAATGACAAATGCAGCAGATAATTCTATTACTGAGGACTTTAATAGAGGATATTTAGGGGACAGTTAGCGAGCCCAGGTAGCATAGCTCAGGCCCGCTGCCGACAGATATGGCTCTGCAACACTTAACAACAGGGATTTGGCAGCACTGTTGATTGAACATGCCAAATCCCATTTGTCGGAGGGGTGTGCGCGTTTGTATTGACACTGTAACCTTGTGGATTCGTAAAAGGAGACCTCAGAGTGTGTGTGCATGTGCATGAGCATATACACCTCTGTTGGGTGATAGATAGGTAGGTGGACAGCGTGTTTAGCTGAACAGATGTGTTGACCTTAGCTCCATTTTGGGCTTACATCTGTCTATCCTCTCCTTCGCTCATCTCTACGCAGTTTGCCTCATTTTCCTTTATCGCAAAAAACAAAACAATAACAACATCTTAAGAAATAAATAAATAAAAACAGTGACAAGATGGAGATCGCAAAGCTTTTTCAACACTCCTTTTCTTGCCCCCCCCCGCCTCCTCTGTATTCCTTCCATCCCCTACGGTAGAGCTGCCAGACAGGAGTGCTCAGCAGCTCTCCGAACGTTATTGATCCTGAGAGCAAGCCGGACAGGGAGTTGGAGTGTCTCCTCTCTCTATCTCTCCTCCCTCCCACATCAGAGCTTCATCCCCCAACACAGCCCGCAACTTTTTCCTCCCACCCGCCCTTCCTCACTCCCTTCCCGCCGCTACTTCATTTATCAAGGTTAAAGAACTCTTATAAAAAAGGGAAGAGGGGGTCGCCTGGATGTTATCTGACTTCATGAAAGAAATTCCCTCAGGCCTCTCCACTACAGGAAGATGCTCTCTGCTAGACCGAACTCTGCAAAAAAAAACCAAAAAAAACAATCACACACATGCAGAACACAGTGGCACCAAGCAGCGGCCCACTCATGGCCAGCCAGAAATAGAAAAAAGTAGCGTGTCCACTTTTGTACAAAGCGAGAGGATAATCAGGAATAGAAGTAAGGCAGAAGGGCAGGAGAAGAGGAAACGAAAGAAGAGGAAATCATTGACCTTGTTCTATAATACGTGGCCAAGAGGGAAAACTAGCGATCAGCTTTCTTATAACTCGCAATGTTTTTAAAAGTTGGAATAGAATATTTAAAAGATTAAAACTTAATTTACAAATGTTTTATCTAATCAGTAACAAGGAAAGCTGGGAGTCAATAGGTAGAAGACCTCATCTGAGGAGGTTTGCATCTCAAATCCTGTCGGTAAACTGCTGATTCCGATTGCAGGGAAAAATGGGGCACACGCTGTCTAGAGTGCATATTTATAATGAGGAGTCCTGAATATGTCTTGAAACGGTGAAAGCAGAAACATTGTAGAGCATTTTCTAGAGCCAAGACAGGCGTAAAAGGGTGACATGTTAGTGCAGATCATTTATCATTTTTCAAACCGAAGAAGCTTTCGGGTTATTAGGTTAGTTGCAGCCCAGTGAGCACACTTAAAAAAAAAGTTACAGTTAGGCAATCAAGCGGAAATATGTTTACATTGTTTTAAAGTCGACATTTCGGCCACTCTTGTTAGGATCTGATGGAAGAAATACTGTGATCAACATGGGGCTTGTATTATTGACTGTTGCATTTCGACCCCACATTTAAACCCACAGAGCCGCTTTTTGCACAAAAACGAATACATCACAGGCTTGTATTGATGATGTCGAAAGGGCACGTTCCACCACTAAGAACTTGCTCCTGGCTACAAAAGCATGGAGGCAGTTTCCAACATTAATGCATATAGTTGCTCTCATTGAAATGATCTGTAAGCTTCTAGCTTGCAGCGCACAATCTAAGTATCGATTTCAATATATTTCATATAAAACCTTTAATGATTGGATTGTATGTTTATGTCGAGCATACTTTATCCATCGGTTAACAGAACCATGGAGATATGCCTTGATACAAATCAGCGTCTTTTCTCTAATACTTTACTCTAACACAAATAAAACAAATTCCTCTGTCCTTATTTTATGAAAACATCTTAGCTAATTTTTAAAGGAAAAGTTTAAGATCAGAGCAAATTTACTGGTTTGATACCAGGAATAGACATATCCATAGTACGGGTTCATAAGTTTCAAGAGTTCTGATGACATTAATGCCAAAACAAGCTTTACTGAAAGCATTTAAAGCTATGGTAGGTAATCTTGCTCAGAGACATTTTACTCTGGGTGAAGTGGTTCCTCGTCCTGATCGTAGTCTGTACATTATGGAATCATGAACAATAAGAAATATAGTTAGACCCCTCAGTTTGCTGTAAATCTGTAAAATCTCTGAACAAATCAAAACGTTCTGACCGAATTGAAGTTGTTCATTTTTTATATTTTGTAAGCTTCTTCCCCCGGCTCCCCTCCTCCCCCCCCCTTCTCACAGCGCTTACCTGATAGCCACACCCTGCATATAAATTAGGATGAAAATACAAAGTAGTGAAGAAACTCGGAAGGCAAACATGGCTGAGAAAATGCAGGAAGGATTTCCTCGACCCGACTCGGTTTATTGGCCTCCTCCCGCTAAACAGCCGAGAAAGAGAAAATCGTTGGTGGAAAAAGCGGCGAATAAAAAAGCCTTGGATCACACAAGGAGCAAAACCAGAGGGGGAGGAGCCAAGACAGGGTCCCACTTTCAAATCTTGCCAGCTTTTCAACTTTACCTACACCGCTTTAAAAACCAACCTGAAGGAGATTTTTACAACATGCAGAAGCTGCTTATGCATTAGATGATGAAATGAAAAAATTAAAACACTAAAAAAAGAAAACTTTCTTGACTCCACTGCAGGGATGTCCAAAGTCGGTTCCTGAAGGCTGATTTCCTGCAGGTTGATTTCCTGCAGGTTTTCAATGCATCCCTGTCCCAACACGCCTGGCTCACATTAAATGGATCCAACAGCCAATGAACTTCTGCACAGTGACAGGCTCATTTGTGTCAGGTGTGCTGGAAGAGGCATACATGGAAAACTGCAGGATTGTGGCCCTCGGGGACCAGAGCTGGACACCCCTCTGATTATGTATAAACTGTTAAATCTAACCCTAACATCTCTCGATGAAGAAACTGCTGGCCAAACAGATTAATAATGACAATTTACCAACCACAAATGCAGAAGATTTATCATTCAAATGTCTGAAGACAGCATTTTTCTCATTTGTGCTCAGCAACTTCTAATTTTACTAGATTAAATATGACATTTAATCACACACAGCTAGCTAAGCGCCTATTGCAAACTAAGCTAATGCTAATTCATTCGTGGGCCAGAAACACGCATCTGTGCTTTTATTTTCAGCTGCTTTATTTTGAAACTTAAAGCATAAATAGAACATTTGAAAGGAAAAACTGAGCCCACTACTTCCTTTGTCTTCTGTGACAATGACTCAGCTATTAAAGTTACTGTCAAAGCTAACCCCCCTAGCTAAACATTTAGGATTATTGTTACTGTTGTACATGAAATATGGGAGAATTGAGCTGCTAGTAATATCAAAATTTTATTCAAAAAATAGGTTAAGGTGTGAACAAAGAGTCAGTAAGCACAACAACACCTTCAGTAAATAAATATTATTATTCTGCAAATGCCAAAACAACAACAAAACCTAGCGTATTTGATCAACGTTAGTTTGTAAATGTATCGCTGTTGTTTGGTATACTGTTGAAGTAAAGAAGAATAACATCACAACTTTTTTTTTTTATATAAATACTTGACAATCAATAATATTATTGTTATTTCAAATAATAAAGGTGTGTTTTGATCATTAATTAATTTAATAATACATAAAGTGAATGCAGGATTATAACATAAGTGGAAATCATAATACAGGTAGAAATAGTGGAGGTCTGCTCTCTCCAAGTGCTTTCGTTTTAATCTGTAAATCACTGATATTAAAAGCACAGAAGTCTGCAATTTAACCCTATTTTTTATATGTGTATAAACATCCTTTAAAACAATTACAAACATGATAAATTATAAACAAGATAAAGTCATCTGTATCATTATCTCACCAAAAAGAAGCAAGGGGGAACTAAAAAATCACAAAGGCACAAAAAAAAACAAAAAAAAAACTAAAACAACATTGGCACTTTAACTGGTGAATTTTAAGCCTCATAAACCAACTGTGGAGATTATACAGTTTCTGCAATTCCACCTTTTTAGAGACTGCAGCTTTTATTGTCCCTGTTTGTAAAAGCACTGGAAATGGCTCTACATGTGGAGTACATCCTGTCTTCCATTGTTATTGCTTTCATTCTCCCCAGAAAGCCCTGCTTGAATTTGGGGCTGCAACAGCCAAGCAAATGCACGCAGCAGCACATTACAGAGCCAGTCCTTCCCATCCCTTTGTGCTCAGTAATTGCCACAATGCATCTTCTCATCCAGCTAATTAAGTGGGTCTTTCCCATTGTCTCCCAATACTATCACCCCAGAGAGAGATAGAAGGGCAAAACAGTATTAATAGAAGGGATGGAAAGAGCAAGGAGGTGGAAGACATACTAAGGCAGGAGTCCAAACAGAGGATGAATGACAAATGTGTGTGTGTGTGTGTGTGTGTGTGTGAGTCTTAGTAAATGTTTACCAGTTGAAAAAGGTGCCTGTTGCCCGTGTTTGCTGGTGGGCTGTAAACAGCACATTACTGCTGCCAGATAAAAATTCTCCATAAAGTCAGTTCAGGAAACAAGAGGGACATTATTCAGATTGGCATAAATGCTTTTTTAAGGTATAGCCAAACTTTTTAAAGGCCACAATCATTTAAATATGTTTATACAGAAGCCTTAAAAACTAAAACAAGGTTTTCTCAGGTTCTGACAAAGGAAACAGAGTTTGTAATAGGATGTGATCAAATCAGCAACATCACACAAGAAATGCTTTAAGGTATTTAATGTTATAATAATGTAAAACATGAAACATATAATTTATGTTTTACACACACACACACACACACACACACACACACACACACACACACATATATATATATGTATGTATATATATATATATATATATATATATATATATATATATATATATATATATATATATATATATATATATATATACAGAGAGAGAGAGAGAGATAGAGAGATAGATAGATATAGTTATAGATATATAGATATATAGATATAGATATAGATGTATAGATATAGATATAGATATAGATATAGATATAGATATATGATGCCTGACAGTTTTTACTGTTATGAATGATCATTTATGACATTGTTTAAGACGTAAACTTCCTAGAAGTGATATGGAAAATGTCTCTGGGCTTGCTTTAAATCAAAGCTATGGAAATGCATGTGCAGGTGGGATTTTGGGTTCTCACGAGTTTGGCAATCTGTGATGATTCTGAGGTTCTGGTCAGAAAGTGGAAACTACAGACAAGGGATTTCTTATTAAAGGTTGGAAAAATGTGTGTCCTACTGTTTAACCTTTGAAACTATGGATAAGAATGGAGGAGACAATGGAGAAACTGAGTAATCCAGCAACAGATCCAGAAGCAAACTGTTTATAAAGGAAACCATAAAAAAACTTCAAATGAAAGCATCAAAATGCATCGTTTCTAATAGGACTTCACACTCACTCAGTGTCATAGTGTATAATGAATATCTAGTCACACAAAATAATGTACATTTAGCTTAAACGTATATTTTACCTGAGTTCACTACATTTGTGTACAAATGTGGATTTTCTCAACAAAATGAATCATGAACAAAGAAGGTTAATTATTTCTGCTTTCCTTTTCAGGCCCTTTAGGAGACTAAGCAAGGAGTTTAGACTCCAGGCTAGATTCCTAGAAAACACAGACCAACTAATTAATGTAAAGTCCACTTTACTACATGCACACGCACACTTGAGCTGACCTCTCCAACCAGACAATGTCTTCCCTAAACACCAAACCCCCAAGCTTTGTCAACACAAAGAGGAATCCCATTCCAGCCCTGAACCCCTCCTTGAACTTCTCCCACCAACACCCCCTTCTAACCATGAAAGTTATATTTTCACTTCCCACCCTGAAGTTCCTTCCCGGCCCTGACAGACAGAAAACTGGGGTGACATCATGGCATAGAGAGATGGACAGGAAAGGGGCTGCCTGTCTGTCTGCTCCCCAGCACCCACACAATGCAGCAGGGCATCTGGCACAGGGGTGGTGGGGGGTGCAGTGTTGGGATGGGGACTTCTGGGACAAAGCGTTTACATCCCCCTCCCTGGTATATGATTATAGTTTATATGAAAGCTGAGATATAAACGTATGAAAAGAAAAAAGGCCTTCAGTTTGGGTGCAGGTGGGAATGCACGGGATATATTATTATATGATGTGGAATAACAGATAAATGTAAAAAAAAAAAAAAAAAAATGTTAAATGACAAACAAAAATTCAAACTCCAAATTTATTTGGGGAGATGATGGAGCAGCCAAAGTTAAAACTGAAGGAATGGCCACTGTAAAAGTGAAATCTAAATGAGAGTTTGCGAATGCACTTGCAGCTTGTTCGTTTTCGAGATCCATGATGAGGCAGCACTGCCAACGGTAGAAAAAATCAGTGTCTCCACTCTGAGCAGTGGCCCCCACCTACGTCTCTGTCTGAGAGGCTGTCTGCTCGCTACGTGCATACAAGTGTGTGTGTCTGTCTGTGTGCATACATAAAACAAATGAGCTGTGCGTATGCATTGTGAGAGTCCACAGACCTAGTGTATGTATTAGAAATGTGACTTGACCCTGGCATGCTGAAGCAGGATCTCTGCATCGTACCGGGCGTGGGAAAAAGGGGAGACATCCTTTCACAGCTGCTTCAGCCGTTGCCTCAAACCAATGGAAGCCCCCCACTATCCCCCCCCCCCCCCCCCCCCCCCCCCCCCCAACACCACCCCCATCCTGCCTCTGCCACTAATGCCCCCAACCTTCGTTCCCCCATTCCATTCATTCTGCAGCCTGCTGCTTTTCAGGGGATCCCTGTCCCTCCCTCCTCTGTCGGTCACCCTTCTGCACCCCACCATCACAGCCACCACCAAGCTTTAATGCAGCCACCATTCAGCCAGCGCGCATTGAGATGCCAGAGGCCTCTGTGCTCTTAAGAAGAACATAAAGAAATAAATGCCAATGCAAAAAAAAAAAAAAAAAAAAAAAAGAAAGCAACTTATTCTGATTATTGACGACACAACACACAGCTGCATATATTCCAGGGTACTAAAAGACTAACCTTCACAGACACACTTTCTCAGTTTTCATTTCTCTTTATCCCATAAGTTCATCCTACTTTCACAACTCTCCCTTTTGTTCCTCAAACTCAGATATTCCCCCTTCCAAAACTGGATTTTAATTTATGTAAACAGATCCCACCAGTCTATTCTGGTATGCCCACGCACACACAGGCATCCGGCTCCTTTTACACCTCCTTCCATGCAGTGTGTTTATTTGAAGAGATTTGTTTCCTATCAAGCTACATAATGCAGAGGGTGTAATTTAAATCAATGCTTAAGAACAGTGAAGTGGTGCATTGTCTCCATATAAATCCTGAAAGCCTTGAAAAAATGAAAAAGTTCCAGCAAACTGCAGGTTGATATGAGCAGATTTGCAACTAAAAGGCAGACGATGAATGGTGGGTATTAGGCTGTGTATTTACAGATAACATGTGACTGGCTGAACTCATAATCAATATTTTTAAACACATAGTGGGGGTTTCAGTTGTTTCAAATGGTTTTGCTAATCTGACAGCATAACAAGCTGCAGATGGGTCATGATGGAATCACAGCACACATGCACATACATGCAATTTAGGACACTAAATGTGCAGAAAAACTCCAACAGATTCGCAGGAGCGGTCATATCACACTGCCTAGCCACCCTGCTGGTTCACCAGGTGTGCTGAGGAAATGTTGAGAAGCAGCGAGGGAATGGAGGAGTGAGTGAGGAGGGAGGCAGGAGTTGTAGCCAAGAACCTGAAAGGACTCCATCTCCCTTGGTCAACATGCCATGACGATGTGGAGCAGAGGTCTGAATTGGTTTCTATGGGGCGGCGGAGCTGGTGAGGTGGTGGTAAGAGGAGCCCAAATGGGGATGGAAGAGGGGGTGAGGGATGTGAAGGGGAGGAGACATGGTACACTGAGGCATGTGTGTGACAGAGATGGCAGCAGATCTGAGGTACTGTAAATGAGTGGATTACCGCTTCCCTCTCTTCCAGTCTTTCCATATACACGAGCGTGCTCAGCAATGGAAGCAACGCTGCTACGTGTGAAATCCCACATTCTTCCGCCTGCACTTCCAAAAAGAACAATTGCAACAAATGTACCACCTGCACACAGGTCCTTGAAGAGGAAAAATGCAGCATGACCACAGACCTGTGCACACAAGCTTTTAATCTGATGTTATGAATGCCAAGAAGATGTGAAGAGTGTCACTTCTGGATTGATGCATCTCTGCATCAAATTTAGCCCGTAGCTATGCCTCCACTTCTAAAGCTCATGTCCAGCCAAAGCTTGTTTGCATTGATTTATCTAGTTTGTGGATATGATATTGACTAAGTAGACCGACAGCCCTCTACGAGTTGAGGCAAAGCGAAGGAGGTTTAAGAGGTGGTCGAACACTATGGAGGATAGCCACAGGCTGTGAAATCTCCTCTGATCTTTCCTTGTCTGATTCTCAAATGCAACTTTCTCTCGTGAGGATGGGAAGCAGGCATTATAGAACTAGGCCAATGTCACAGAATGCTAGTCTAACCCTGGAGGGAAATAAAAAATCACTTCTTCTGTTTCTCCCCGATGATGGCCCTCAATCTCAACGGATGAGGCTTCAACTTCCTCTCCTTCCCTCTCAGGTGCCGCCTCCATCACACCCTGTACTTTGTTCTCCACAGGAGGCCGAACATGCACGAGCTGAGCGGCGTCCTGGGCCTTGATGGGCTGCCTCAGCAGCTAGCATGGGGAAGGTCATCTTTGGTCCTGTCACTCAACACGAAGAGTGAAAGTGAAAGGAAAGTGTGCAAGTCCTGTACTTCTAACTTCACCCTTCCATCACCTTCAACATAGAAACACAGCTTGCAAGGCTTTGCCAAAAAGGCTGCAGAGGAACTGACAGCTGAAGTCAAAAGCCTTGTGATGTGACATGTATGTTCATATGTCAATAATAAAAAGCCAATCCATCTGCACATAAGTTAGGCTAAAACTCAGGCATAAACAATTATGTAAAAAATTATTTTAAAAAAGTTAAATCAAATAAATCAAGAAGAATAAGAATTTAAAGAAGAATAAGCTTTTTATGCTGAAAAAAGAAGGTTTTCAAGTTTTACTGGAAAACAGAAACTTTATCAATCTACGAAGGTGTACATTGAAACTTTAGAGAACTAAAATAAATAAATAAATAAATAAATTGACAAAAATAAAACGAAGACATGTCTCTGTGTGTGAGCACAGGCATTGGACTATCAGGCATCTTCAGAGGCATGTAAGCAGAAAGTAAGAAGAGGGGAGGGTGGAGGGAATTGGTAAAATGTGAGACTTAGCCACCATGGCGTTCTTTCCACATGAGCACACAATACAAACCAAAGTCGTCCGTTACAACCCCCCCCCACACACACACACTCATGTATCTTTAAAAGGATAAAAAGCACGGTCGAGGGAATAAAAGCATATACTATACAAGTGGCTACTCCTCTCATTTTGCAACATTGAAGGGTCTAACAAATTGGATCAGACATTACAAATAAAGGGGTGAAAGGAGAATGAATGAAAGTGTGACGGAAAGAAACTTACAAAGGTGCGTCTTAAATGTAAGAAATGCGTCAACTTTTCTGCTCAAAGGGAAAATAGATGGAGTCAAAAGCTGAATGTATGCGTTTTATTGTACAAGTCTGAAAGCAAACAGTAAATAGAACTGCGTTTGTTTCTGGTTTGTTTTTTTTGCATATAGTTGGTTGAAGTTCAAGTATGTATGCAGAAGAAGTTCATTAACATAGCTGAGGCTGTGTCTCACCTGAGCTGCTGAGGCTGACGAAGCCTTGTTCTGACCTGGTCGCTGGCCTCTGCACCTCAGAGTGGGAGGGGGTCTTTCTCCTACGTCTGTCACTGCACTTGCTTTGAATTGCACAGACTTCTGCAAAAACCATGAAACATTATTTGTTAGTAAAGGCAGTTTATCCATGTAGTAACATTTTTTTAATATGGTGCACATAATCCTTTCCACAAGGAAATGTTGCAAATGATACACTTATTCAAAATTATTTTTTTGCTCCATAAAACTTGCATAGATGATAAAGTAAATAAAAATATAACAAAGAATAAAAATACTAATTTATTAAAGATTTATAAAATGATTTATAATACAACATGTAAACTGGGGCTGGTAGATCTACAACAATATTAAAAGTAATTAATTATTTAGTTTTTTTTTTTTTTTTTTATAATGTTGCTTAATAAAGTAAAATAGAATAATTTATATTTAAGTTGTTTATTTTTATACCTTCTTAGTCTACAAGTGGAAAAGGTTACATTTCCTGTTGCAGCCGACAGTGTTTAATCCATGACAATAACAGTCTCTTTGCCCAACATTCACATAGAAACACACACTCACACACTAACAAAAAAAGTCTTACAAACCATTACAAAAAAAAACCACTCAAAGATTGCATCCACTGAATTCTGACGTCTCTTCGCGAGTTTAAAGCCTACATGTCAGTCTTTAAAAAATAAATAAATAAAAAAATTCCCTCTTTCTCTTGCATGGGTCAGAGGCTGTTGCTAGGCTACCAAACCCAGAATTCATAAGTTCAGAGAAACAGGTTTATATAGGCCACTGCAATTCAATGTGAAATGATCACACCAGACTGGATGAAATGGAATCACACACAGCATTAATACAAATCTATTTCACATGTAAGAGAACATTTGTAATAATAACAATAATATTAATAGTATTTAAAAAGAAAGTGAAAAAGAACAGGAAGATAGTTTATAAATAATAAATGAATAAACAAACTAATAAATAAATTAATTAATTAATGTGTTCCTATTTAACAAAAATATATTTTCTAGACAGTATATTACAACTGAATTAACAAAAGAATACGGGCCATATACTCTTGGGTTGTTTACTGGGAAAAAATATCACACACTGTAAAAGAATCACAGTCTACAGTCTACAGTGCTCTGTCATGTTTATTGTACCCTGTAGTGACAAATAATTAGGCAGTGAGGGTGCAGTAACCATGTGCAGCAGCACACACATAAGCACGTGCACAGAAGTGCATGTCCAAATGCATGTGCACACATCTTAGTAACAGGGGGAAAGGGTGTGTGGGGGGAGGGGGGGGGGGGTGTCTTAGGTCTACAGACATCAGAGATTGGTTGGAAGTGCAGCTTGGATGCACACAGTTCTTTACTGTCCAATATCTTCTTTATGTATTAATTATATGTTGTCCTCATTCTCTGTTTTTCAACCATTTTAATCATTACATAGAATGAAACCAGGCCGGTAAAACAATAACAACAATAACAACAAAGATAATAATAATAATAATAATAATTATTATTATTATTATTATTATAATAATTATAATAATTATAATAATTATAATAATAATAATACATTTGAGTGAGCAGACAAATTGTTGAGACAATGAATTGTTTAATGCAGCCTGATGGCAGGTGCTTGGAAGCTAGACTTAGTCTAGACTGGGCTCCATCTGGTGTAGAGGGCCTCCTCCTGATGGTGGAGAGGTCCCAGACAGACACATATTAATGTGGGAAAAACCAACGTCTAGCCTGCCTCTCAGTCACTCAGCAGACTGCATTTGAATCTCAAAGGGCATTCTCCATATCCTCCATTTATTAGCCTTCAGCAATGCATTAATTTCTGCTGCAACAAGATGAAAGCTGGGAGGGCAGTCCTGTTGGTGTAGAACAAATGCGGTTGATGGATCATGCTGAGTTATGAATGCCTAGCTTAATATTTCAATCATGCATGAGGGGGGGCAGGCATGCACCAGAATTTCCCAGTTCACGCAAATCAGCTATTTTGATCTAATCACAATATCATGATGGTTGTATTGGATATTTAAGCTTATTAATTCTGTGCATTGCAATTAATTACTGTAAAACTGCAAGAAAAAAAAACTGTAAACTATGACAGTCTAAAATAACTGGAATAACATAACCACAGTTGCTGAAAACTTATGTTCATAGTTAAATCTATGAGTGGGTATATGGCCACATGCACACACTGCCAGGCAACGGCATTTCCCACATGTGGCATTTCTCTACCTTAGCCATATTCATCACTAACAGCTTCCCTGGTCTGTGACGCAGTATAAACCGAGGCCTAGCAAAAGTGGCACCAGGCTTTGTGCTGCTGCACACTCGCACTCTGCACAGTGCACAACCGCAAGCAGCTACAGCTCTAGCAGCTAGCACAGAAGTAGCTTGTTTAAAATTCAACAGGCTCCACCAACCCATCACTCAGGCAGCTCCTCTTTGACTCGGACAGAGCAGAGAAAGAGCAGATGATGTGCAGCACAAACCGCATCATAAAACAGGCCTGAAAACGACTCAGATCTGGGTGACACAACTGATCATACCGTTCCTCCTGGCTATGCCCCCAAAGTCTCTGCAACTTCACATCAGCAGGAACATAATAAACTAAGTTGCCATTTACGTTGACATGCCAGCATTTCCTCACCTATAGACACATTTCCGTCAAGATTATACAGGACAGGCACAGCAACCACCAACACGAATAAACTGCATCCCTAAAAAAAATCACCAACAAAGAAATCCCTCAAACAATCCCAAAAATATATAGTTTGCCAGCTGAAGCAGTGTTTGTTTCCCACACATTTCTTGTGCCTCAAACCTGAACATACTGCTAATGGGGGCATCAATCAGGCTAAATCCATGGATAAAAGATTATCCCTCTGACAAACACTGACTGAACTGTAATATTGTCTTCTTCTCCACTGCATAACCAGTGACATTGATGATCTGGTAGGCATTCCCTTGTGCTTTTTGCAGCATTGTAGACATGTGACTCATATTTAGATCACTCAGCTTCACCGGCAATCACTCCTTGAAGCAAAGTGTGTCTGTGCATAAGCGGAGGCGCAGAAGCTTCTTCATGCAAGTGGCAGCTGTAGGTACATTACCTTTGATTGGTAAAAACCTAAACAGACAGTCCAACAGCAAGGGAGAAATGGGAAGGAGGGGGGGGGGGGGGGGGACGACTCAAAAATCTGTAGAACACGTGACTCCCTGGAGTCCTCCAATCAGCTGCCTCCTACATCGTGTTCATCTCACCTTATCTCTCCTGCTCATCAGCATCCAAGTAACTACAAATGAAAAGAAGAGCATCTCAAACACATTTTTAAAGCAGCCTTTGACTAAAACAGCCAAGTCTCTTCCATGAAAAGAAACGGCAGCAGCAGTGCTGAGGAGCTCTCCTCCGTCTCCTCCTCCTCCTCATCACTCTGTGAATGAAGCCTGTCTCCGGTTGCTAATTGCTGTCACTCCACGCATCCCCACGCAAAACAAATCTAACGCAATAAAGCCCTTTTTTAGGAGGGGGTTGGCGTTCCTTTCTGTAGCAATGAGCATCCAAGATGATAGGAGGCGTTTCTCTGCGCGATGCACGGACGCTGTCGTGGGCTCCCGGTCCTCCGTGCAGGCTGCATCCATCCATCCATCCATCCGCTCCGGAGGCATCCCGCTTCGGTTCCGGCTCTCTCCGCAGTGACGACTGCAGAATTAGTTTATACATTCGGTTCTCTAGCTTTATGATATTACATAAACTCATACAGCTAGATAACCAAAGAGAAAAACTAACCCACGTCTCTTAAAGGGGCCGCCGCCGGTGCTGCTTGTTGTGGTCACATGGAGCCATTGCAACCCTCCTGCATGCGCGCGCCTCTCTCTCTCGCTCTCTCCCTCTCTATGTCTGTCTCTAATATTTGCATTAACTGCGCGCGTGCACAAAACAGATCATAGTAAGCGTGATTGCATGTTATTATTGTTTTTAAACATCTTTGTTCTCTGTTGTTTGGCATATAAAGACCTTGACATCAACATGTCAGTGTGACATTGCCAACCACAAAAAAACATCAGGAACATACCCAAAGCAAAGCTTCCAACAGCACGAGGCAACAACAACAAAGGAACAGCAAAGTGATCCATTTTCCAACAAAATCTTTTCCTTTTCGTCATCTTTCCAAAACCAAATCACTGATGAACTTACTCAGACTGTGTGAGCCTGAGTTCTGACAAACATCTGCAGGGTGAAGTCATCCAGCGGCAGGAGGATGACACATCCATCATCCACACATTTAATGTGTAATAACCGTGATCCAGCATGCATTTCCCTACTCATAACACCATATGAGGTCCACACAGAGCTCCTATAGTAAAATTACAACTCATAAGCTGAGATGAGAGACACCTCCCCACAACACAGGCCCTTCACAAACAACCAGCGCTTATTGTTGTTTTAAATGCCAGATCACATCGACCCACTCCAAACCTCAGGACCATGGTTTACACCGTGTGTGAATTAATTCACGAATTGTTTGAAAGTATGACAAACTACCAGAGGCTAACCTACAGCAGAATGGCTTCCAGCTAAATGTCAACAACATGATTTAGAGGCGCAAGTCCTGCCCTGATGTTACTGCTTTTAATTGCTCAGTGGCGCGCTGACAAGTTGGAGTAGAGCCTTTATAATAACCAAGATGTCCATAAAGAGCCATTATTGGGTTTAAAAACTCCGTTTTAGATTAAATTAAATTAAAAACCGGATTAAATGTTATTCATTTTATCATATTTCATATAAAAATATTTCCACAAATAGCTAGAGTTGTTGCTCTTACTCATGCGACATTTTTTAACACGTTACATCCATGTTTGTTTCATAAATTCAAAATAATTGTCTCTTTAAATATGTTTTAAACTAAACTGCACATCATCAGATGTACCAGCATTTGATTTGATAAAGACAAACAATACTCACAATTTGAGCCTGTTATTAAAATAACCTTGTCCCTTATCGGCCAGTCCTGCTTCATTGTGAAATATGACATGATTAAAATCCAGCAGGTCACTTCCGAGATTTCTTTTTGTCTCAGTCCGGGTTGGGAGCGTCTCTGTGTGTCTGCCTGCAGTCGTGGTGCTGCTTGTCCTCGACCACGTGGGGATACCGGCACATGGCGGAGACAAAGCCCGTTTTTACGCAGCAGCGCTGTCGCTGCGCGCACGTGTGTCAGCGGGGAAATAAAATAGGAACGGAGACCATTTTTAGCTGTTAAACACACACAACGAAGACCAAAGTGCCAGAGAATGACATAGAAGAGAAAGCGCATTGGCTGGGAGCTGTGTAGTTGTCAGATGTGAGGCGCGGGAGGCGGAGGGCCGCCCGGGGCCCTCCGGGGTCAGACTGCTCCCTGAATTGCTCATTGGCACACATGGGTAAGCATAAGCTATATAACTAACCGAATAACACCAAGACAAATAAAGAATCCAGAGACACGATGAGACATTTGATGTTTCCAAATATCTTGCCCGTCATCAGAAATAGCTCCCTAACGAGGACCAGGATGTTGGACCTGAAAAACAAAGTCCCACTTCCACTAAATATGTTCAAAGCTCCACCAGCAAAGCAGGGAATAAATTAATTTCCCTGGGAAACGTCATGTTACAGTAGCTGCACTCTTTCAGGTTCTCACGGACATAAACACACTCAGAAATGTGCAGCATCTTTGCTCAAGCAGTAGCAAAAATCTCCTGACTGCACAGACCTTGGGTATGTGTCTCACACAGGTGGCCACGTTTAAAGACCTGCTACCAGGGAAAAATCCATCTTTAAAACTGCATAAATAAGGACAACCTGATCACAAGTGCAGGGACTGAAAAGCTGAAGCAACTTTGCTTATAGAGTTTAGTGCAAAGATTTAATTGGATTATAAAACAAGTTTGTTGAATTGTACTTTATTCAGCTCATTGTTTTTTATCCACACTGTTTTTTTTTGTTTTTTGTTTTTTTTTTTCTCTGTTAGCTGTAACCAGTCTTCAGAAAATCTCAGCATTAATGCGATAATTAATACTTTCAGAGAGGAGATTATCTGCAGCTCCAGTGAACTAAATGCAGATAAAGACTAAATGCGCTACTGCACCTCCACGGTGATTCGGAAGACATGATCCCGGTTTCATCTTATTGTCGCCATGTTAAACAGAATCACATCATCCACACTGTGCTGAGACGTCCAGTGTACTACAAAATAACGAGCCTTTGTGTTTCTGCTCATCGTGGCTGCTGTCATTTATTCGCACGCGCTGCGTGAGAGCGAAAATATTTTTAGACATGTGAATTTTAAGCAGTTGTTCCAGATTTCTGGAGGTTTGTGAGAAAGACTTGATTTTTGCGGAACAGAAGGAAGATTTCCGAATAACACTGTGTGAAGAAATCACGAGGAATAAACTCATACAAGCATATTAGTGAATTTAGTGAATGATAAATTATCGACACATCTTAAATTTTGATGTTTAAACTCGCTTCAAAGCAAACAGGCTTAAGAAACAGTTTAATTACATGTATTTAAACTGCATTTAAATATAAGTTATGGAAGGGACACTTGATATATGTAACCCTACTGTATATTTAAAAAATAAAACATGTAAATGTGCTAATTTAATATTTTGAACAGATAGGCAAAATGCTGGCAGCAACAGACTTCTCTCAGGTCAAAAAGCAACAGAGTGTGTGTGTGTGTGTGTGTGTGTGTGTGTGTGTGTGTGTGTGTGTGTGTGTGTGTATATGAGAGAGAGAAACAGAGAGAGACTGAGAAAGAATGAAAAAGAGGGAGAGGGAATCTGTTCTAGGTCATGTTTTGTTTTGCTTCTGTTGAATAATGAACGTGGACTGCTGTACATTTATAGTGACTCTCAGTTGTTCATCACCTCAGATTCACGTTGATTCAACTAAACACGCCCCTCAACTGCGTCACGTCCTGCTAGACATTAAATACAGTACACTATCTAGAGACCACCAGATGAGCCTATTCTATTCTATTCTATTCTATTCTATTCTATAGAGACAAACACTGTCTCCTTGTTCATGTTATTTCTGGAACTCATTGACGGTGTGGACTGTAAACATTTTCTTTCTCTTTTTTATATTAAAAATAATTTCTATAATTTTCTAAGTCCAGACTGAATTGCAACATAAAGTAAAATAATTTGAATGTTTCCTTTTTTAAAAAAAAAATATTGCGGTTTAGGTATATTTTTTTAAAAGAAAATCTGCAGTTATTTCTAGTTAGCGCGTTACTTAAAGCCAAGGCGCTGTCTCTGTCCTTGGTGCTGAAAAGAGCGAAATTAAATGATGCGTTTCAGTGGCTTAAATTTTAACAATGAAAGAAGAAAACGGCTGAGTATTTTGCATTTGTTAAGCCAAATATAAACCTACTACACTTTTACTGAACTGCAACATATATTTATCAATATTGGGTAACAAATGTATTTCTTTCTTCCTTTCTCTTGTTTAAGCTGCTTTCCAAGAACAGTGGAATAATGTGGCTTCTGTAAAGAATTATGTAAATTAAACTTTTTAAAAAGTCAAAGGTACTTATATATCGTTTAAAATAGTTTCTTATAACGCAGAAAATAACCATCGTTTGAAGATACTATAGTATATCTACATATATTTTTCACCTATATTGTGTGTATCAATATAATTATTGACTATGTGTTGGGATTATATAAAATAAACAGTTCTCAAACTAATCTGAGGTAAATATAGAAATAAATCTTATCACAAAAAAACGAATTAAATTTCTGGTTTTATATGTTTGATGGTCATGAGATGATGTAAACCTTAACTAAAGTGTTACTACAAGGTAGAGGCTCAGTGATTTAATTACATTTTGTCTGGAGGCCTAGACCTGTTGCAGGGGTGAAGCAAGAAAGAAAGGAAGGAAGAAAGAAATCTCTCCATATTTTAAAGCTATATTATTGTACTTGTGGTTTATTTTTGCCTATAAATAAAAATTCTTTGCTGCATTTATTTATTTAAATATTTTTTTAAAAGAATTTTATTACTTTGTTCTCTTTATCACACAAAAATCTATTTTTACATTGATTCTCAAATATCTTTATCATGCTAAATCTTAAGTATTGATAAGTATATATTTCTAGTCTCACGTTAGAAAAACATGTTTTTGTAAAAAAAAAAAATTTTTTTATTAGTAAGTATACTTAATAAGTATTAATAAGTATATATATCTGTTCTCACTTTTGAAAAACATGTTTTTGTAAAAAAAAAAAAATTTTTTTTTTTCATGCATTAAAGAGGAATAAAAAAAGGATGAGTAGTGGAGAATTTCTCTGAGAAGTTTGTGACTCTCTCAGCTGCAATCGCCTGATTAATTCATTTCACACAGTATGAACGGGGAAGATTTTCCCATAAACAAGTTACCAAGAAAAAAAATTCCCCCCTATAGCATGAAAGAAGAACGAAAGAAAAAAAAAAGTCAACATCAAGTTCAACAACGTGCTGGTGCTCATTAGCATCACAATGCTGTCTGGGAGCACACAAGTCTTCTTAACAAGAGGCTCTGGCGTCAAGTCCCTCCACCTCCCAGCCAAGGGGAGATTTTCCCAGGCTCTGCTAACAATCACACAACTGTTTGCTTTCTAAACGCCAGCTCTGGGGCCACTCAGCCCGCTTCATCAGAGCTCAATGGATGCTCCCACTAATATGTGACGGAGCAGCCGGCTGCCACTCACCAGTCTGCCTCTTTCCATAATTGACAGCACACTTTAACCACGGTGCCATTTCCACAGAAAGTTAACGTTTTTCACACAATGTTTCTCACTTAAAAATAAAACTGCATGTCTTATTATTATTATTATTATTATTATTATTATTATTATTATTATTATTATTATCCTAATTTCACGTAAGCCAGTATTAATATACATATATATAAACATACTTACAAGTCTTATATTTTGAGTAAATCCGGCATCTCCAGTCCTTTCAGAATTTTAAGGCAAGTTTTTTTTTTTTTTTTTTTTTTTTTTTTACCAGTTATCGCTCATCAGTCACTCAGCTAGAAGAACCTGAAGTCCACGGAGAAAGCCCAGCGACTCAAGTCTTCACTGGCAGTGTATCTCCAACACAGATGCTAGTCTGTGTTTTTTTCTTTTAAAAAAAGAGAGAAGGCTGAAAAATGTTGGCATTACTTGTTTTGTTTTTTTTTTTCCAAGCCACAGACCAGTGAAGCCAGCATCCTGCTCCCTGCGTCCCAACATCTCCTCAGCAGCCTCGGATGACAGTGTGAAAAGCCGCTGCGTCGCCGGACCCCTCCTCTCTCCCTCTCCCTCTCTCTCTCTCTCTCTCCCTCTCTCTCTCTCTCTCTCTCTCTCTCTCTCTCTCTCTCTCTCACACCCCACGCACACACAGCCAAACTCATGCACACATACCGGCTGCTGGTTTACAGACGTGTGCAGAAACCAAAACACTCCTCGTTGACAAAAGACTGTTATCTGTGCTTGGCTGTGGTTTTACTCCATCGCCTTGATGCATCTCATGTTTGACAGACGTACTGAGACACGTGCAGCTTCTGGTGACGCACACAGAGGCGCAGAGAACGGAATTAAAGGACATTTTGAAGACAGATGCAGCAGCAAAAGCAAGGGTACAAAACCCACACTCTTCATCCACGCCTCCGTCTGCACATTCAGTCGTCCCTCCTCTCGGTCAGCTGCACAGAGAAGTCCTGATGGTGCGCAGAACACCTGTGTGTTGATTCGCTGAGGCACCTGTCACCACGTCTTGCAGAAAATACGGAACCCAGTCGATCCGCGCGGCTTGTAGCCCACTTTCCATGTAAGTCGGCGAGTCGACCCGCTGAGGAACGCGTTAAAGAGAAAGCTGAGAGGTGGAGGAGAGGAGGAAGGAACGCGCAGCAGTGGTGCGTGCAGCGCCGATGCCGCAGCCTCAGCAGCGCTTTCGCTCCCGTGGGTCACGTTGCTTTACGTGGCGCGACGTCTCCTTCCTTTCTGTGCGTAACAGGGAGCGCTGTAGATAACGGTGTCAAATGTGGCTTTTAGCTGCGTGATATAAATATTAAAGCTACTGAAATAAGCAAAGTAAAAATAAAGATTTTAACTGTAAGTGGAAAAAAAGATACAAGGGGTAGATTAACGCATAGTAAGAACTGAGCCCTTGAAATTGACGTGATACCTTGCGTGCTGACGTCAGGCGCCGTGTTACGTTTTTATTTTTTCTCTGTTATCCAATGTTCCTGAGTGTGAGCAAGAAGAGGCACTTTTAAGATACAGGTTTGTGTTTTATAACTGTGTTTGCCACACATATTTTCTTTTCTTCTATTCCTTTCTGTTATCTTTTCTTTTATTTTCTCATCTTATCTTATCTTATCTTATCTTATCTTATCTTATCTTATCTTATCTTATCTTGTCTTTTTAAAGAGGAAGCCAGATATTTTCCTTAAATGGTGATTTGGATGTTTGTGTCCAAACGCTTGAAAAACTGAAGTCGCTAATATGACCGTGGTAGACAGTCAATGGACCATTTAAATCAGTCAAAGAAAATGGCCTTTAAGAAGATAATAAGCTTTGTGGCTCATACAAGGCTAAAAAATTCCCAGTTTAAAGACAAACGGGAACAAATTAATAAACAAATACATACACAAAATAAACATTATTTTGTGGTATATAGGAAGTTTGTGACAATTATGTTCGCTTTCCATTGGAAGCATTATACTTATATTATTCTTTATCAAATTCAATAAACACAAGCAACATTATCAGATAGCCTACTATTAGTCCATATAGTTTAGCATCAAATCTAGGCCTAAAAATCCAGAAATACAATAAGGAATCCGGGAAAAAAAATTAAACATTAACTTAAATTAAAAAAAAAAAAAACAAAAAAAAAAAAACAAAAAAAACCAAAAACAAATAACCAAGCCAAAATAAAAACAAAGAATGCCACTCAGACTAATTGATCAAGTTAAACGGTTTTATCAACATGGGCCTTCTGGGCCTGCGCGTGCGAAGCACCTTGAAGTGATCCAGCTCAGCGGAGTCAAACTACGACATCTAGCGGTAGCAGTGCAGCACTGCCCTTCATCTCGGGCCTAAAGGCGAAATGTCCGGCCTGAATCCACAGCACCGTGCAAACTGCATTAAATGCCTGTTAAAAACATGTATTTCAAAGTATTGTATCGATGCTGTGAGCATGTTTTACATTTCAAATGAATGTATTTGTGCTACAGAATAGAGGCAGCGTTATGTGTGTCTGCGTTCAGATTATTAACAAATGACGCTTGGATTAATTGGGAAGCTTTGGGATTCACAAAGATTAAGGAACCCATATGGCTATTCATTTAATAAAAGAAATAGTTGCAGTAAATTACTTTATTTTTTTTGTGTGTGCTTTACTGTGGGTACAAGTAATTTGGCCTACTGATGCAGTGCAACATGCATTTTTTTTCATATGTAGGAGCAAAATGACTCCCCGTCGCCTGCAATCAGAGCAGAAAAACCAAGCAGAAAATCATATTCTCAATCAGCATGTAAAAAATCCAAACGGTGTCTCTAAATGCCCAGATTTAGTCTAAACAGAGAGCAACTGTAAGCATAGCACCCAACCATATATTGTTACAAGATCAGAGATATAAATACTGAATACACTCTTCTAACGATATTATATTGCGAAATGATTCGTTTCTTATCTCATTATCTTGTAAAGATAAACATATATCTTTCATTTTTATTTCCAAGTGCGACACCAAAATAATAAGACGGTTTTAAAATCTCTTCAACCATGTTGCTCTTTTAATTCATGCTAGTTTAGTCTCCATTCAGCGTTTCATTAGGGTTTATAAATACATAGAATAGACTTTATTATAGTGGATTTTCTTTCATGTTAAAGATGAAGAACACATTAAAACTGTATTTGAATTAAATTTACTGATAATTATTCTTTTTATATCACGTTAAGCTTAGGCTGTAGTGCTGTAAAAGAAAATAAAAAAAATTATAATATTTAAACTTTAAGGAGAATTGGCCATTTAAAAAACTGATAAGAAGATGGAATTGTGTTTATTATGTTTAGATAAATAATTAATAAACTAATCAGCCAATACATTATGTTTGTATACAACAGTATATTTTATACTGTTGTATAAAATGTTTTTTATGTATATATATATATATATATATATATATATATATATATATATATATATGCATACACACACACACACACACACACACACACACACACACTGTGTTTCAATAAATGAGTTAACACACAATCAAACATCAACACCCACTCATCCCTTCCCAATACTAAACCCAACTTTCTCATAAAATCATTTATTTCTCTCACATATGAATGGCTGTCATCATGCATGACCACTCCGTGCCCCCGTTGGGTTCAACTGCTAATAAGTGACCAATTCAAGAAGCCACTTCTGGGAATTGTAATGGCCGCTCTTCAAAGAAGCCTGACCTGACATTGGGACATAAAGGTGTCAGAGGTCAGACATAAAGACCAACAGGGTGCAAATATTTGTTCCGTCCCTTTGTAATGGAGGTAAATTAGCACCTAAGTACTGCCATTACTGAAAACTGTCCTGGCTGTGAATCTGGAGAAAATCAACTTAAATGTTGTGATCCAACATAAACTCTTCTGCAAGTTATTCTGCCAGCATGAAGTATTATTTATACACATTTAAAATGTAGAGCTAGGTATCATCATGGGTTTGGTAGATATGTCAGATTGTTTGATATGTCAGATTTAAAAATGAATCTGCAGCATCAATCATCATCCATACATCATTCTTTCTCAACAACCATTTGCCTTACAGCAGCATAATGGTAGAATTATTCATTGAAAATAAAATGTGCTCCTCATGTTTGGAGATGCATTTTAACATCAATGTTTCATCACTTTCCCCATTCAGATCCACACAAAGCTGAGAACCACTGACCAGTTTGCCAGTAGAGAATCCCAGCTGACACGACTGCAAAAACCCAGTAATGATAGCTACACTGCAGCAGCTCTTGGATCAATTTTAGTTCTGCATTTTTTTAGCTGAGCAACGTCAAAGATTCCAGTTTCTGCAGGTGCAGGAAAGAAACAAACTGCTGCCGTGTCAATCACTTTCACATCAATCAGAACAGAAAAATGGATAAATACACTTTTCTGTCTGTTCATTATATATATATATATATATATATATATATATATATATATATATATATATATATATATATATATATATATACAGAAGAAGAATAGGAAAAAGACACAGAGGAGGTTAAAACTTTGAGTATAAACCTTTGGAACATAACAAATGTGAAAACTTACATTTTAGCTGCTTTTTGTGCTCCTTGTGGCGGCTGAAAGAGAGATGTTGCTCCATTTCCCATCATGTGAAAACAGTGATGGACTCCCCTGGCTTTCCGTGTTTAATTGGGAACAGGCTGAAGATTATGCAAATAGGAGCTGACATCAGTCCCACCAGCCTCCTCTTCATAAAGGAGGGGAGCAAAGGGCCAAAGTCGCGCCTCTTTTCCCAGCCAATTCTGTCGGTCAAGTTCAAGCGCAGCTCCGCGATTCTTATTCAACCCCGCACTTTATATGAATGGAGGGGAGGGATTGAGCCTGCAAACTCATCCAGATGGAAGAAGGGGATCTCTAGGAATGTGTTAACAGATTACCAGTAACTACGTGTCGGGTCCAGTTCTATAACTTCATTGACACTGTTTTCTAGGGTTTTGTTTTTGTTTGTTTGTTTGTTGACAGCAAGAACGAACGAACAGTGTGTTTGGACATATACAGGTTTTACATTTTAATTGATGAGCAGCATTTTTCGTCCTTGAACAAACGATTAAAATTACGTCTGAAATAAAGAAATTACGAAATACCTGAACTAAACTATGAGTCTGAGGATCTGAGTCCCTATAGGGGGTATAAATGCAATGCAGCCTATTTGAGGGCTAAAAGGTAATAATGTGAAAGATAGTGGCCGAGGTGCCCAAATCTGTGACACATCTGTGCGCGTGGTCCGGCGCCTGATCCGATCTACTCCGCGATCAGAAACACTGGCACCCAAACCCAGAAACCCCGAACCCAAGACCCAGAAATTTCCCATCGAACATTTCAGTAATTACAGACAACATTTGTATTTCTTCATCTCTAAATCCACAAGCCAGTGTAGCATCTTAACGCCGAGCTGCATTCTTCTGATACACATAATGGATGTGAAGTCACTGGATTGTGCACTTTGAATGGTTCTTTTTAATTTTAATTGTTTTTCTTGATTTGCTCTTTCAGTGCACAGAGGGAAAATATCCGCACATGTGACACAAAGTTGCCATTTCCTCCTCTTCTAATTATTATTATTATTATTATTATTATTATTATTATTATGAATGAGTCATTGAATGATTGAACCTTCATTTTTCCATGTAAACTGTTTTAGAAGTAATTCCTATTCACAAACATGGTCCATGGTGTCTTTGCCAAATTTAAGTTAATCTCTATAATATTATCAATAATCTTTACATGACGCCAAAAAGCACATTTGTGATAGCAAAAAAAAATATGTGCACATCAGGGATTTCAGTTTCAGGGACCTGGTTTTGTGCTCACTGTGTCACTTTCTCCTGCAAAGTTACAGTAGAAATTATTTATTCTTGAGGTCCTGCGATGGACTGGTGAGCTGTCCAGGGTGTACCCCGCCTTTCACCCTAAGACTGCTGGGATAGGCTCCAGCTTCCCCAGACCCTCCATCGGACTAAGCAGTTTGGATAATGAACAACGAATGAAATTCTTTAGGTCTCAGGTATTTAGATGAAATTGGTGAAATTGGAGTTTTCAGTCCTTTTTTTTTACAGTAGAAAAACAACATTTTCATTAAATGATTTTGCAAAATGTGATACATTACAAACCTTATTGCTTGTTGACAAAATGTCAGAGTTTGACCAGAACTCTGCAATATTTGAGTCTTTTTGTAATATTTTATTATTAGATATAAACGACTAAAGGTCACAATGCACTGTGGTCGAAAGGCTGTATGACCGTTGGAAAGGGCACCATCCTGTAAAATGTAGAACTGAACTGGAATTGGGCCATGGTTTATAGAAGGTGCAAAATTAGGATCAGCTTAACAAAAAATATATCAACTTTGCATTAAATGTCTTCTTTCCCGAATCCATCGACGCTCCTGTTAATTTACAGTCATTTTTTTTCTTCTTATTTTTCGAATAAATTCATGTGAAAAAGCAGATCTGGTCCTTCATAGCTGGTTCTCACAACTCTCCTGCCACACTGCAGAAGAGCCAGTTAAGAAAGAGACAAAAGGGATGGGTGGAGTGGGGAAAATTATGGCAGACAAGCAAGGGAAAATGGTGGTGGGTTCCTTTGACGGGCCACCACTGCATATTTGCATATATTCAAATCAAGCGATGAATAGCATGCATGGGGGTTAACAAAGAAGAACCAATAGGAGGGCTGCGTCTCTGCTGCAGGCTCAGAAGCAGCCGCCAGTATCCCAGCAGCACCCTGGGAGAAACATAGGGAAGTGGTGTGGGAACCAAGAGGCCCCCTGAGCTGAGTAGAGGGAGGGGAGCCACTTGTAGCCCGTCATGGATTTGCATTTTATTTGTGTCCATTTTCCCCAGTAATTTCTGCCCCTGCTCTTCAACCACAGATGGCGGACATGGCGCAGGGATTAGCATTTGTGTCAAAGATGATAATGACAGAGGTGTTTTTCAGCCAGACAGAGACATTTCTTCTCTCACAGTGTGACAGACATTTTAATGTCCGAGACGCTGCAGAGCATTTCAGCTCCAGTGTGTCACAACAACGCGTACATATAGAGCAGGTTTTATCCAGGAAGAAACTGAACTTTTAAAAGTGAAATTTTAATCAAAACACAATCTTTCTATTTTCTTTTAATTCCACAAACTTGCAAGGCTCAGTGGGTATGTCCTCATGTCGATGACGTGCGAAGACTGAGCATCCGCAGGCCGTTCCTTGTTGAGCCACCAACTAATTCCAGGTGATTTATGTTTACAGACATTTGCCCACCAGAGTTGTTGCTGCTCCACTGCACTGAGCCTCATTTCATCAAATTCAAAGCTCTCATTGAAACGTCACACTCTCCCGCACAAATTCACAGGGCGAAGGATCAGGCACATCTTCAGCAGAAGGGGTGCCACCAATTAGCAGAAAGCAGCAATTCAATCAACTTAAGAAGACCACCCAAATGACATGGAGACAAATGCTAAATACTGATTTGAATGCTGTGAATGGTTTGGGGAAAAGATCCTTGGAAAGCATGTTGCAAATACTATATTCTTTTGGAGGGATACAAACCTCTGCTTTACAGAGGATGAGCTGACATTATAATGCACAAACAGGCCGCTGTGTGTTTGGCATGGAGGTGTTCACAATCAGACCATGCCACACACGAAGGAGGCATGATGTCCTGCATCAGTCCACCAACACCTTATTGCTTCCTGTTATCTGAGCCATAACAAACTTCTGACTATGTTTAAATACAACACATACACTTTCTACAAAGAGTAAAGGTATTAACTTATCCTTATATTTATATATTATTTATCCATATAGAGTGTTTCTAAGTTTTATTAATCAGAAAAGAAACTAATGCTCCAACTCATGATTAAATGCACACATCTTTATTCTTTGCCTATCTGCGGTGAGCAGTGTTTTAATGCCAAAGCAAGGAGTAACAGGAGCATATCTGAGACTTTAAGCCTAACAATTTGCATAATGTTTGTTTTCATCCAGTGAAATGTTGAGATGTGTAACGGTGGAAGCATGAAACCTGGAGATTATCATTAGGAGGATCACACAGAGGCATTCATGGGTACTGAGGAAGAACAAGGTACTGAGATGGATAAAACCTTACATTTTAATGAGAGGAACAAGTGGAAGAGTTTCTTATTAAATATTAGCATTTTCTCCCCCATGCTTTTCATAAACAGTTGTTTTCACAATAAAAAGTTGAGACCCTGTAAAATATAAATACGTATGTCGAAAATTAATTTATTGAAAATGATCTAAATGATATTTAATGAAATCATTAGAAAACATAATGGAATCTGAAAATATTGGTCTTGCATTAAAACCACATTGATTTTATGTCACCACACTTTTTCACTGATGAGCAAAAAGTTGACGAAACCAGACAAAATTAGGATAGTGTCACAAATATCTTCTAGTTTCCATTAAATATTTGTTAGCTTTTATCCAGGAGTATATGAATTGAAGTGTTCTTATGGTTAAAAACACACAGACAGACACACACACACAAGATCTGTTGAAGAGATTCACTCCTCAAAGTGAATCCCTGTTCTGTCTGAAGAGCTCTTTAGTTTTCATTAATGAGCTTGCCTGGTGATGTAGCAGACTCTGTGTCTTTAACCACACCTTCATAATATCATGAGATTTAAAAAAAAGTGAATTGTGTGAAAAATGATGTATGAGGTAAGGAATAGTTGAGACTCATTGATTATATTAACTTGCGCTTTTGAATGGCATGATGTGCATTCCTCTTAAAATCTGAATAATGAACACTTCTTCATTTTCCCTTTTTAAGCACTCAGCCTCTCTGCTCTTTCATAGTTTAATGAATCATGTTACTCACCTCCTGTCAGTTCTCCTTACTGTTGAATGGTGCTTTAAAAAGCTTTCTTCCTTTGACTGCTCTGAATATTGCCTTCAAAAACTGGAAATAGTGCCTGAGGGAGGCAAGCTGATGAGAATATAACTTTTTGATGGGGCTTTTGGTACTCCGCAGTTTTGGTTGTTCTCAATTGCATTTATAATAATAATAATAATAATAATAATAATAATAATAATAATAATAATAATAATAATAATAATAATAATAATAATAATAATAATAATAACATACTTTGTAATCCATTGGGAAACTGAGTATCACCAGTTTATTTAAAATATTTGTTACATAATCTCTTCAGATCTAAAATATTTATAAGTCAGTTAAACATGCAAGTTATAGTAGAGTAATAAAAACTGCGTATGTCCCTCTTACAGAAATATCAAACACAAGTGACAAAAAATAGAGTGAAACATTGACAAGCCTATGGGTTACATAGTCAGTAGTCGCAGCATCTCTTTAAAATCCAAATTTACGTGGTTTTCGCGGGGTACCTGAAGGCATCCAGGGACCCATCGACTACATCCGGGGCATCAGTTTCACATGTCAGTCGGTCCAGCTGTCAAAGACTGTCCTGCATGTACAGAAGCTCCGACAGCTGCTTTAAATTTCACCACTTCTTTTGATAGAGGGGATGGTAAATTCATTCACATCTAGGCACAAACACCGTCAGCTACTAGGATATTCTCTTCTATTGAAGGATATTCTCTGAAGTTCAGCCGTGACTCAGAAGAGCAGCGGAATGATACTCTGCTAATGCTAACTAGTCGGCTAATGGTTGCAGCAGGCTGACAGCTGCTGGAGTTTCAGCTAAATTTAGACCTTTAAACATTTGCTAAGTTTAATTAATTTTCTAGAGACTTCCAACGCGCGCTGTGTTTAAATATGACATGTTTTTGTCTAAAGTTGCTCTCCTCATACAGATGACTGTTTTTTTGTTTGTTTGTTTTTTTTTGTTTTTTTATTGCAGGTTGAAACTTTAGCTTCTTCTGCATAGTTTGTGTATCCAGGACTGCTTTTTCAGTGCCGTGCAAAGAATACCGTCTTGCCAGTGTTATTGATAAGAGCAACTTGTTCTATTATGCATTACCTTTCATTTGCTGGTGTCTGCTTCCCCTGACAGGCTCTGATGGGGATTCAGCTGGTGGTCAGCCTGCTGGCTGCCAGCATCATGCAGAGGATGGCTCCACACTGCTCATTTGCTCGCTGGCTCCTCTGTAATGGCAGGTAATTGCTCCCCTTCACACTAGTTTATACACCTCTATTAATCTTTTTTAATCCAGTTTGCAGTGCTGTTGTTATACGTGATGTTGATCCTTTCAGTTTGTTCCGATTCAAACACCCTTCAGAGGGAGAGCTGTGTGCTTTGGCTGGAAAGCAGATGCCGAAACTAAACAAAAGAGACAGGTAAGAGAGGGCATTTTTAATGTTGAATATCTGAGTCTCTGTTTGTTGTTCATTAAAAATGCAGATATGCTTGAGTCAAAGGTTGGCTTGCACAGACACAACATTTTAGTTTGATGGCTTGCTAATCTGTCTCTTTGAGTGCCCACCTGTTAAAACTTACCTATAAAGTTTTAACGTACTCATGTTTCTCCTGCAAATTTCTCTGCTGCTCATAGACGACAGAATGGGGAGAACAAGCCTCTCACTGTGCCCAAAGACATCGACCTTCATCTGGAGAAAGCGCCAGTCAGTGTGGTTGATGCTCTTGGTAAAACAAGCACTCCTTTAATTTACAATGACAGAAAATGCTATAAGCACTTATGACTAGGCCTGTCACAATAAGCAATAAGTTATTTAATCGCATGATAAGAAAAAATGTACGCATTAAGTTTTTCAGACACAATAATTTTCATTTGTCTTTCTATTCTCTTTCGCAATCTCTAACGCATTTGTTTTATGACAATATTAACTAAACACTGCAACACAACAAGCTTCTATCTGCACTTAAAACCCATTCATCAACTGCAGTGTTCCCAGCTGGGGAAAAAAGACCTTAACAAACAGGCTAGCTCCATCTTCCCAACAGTCCGACGATCACTGGGGTGTTTAACCAACAGATAAACACAACCAGGACAGTGCAACATGGCGTGCACTCAGACAGCATGGTCGGTAAAGCCATGCTGCCCTTAATGCTGTTAAAAAGGTGACATTTTGAAAAATGTTGCAAACATTTCACAGCCAGTGTGAATTACCTGGATGATCATACATGTTACAAACGGCATTTCCACAACTTTACAATGACATGAAAAATGACATAATGAAGGCGATCAAAGACATTCAATTTTACCATTCCACCTCTGGTCAAGTCCAAACATGTCCCCTTATAAGAGCTTTACCATAGACTATGTAACTGTGTTTCATGGTGTTTAGAGACCATATGTTCCAAATAACCACATCGCCAAAACCCCAGGAGAAATCCTGATCAGTTTTTGCAGACTGGAGACTGGATGAGCATAAACTAGTCTGCACATCGAGCTAAATGTTCTTTAGAAATTAAAGTTTGTTCATCTTTGAAAGGGTGTACTTGCATTATTAACAACAATAATTGCTAAGCGCAATATTATCGTCTATCGCAATAATTTCTTTGACAATCGCATGGCAAAATTTGCTACGGTGACAGACCTACTTATGACTACTGATCCATAATAGATATGTAGTATTAATCAATATACTGCATTTCATGATTTATATTTTAAGATATGCAGCTTTTTTTGTTGTTGTTTTTTTTTTGCTTACAGTGCTGCGTTTTTTCCTGGAGTACCAGTGGCTTATAGACTTTGCAGTCTATGCGTTTGGTGTCTTCCTCTTCACTGAATGTTACTACAGTGTGGTGGATGCAAGCAAAGAGGTCAATATTGGAGCCATCTGGTGTGTCATTACTGTTCTTTTCGGTCTGTATCCTTCAAATGTGAACTTTTTCTCACACAGCAGCAACGTCTGTGAGTCTTTAAGTGTATTTAGGACTGACCAAAGAGATTTGAATATCTCATTGTAAAGCTGCAGTTTCTTCCCTTTCTTATATGAGTGGTAACAGAGATCATAAAGTCTCCAGTCACCTTTGCATAGTTGCAATATGTTATCAAAATGTATGCTAGTGGTAATAGGTTACATTATCAGGTAGTTAGAATTTTAAAATCTTCACTGAAATATATGGTCGTAGGCTAGATGAGTTGCCTCTTTGTTACTTTCTTTTAACCCATAACCCTCAGAAAGACCCTTCACACGCTGATGAGCCACTACTTCCGCTCTGAGGAGGGTGGCGAACGCTCCGTGTGCCTTGCCTTTGGCTTTCTGTCTCTGTTGGTGGCCATGCTTGTGATTGTGGTCAGAGAGGACTACCTGGAGTTTGGCCTGGAGCCTGGATTTTCTAGCCTATTTGACAATTTGGAGATATTTGCCAAACAGCAGGGCTACGCCGACTGGTCGTAAGTATCTGTGCTTGCTGGATATAACTTTGAGCTGAGATACCAAAAAACTTTTTTTTAAAGAAACATTTTGATAGTGCTTGTTAGGGGATTTCTTCTTTAGACACAGCCATGTTGGTTTCACATACTATGGTGGTTGTTTTGCCATCAGGATCCCCGTGACTAAGCTGACGGTGAAGCTTGGTCTGGCTGCTGTCTGTGCTTACATTGGAGCCCTCCTGGCCTTCCCAGGACTACGGCTGGCTCAGACTCATCTAGATGCTGTACAAATGAACTCAGACCGCCCTCTCATTCAGTAAGATGCTATTTGAAAAGGAAAAAAAAAACAGGCATCATATTAGCTGTGCATGGATCTCTCAGTGCTGTGTCTGTTTCTTGACAGGATTTTGCTGCACATGAGTTTTCTTTCTCCAGTCATTGTGTTGATTCTGTGGGTGAAACCCATTGCTAGAGACTTCCTGGCCAATGCACCTATGGGAAAGACTTCTATCACATTGTAAGTGTGCTTCTTTTATCCTCTAGAAGTATTTCTTTTCTATTTCTTTTACCTTTTATTTTACCAGGCAGATGCTTGAGATCAAATTATCTCTTGTATCAGTAGACATTTCACCAAGCCACAACATCCAGCATATCATGCAGCAAAACACCTGCACAATCCCATATCTCCCATCAGCATGTCTGTGACAAGAGTTTTAAAGTGAGGGAGACTCACTATGGCCTGAAGCTTTTATTTTATTCCATTCCAAGCAAAGGGAGAGTGCATAAATGCCCTCAAGTAATCTATGCTATCAGAAATCAGCAGTCAGGAAGCATTGGATGTCCTCCATGTACTGGCTCATGGTCAGCACGGTTTCTAATACTCTTTCTTTTGCAGAGTGCCCAGTGCAGCATTTGACAGCATGCGACTATGGATTATCGTTGTACTGTGCGCGCTGCGGTTGGGACTGACCCGTTACCACCTGCAGGCCTACCTCAACCTGGCCCAGAAGTGGGTAGAACAGATGAAGAAGGAGGCAGGACGCATTGCTGCCATTGACATCCAAAGGAAGGTTAGCTACGCTTTGATAATTTACACTTGGATCTCTTCTGTCCTTCCTGACAGATTTACATTTAGATATTTGAATTTAAACTTTGATACAAATAAATCTCTTTTAGCTAGAAGAAAGTAAAATCTCAGTAAAACATACATTTTTTTGTGTTCGTTTTTTTTCCAGGTTACACGCGTGTTTTGCTACCTGAGCGTCGTCACTCTTCAGTATCTGATTCCCGTTCTGCTTATCCTGTTCTCCACTCTGTCACTAAAGGCACTAGGTGAGTAAAATCTTGCCACTGTCACCAGAACCGCTACATTTTGAGGAGCAAGTCCACACTTCATGTCTCTGCCTACCCGTTTAGAATTAGTTTTGGATGAACTCAGAGTGATTTCGGTTTTCATAAAAGGTGTGTTTGAATTTCTGTGGAATTATGCTGAATACACTACCATAAAACATATTTGTGTCCCTCGTTAAATTGAATTAATCCACCTATTAAGCTGCTCTGGATAATGTGGTGATGTGCAACATCAGGTGGCATGCACAAAATAAAAGTTTAACATTTAGTCTAAAACTGGAAGCTAGTGTAGAGAAACTTATGGTACGTGTACCTGTTAGTTGTTGAGCAGTGTGTGAATCAGCTGCAGCTAAAAGAGCAAAATGCTGGCCGACACCTGAATGAAAGTTTTATAAGTTGTCAATAAAGGATATTAATTTGTTGGTACACATGATACACATAATAGAGATTACAACTTGAGATCAGAACAGTTTCTATTAGTTGTAAAAGTCTTGTTTATTATTGTGAAAATGAATGAGCATTCCATAAAACCATGTTGCATCATCTGGTATCCCTGAAGTTAAAAGCAAGGTTTAAAAATACAAAATGTTGAGAAAATACTGTATTTTAAAAAAAGTTTAAAAAACAAATAAAAAAACAAAAACAAAGGCAAACTGATGTTTCCCCACACTAGATTCACACAAACCAGTATACATTATTGTATTTACATAAACCCATAAATACACACATAATGCATATAAATCCATTATCACTATCAGCTATACAAATCATAAAACATCTCTATCTACATGCTTACTCTTGTCCACGTTATTATACATATATGTTCGTACAAACATTTGAATATATACATAAACAAATATACACACATAAATACATACAAACTGTACCAGTCAAAAATTTGGACACTCTTTCCCATTAAATCGAAAGGGGGGAGAAATGTGTCCAAATATTTGACTGGTAGTATACATCCATACATATCTACATAGTGCCGTCTCCAAACATCGTTCCTATGGTGACCTTTTCCAGGCGAACTGTTGTGAGACAATCTGTCTCTGTTGGCAGTAAGACGTTCCATAGGTTACCACCCTGTGGAACGTCTAAGTGTGCCTTTTAAATCATTTTCAGAAACTTGATTTCATTAAGATTATTTTCTTTAAACTTGGATTATTAACACTTTTTGTTGAGCAAGATTCCAGAAATCCTAGTTTCTCCCTGCTGGTTTATTAACGGGCATTAGTTAAAATGGTCTAAGTACTTTTTTTTTTTTTTTATCTACAGCCTGAAAAACAGCAGATATGAAAAGTATGGTGGATATCCTTTCTTCTGCTAATCAGAGATAACAAACACCCTGACATTTACTCTTCACCTGTTCTATTTGCAGAACAAGTAGTTTTAACAGGTAAAAACTGCACCAAGTACTGACCAGTGTGCCAGTGTTTTGACATTGAGCCGTATTGGAGAATGAAGCTATTTAAGACATTAGCTTGCAACCAAAATTCTTGTGCATTTAGCAGAACTAAAACTGGATCCAGTTCAACTCTTCCATCAGACCCAACTCGGTTTCTGGTCTGTAGCTGGTTACCAGCTGAAAGTCTTAGTTGAATATCCCAACTTGTTAAGTAATAAATTGATGTTAGCTACAGCATAACTACATTTCATACATTTTGCTCAAGTTTTATCGTCTGTTTAACCTTTTCATTTGGTGCTTTCTTACAGGAGGTTTCTCCTGGGGTGTGGGTGCTGAGGAGACTCCTGGGGTCACACCAGCACTGGTGATGCCCACAGCAGCACCTGTGCTGCCTGGCGGTGTTGATGAAGATGAAGACGGGATGGAAGACATGGAGGAAGACATCCAGGCTACAGTAACTCGCCTAACAGAGACTTTCATGGCGCTGCGATCTGTTCTCACGCCACTCTTTTTCCGTGGTTTCTTCGCCTTTCTCACCTGGTGGGTGGCTGCCTGCCAAGTCATCAGCTCTCTGTTTGGGATCTATTTCCACCAGTACTTAATGCAAAACTGAGGAAATTTGACAGCTCAGTGTCTGGACGAGCAGGGGAACCTAAGCTCTAGGTTTATGGTGTGCTGTTGCAACAAAGACGGCAAAGGGTACATTTCATGAAAACATTCAACCACAGACAGATTACAACTCATTTTGTAGAAGAATTTCTGATTAAAGTTGTTACAGTTTTACCAGCAGGATACTGGTTTCCATTGTACAAATATACAGTTAAAGACTGGGGCTTGTATCACAAAGCAAATTCAACTTTTTCCAGGTGTCACCTCTTTACTTGGCTTCACCAAGTTGTGCGTCACATACTGCATATTCAGAAAGTGCATCTTGTACAGCATGTTGGCAGACCTGCAGCAGCAAAAGGTCGAGTTTATGTCTGATCTGGAGATGACTGCAGGTCACCAAAGCTCTGAACATGCCTAGGGTTCATTAGTTAGCTGGAAAGATATCCTGAAGGTGTCCTTCTGCTGAGTTTATAAACAAAACTATCCTACAAATAACAGGCCAAATGCAGGTTTATGTTGTGGAGCACCCCCTAGTGGCCAAATACTGAAATTGTTTGGTTCTCAGTCAATGTACCAAATTGATCAATCATAGTATCGCTATGACACCATGCTTCCTGTTCGGCAACTATGTTACTTATATACACTTTTAACAATATTTGACAAGCAAATCTGTTTGACAGGCGCTTTGTCTGAGCATTACTTATGCAAATTTAGATGAATAGAGAAAAACAGATTGTGGCTTGCAAAAAAAATGTTGGCTTTAAAAAAAAAAAAAAAAAAAAAAAAAAAAGAGTAATATTACTAAACTCAAATCCAGCATCATTGAAATCCCAATATAGGAAAGTGTTTTTTTTGTTTTGTTTTTTTTTTGTTTTTTTTTTTATATAAAAGCTCGATATACAACTTCACTTCAGATTTGGATTCATCGGTTGTGCTACAACGTGTGAGATGCATACAGCCAAAGTTCAACTGGGTTTGTTATCTGTTCTCCTCATCACCATATCATTTATATCATCACATAAACAGACAAATGACAAAAACACGGCAACTCCAAAGCTGAAGTTCCATCCACCCTTCCAGATTTGACAACTAAGCTGAAGTTGTCAAATTAAAAAAAAAAATTGTATTGATTTGCAGCCAACAATAAACAATAGTTAATCAGGGAAATATATGTTGGTTGGAGACTGCATTATCCTCTTTATTTAGCTGGTTTCAGGGAAGTTATTGCCAGAAAAGATTAGCAAAGCTGCCTTAAATGACACATTTTAATTGCAAGCTTATTGTACTCATCAACATCTCCATTTAACGCATCTGCATAGTTCCAGCCCAACAGGTTATTTTGAGTTTAATTTTTCATAAACGCTTATATTGAGAATAGTAAAGTAAGAGTTGGGTAAGGAAGAACCGATTGAAGCGAATTGTTAAAAACCTTTTTTTTTTTTTTTTTTTTTTTTTTTAAATTAATTTTCTTTCATCTGTGCAGCATAACAAAAAAAAGCCATTTCACTTTTGTGATGCTGAATGCACATGGAATAAGAAATAATTCAGACTTTTTTCAGATGTTGCATGTTAAATAACCTTTTGAAGACTTATAAATTCAGAGTCATGCAGAATAGTTACCATGGCTATATCTCATCGAGCATGACAGGCGGACGGGGCGGGAAATCCAGACTAACACAAACGTAGCCAGTTTATAGCTTTTTGTCATACAGGTCCCATTTGCATTTTCCATCCACTTCAGAACATCTTTCTGCATCTTATCAGGAATTTCTATCATAGTTTGATCTGAATACAACTACTGTAAAATGCTGCATGTAAGATATTTATTGGTGCCAGGGCAGGTTTAAGAATTAACTCCCTGAATAGAAAGATGTGATGTTTAAATGAGGGACTTTGTTTCCCTCAAAGAACCGATTCAAGAGTGCTAAATGTTTTTTTCTTAAATTTTACTTTAATTTCTCTGTAATTTCTCTTTTCTAAAACGGCGTTCTGTATTTCTGGGTGCAGATTAATGGAAGCTGAGCACTGAACAGTTGTTGCTTTTTATCCTAAGTGCCTGGGAACTCCAGCTCAAGGGTGACTTGCGAGCCACTTTTAAAAGCCTCTCTCCTCCATGTTTATATGTTTTTTGCAGAAAAGTTTCAGTTAATGGCTTGTAAAAAAAAAAAAAAAAAATTGTGTTTTTTAAAGTATATTTTCATACACTACCCATCGGCAACATTTTTAAGCTGCACTGTCTTAATTAACCACATCTGTTCTGAGTTTGTGCTGTGTTTTTAATATCTACTCAGTCATGTACAGGTTAGATTAATCAACACCTTCTATTTATTTATTTATGTTACCTTTTGTTAGTTAGAAATGACCTGCTGTAATTTGGAATGAGTTTTATGTTCTGTTTATGACAACTTTTGATTTTTAGTGTGTTTAAGTTTGATTTTTTTTTAAGTTGTTTGCTCTGAAATCAATATACTATGAAGAGTATATTAGAATATTATGTTATTTTTGGAATGCATTCAGATTTATGACTGTAATCCGGATACGTGTGTGTGTGTGTGTGTGTGTGTGTGTGTGTGTGTGTGTGTGTGTGTGTGTGTGTGTGTGTGTGTGTGTGTGTGTGTGTGTGTGTGTGTGTGTGTGTGTGTGTGTGTGTGTGTGTGTGTGTGTGTGTGTGTGTGGCTTAATAAAAACATACTATTTTAGTCTCATTTTAAATGTTGAGCTTAATTCTGGCTTCCTTCAGAGCGTGGGAGATTTCACATATAAATGGTTCTCTTTTTTTTTAAAGCTGCTGCTGTATTTGACAAAAGAGATCATGCATGACAAAAGAGTGTCTAGCTGCTGTGCAGGGTCTTGATCTCTGACCCCAGCCTCCTGAGAAGATCATTCTTTAATCTCTCGTAATTACTATGAACTTGATTCCCACCTCAAGTGTCTGAGAGAAAATACATTTGTGGCTCTTTGCTGCATAAACTTGATAATTTTGCGGAGAAAGTTGCCCTAAAGTTTGGAATTTTATGTAACAGGGCTGTTTACAAAGTAAGTACTTGCTTTCTTTTTTTTTCTTAGTTTTGGACATTTCAAACTGCAAATTTTCAGGGTTTTTTGTTTTTTGTTTTTTTTACCAGCAAGTATGATCAAAAGCAAAAAATTTAATTTAGATCCCTTTTCAATCAACACAAAGTGATGAGTAACAATGTCGTGGCTATCTGCAAGACTAATAAAAAGCCACTTACCATCCTTTGGATTAAATCTTTCCATAAACAGCATTCGTGTTGCTATTAAGTGATTCTTGAAGGGGCATAATATGGCTTTTGTTTTCTATTTATTAATCACCCTCTAAAAGGAGTCAAGCCCATTCCTCTCTGGCAGGTCTGAGCAGCCTAATGAGGCACAAGGTGATGAGTCTGACACGTTCATATAATCACTTTTTTTGTGTGTGTGCATCTGAAGGAGGCCTTGGGGCGCCTTCAGTCTGCTTTGTGGACTGCAGCATGCCAAGTCAGGAAGCTACTGCTAGCAGCAGTTGCTATAGAGACCAGTGTGTGTATGTGTACGCACAGGACACAGACATGACATACAGACTGGGCCTGGTCTCAGGGGAGCAGGCTAGACATGACCCCAGTGACAGTCTTTTTATTTAGGAAGCAGACAGACCAGACCAGTCTGGATTCCTCCATTTCCCTCCTCTTAGCTGATGTAATAAACAGAAAGCTAAATACTCCATAAGGGTGGCACGAACAGATGCTCTGGCATAGTTACTGTGAGACAACCAGCTGTGAAAATGAGCCTTTTTCATTTAGATTATATTCTTTTCTCACTTTTTTTTTTTTAAAATAAAAAACATAAAGGTCTCCAGGCTTTTAAGTGGTCCACAGTCATCCCTCTCATTTTGGTGGCCATGTTGAGCTGCTTGACAGGGACCTGACACGATAACGAAGGACTTTGTCTGTGTTCAAAAGACTGAAACTTAGGTCAACAAGAACAAATAAGAAGCATCGCACGATGAAAGCATAGCAGGAGAGAGCTTTTTACCTTCCATCAAACTGAAAAAACAAACAATTCACATTTTCTCCTCAAACAATATATTCAACTAAATGGCATGTGTTGAACAAAATAAAAATAAGGCTGGGGTAAAGTTAAAAATGTTTATTATTTCAAATGGCTCAAAACAAATGTTGAATAAAAATCAGTCTGCTTGGCTAGTGAAGAACTCTGCAAACATAAATAAAAATGTATGAATACTTAAAGTACCATAATTATTTAAAAAAGAAAAAAAAAGAAAAGCAAATTGAACAAAAAACAGACATAGGCGCAGAAGTGTTTGCTAAGTGTCATCTGGGTTAAACACGGAACGTCTGTCCTGTTGTGGAGTTTCGTTACATAATTAATTGCCGAAAGTAAAACATCCATTGTCTCATACAGTGTTTAGCCTGAATTTAGACTCTATTTTGAAGAGCAGAATTTGAGTATGCAACAGTGAAACATGTAGAAATCCAGAAATGTAAAATTTACAACAAAAGTCAGCTGATTTCTTATTAAATATTCTGTGAATATTAAAAGTAAATGCATATTTCCGAGCATCATAAGCGCAATCATTTCTGCGACATTCACACAACATGAAGCCCTTTCGTAAAAGCTAACACCGTGCAGTTGTGTAATCGAACAAAAATAGCAACATTAAATACATCTTTGGCTGCTGCAGTATTTCAGTGCAGTGCATGAGGATTTACATCAGTTTGGAAACTGAAAAAGTAAAGATTGCAACTTTTATTAGGAGAAAAAAAAAAACCCCAGAAAAAGCTTAAAGCGTAAACCTGAAAGGGAAATAATGAGTTAACATTTTCTAGTCTGCCTTTAACAGTGCTTCCATGTCTGTGTGAATGCTACAGAACACTTTGGCTGCTCCTGTTCACATCGGCCAAACGAGATACAAAAGTCAGGACTTATGTAAGGGGCGATATTTCTATCTCTATTGAAGAGTGCATTTTCTTTTCATTTCTATGTTACATTCCTTGTATTTCATGCCAACATACTGTACTGCTTTCCCTAAACATTTGTCTTCACACTCTTAGAGCTCAAACTGCTCCACGTTCTGCATTCCTCTAATCCAGTGGTGTCCAAAGTCTGTCCTCGAGGGCTGCTGTCCTCCAGGTTGTCAATGTATGCCTGCTTCAATACTCCTGACTCAAATTAAATGGATCCAACAGCCTATGTACAGTTTTACACAGTGACCGACCAGTTTAGTATAGAAAACCTGCAGGATTGTGGCCCATAAGGACCGGAGCTGCTCCAATCTGACCATGTCTCTGTGCACTAAGGGTTATCCTGCAAATCCTTAACTCTTTTGGATTTAGCAGTCTGAATTACACAAGTACCTTTGGGTTAAATTTGAACATGTTTAAAAAAATGATAACTGTATTTTGATGCATTTGCTTTGGTTTGCGATTGCTGGGTGTTCTACAGATCACTGCACAACACTGTCACCAGAAGCACTCTGTTACTTTAAATGGGGAAAATGCTTCTTATATAATAAAGACAGAGGAGGACATATTTAATATTTAGCTTTCCATTATAAAGCTATTTCTTGATAGAAGAGCAGAAATGCAGCCTTGTGATAGACTGGCGACGTGTCCAGGGTGTACCCTGCCTCTCGCCCAATGGGAGAGGCCCAGCTTCCCTGCAACACTTAATTGGACTAAGTGGCTAAAACATGGATGGATGGATGGATGGATGGAGTATTGCAGCAATTAAAAAACATATGCACACTTACAAAGACAGACTTAAAAAAAAAAATCTCATTTAAAATGCAGGTACTTTCACTTCTTGAATGAAAAAAGGTCAAGCTTCTTGTGAGGTTAACATGTCTTAATATAACATCCATACTTTGGTTAAAGATGAAGATGTTTGCAGGTGGTTTCAGCACTTTTAAAGAAACTCAGTTGGTCCCAATATGCTGCTGTAGCAAACTCCAACAAAGTCTTTAACTAAATTAACATTTTGGATTTGTATTTTTATTCACCATAAAAAAAAACAAAAAAACAAAACAAAACTAAACCTAAAGAAAAAGCAAAAGTCTCTTTGCATCCATCTCCTCATTGGATAGAAAGTGATGTGGAGAAGAATTCTCCACTTGTGAGAGACCAGCTCTGTGTGAGGAGACAAAGAGAGGCGTCCCGTTCTGGGAGGTCGGGGACACACATTTCCACCCGATCTGGTTTGTTGGCAGCTGTTAAAGGAGAGATGGTGGTGGACCTACAGCACCTGGCTATCTCTGCCAGCCATCACTCATCTCTAACTGCCTGAGCGGCTGCCCGCCTTCCTGTATATCTTGTGGGTAGCTGGCTTTGGGAAAATCCTTCGTCTCATTGGTTGGTCCTTTTTCTGGAGGGGTATGGCGAGTTGAATCAGGGTTGCTAATTGGAGAATGCTGCCTGAGGTGGTGTAGAGGAGGGGTGGAAGGTGAGGACATGTGCTCAGGAGAGCTTCGCTCGGATTTAATGCTGAGATTGAGGGAGGGGAGATGTGGGGAGTTTGAGGAGCAAGGCTGAGAGGGGAAGGAGCACCCCCCACTGGACATGCTAGATACAACAACAAAGAGGTGGACAGAAAACAAATGTACATTTATGTATGAAGGGAATTAGGGACAATTTCATTCAGCTGAAACTAGAAGAAGAAAAGAGAATTTGACATTTGACACTCATTCATCATGCCTAAAAAGTTACAATGTTACAATGAATCACTTTAAATGTTGATGAAACAGAAACTCAGCGAAAGGAGTTTAGTATTATAATAATAGTATTATAGTATTATAATAGTATTATAATAGTAAAGCAACACTGACATCACTTTGTCCTTTTTTGCTTTATGCAAATGTGGATTTTAAGAGGACAGGAACAGAAAATAATTTCTTTTAATGCAATTCCTAAAAGGGATGTTAGATCCCAGCATATCTGTTCAGTGTGCTACACCAAAGTCAGGAGATTCTGATATTGACTATCCAAAGTAGGAAGGAATGGAGATTGCATAAACAAAAATAAGAACGACTTTAAAAAATATTTACTAAGCAGCTGTAGATTCAGCGCTGCAGACTTCGGTCTGAACACCTCAGTGTAAGTGTGTTCAGATTCTCATTGCAGTTCGGTCGTCTATATAGAAGTCCTCATGAACCTCTTTCTTTGACCTTAAAATGATTTTAACAGGTGTAAAGGAAAGTATTTTCTAGGAATAATAATAATAATAATATGTTATATCTTTCACAGAAATTTCATAGTATCACTTTATGTTTCTCTGTTTTAGAGGAAGCTGGATTAAAAGGGTGATGCTCAAATGAGTCACCCTTGTCTAGAAGTTTCATGTATGACACGTTTCATCCCTTATTTGCCTCTTAAAAACTACTTTCCAGCATCTTCTTCTCTTCTTTTTTTCATCCATTTAAAATACATTTAAATACCAGTTACTTTTGAATCCTAGTTATATGTGGTTATATCTTTCCAAGATGTCAAGTTTATCACATTATTATTTGTTGGGGTTTTTAAGCTTGAGTGCTTTGAACATATTTAACATTTTCTTTTTTTTTCTCTTTTTTTTTTTGCTTAATTTATATAATAAAACTTTGTAACTTTATTTAGTTGTTTTTTTTTTCTTCTAATTTATTTTTATTTGGTTAGAATGTCCAAAAAAGCTCCTGCAGAACTGTGTATAGAATTAACATGATCATTAATGTCATTGCAGAGAGGCTTGGTCACCTCTGTAGTTGTCTGCCAAGATGACCAGTAACAAGCAAAGCTATTTTCTCTCCATTAGCTACCATAGTAAGGTTTTTTTCTGTACAATATTTTAAACCAATGTATTGCACTTCCATTACTGCTGTAGGTCACAGACCATTGAGATTATATCTCATCCTCACAAAGTTTTATCTCTTTATACAAAGAGTTCTTTGGATCTGCACAGTACTAAATGACATTATTTGCAACAGCTGGTTGGTGTAAAGGTGCTTTATATGTCAAGAAATGATGAAACATTGCATTTTTGTGCCTAATTTCCTGAAACACTCAGAAAGAAACACACCAAATTAAAAAACTATGGACAGCAATCAGTTGCTGGTTCAAATGCCATACAGCAGCTTTTCAACAAAATGGATCTGTGACATTTACAATAGCAGGTAATCTGCTTACCCTGAGCTTATATGTGGCCCATGGGGCTCCTGAGGCAGTTGTGATGGTTGCCAGGGGTTTACTGCTCCACGTTGTAGACTAACAGAGTGATAAAAACCAGGCTGGCTATACTCTGAAACAAAACGACAGTGATGTTAAATAAATCTTTGAGACATTTGGATTTCTATATTTATGAATAAATAATACAAGAGTCCAGTTTCACCTTAGTTTTCTTCTTACGTTGAGTTATCTTCGTGTAACATAGCCTTAAACACAGCGCAGCATATAGATACTGTTTCCAAATATAGAAAGTTAAATGTAGCCACTGGCAGAAACACATGGAGCTAACTGCGATCCTCCTAAAAATAACCCTGTGCCAACTCCTCTCACAAGCATCTTTTATCTGCGGCTAATTAAAATAGATAGGAAATCTATTTTCTTATCAAGCTCAAAAGCTGACTGGTTTATTCTGCAGCTTATACAGTCATCTGTTAATCATTGTGTTGAACGAGTTTAGCTTATCTCAGCTAAGCTAAAGTACGCTAAGCTAGGTCATGTCTGTTTAAAATTACTTTTTTTTAGAGCTGCTTTTATTAAAATAGGTGTGCAGGCATTATGCACATTGGTCACATTTGATGCACAAGTGAGGCAAGAAAGGCCTGGATGTGTGCAGAGCAGTGATTTTTACAGGAACAGTAGAGCTTACTTTTATATTTACTGTTCCCGCCATTGCATATCTCAGCACATGCCAACAGTGACATGTAAACAGACACTGGACAGTTTGCCTCGCTGCTATGACGACAAATCGTGCATCTCAGTGTTTGTAACATGCCCAGTTATCTGTGAGTCTGATGTTTTTCAGGTCCGTGCCAAGAAAAAAGGAAAGAAAATTTGTTTTGTTACTTTTAATCCCTTATAGTAACAATAGCTACTGTAAATGAGACGCTCCAGTTTTTCATGTATAAACTTTAACCAAACAGTTGAGATGTCTGATTTATAAATAAAATGATCATACTTTTAAAAAATGTGATAAAATTCTAAAACAAGTAAAAATCATAGACTGTATAAAGAGATGGACGGAGCCTCTGTGATGTCACCCATAGGTTTCTGAAGAGCTGAATTGAAGCTCGGTGAGCGGTTCCAACCATCGCCATGTTGGCAGTGTCATGCGTGTCATCTCGCCCGGAAAATACAAATATGGGCAAAGTGGTGGAGCTGAGAGGGGGGCTGTGAGCGTCATGGTAGATGATTGACATTGAGTGAACTCCGAGCTTTCTGTAGCTAAAAGCTAACCAGGCTAACCTGGAGATAACAGGAGCTAACCAGCTAACGGAGGTAAGCGGGCTAAAGTTAAGTCACGGTTTTAACCGGCTAAAAACCGCGGTTGTTATACATTCTTCTGACTTGAAGCGGGAGATCGGTACCTGTCAATCAAAAGGACACGAAATTAGCTGAATTTCGATATTAAATTACTTTTAAACGGGCGAGTTAGAAAAAAATTCTCTCCCCCCACAGTTGTCATGAAGGTAAACCAAACCGAAAATGGATTTTTGAACCAAGCTGTAAACATGTTTATTTCTAGTGTGAAGTTGTTGTTTTTAACATGGGAGTCTATGGGGATTTGCTCTGTTTTGCAGCCCCTAGTGGATGAAGGGGGAACGGCAGTTTTATGCACTTGCGCATAGGTTTCACTTTTAACTGCAGGAGGCTGCCGCTTGGTAAAAATACAATAATATTTTCTCAAGAAATTTGCAGGCAATAGCACATTAGAGTTATACCCGTTTAAGTACGTTATTTCTATTTCATTTTAATTAGCTAATTTTACTAACTTTAGCTCGCTTCTCTACCTTTACCACAGAGTGACATTTCACTCGTTTGCTAGAGCATGTTTTTTAAAAATTATTTGACCCTTATAAGATGTATTTTATGTAGCATTAAACCTACCAGAGGCTCCAGGGGAGGGGAGGCCATAGCTTCCCAAACTATGACCAAGGATCCCAGTTTTGCCCATGGCTACCATGGAACTACCACTGTGTAGCCCCTGGTACAAGAGACCCCGCTGATGATAAAAAAAAAAAGAAAAGAAAAGAAAAGAAAGAAATGTAAACAGCAGAAGGAAATTTTCACATGTAGTGGTAAAATGATTTCATTCAATACAGAAAGCGTGAACTTTGTAAGTGTGAGCGGCGTGAATGAATAAAAACGATTAAAGGAACTTGTGAAATGACTTTTACAAGTTTGCAAGATGGTGCGTGTATAAGCAAACACACACCCACACTCACACACTTTCTAGTCTTACGTCTAGTTAAAAAATTGCACAAAAAAATAAACAACTACAAATAGTTTGTGTTGAATTCAAAGACACCTGTTTCTGCTGACAACTACTTACAGCAGAGCTGTGGTTTGCTCGTGTGATCCCCATGCCCTGATTAACAGCATCTGCCCGCATGTTCTCAGTGCCCACATTCAGAGGAGGGGGGCTTTTCATGTCCAGAGTTCGATTCAGGTTCCCATGGGAGAACACAGAGTAGCCGATACCTAACCAGTGAAAGAAAGGAGCAGAAGTGAAAAGTAACCTCAGTTTGCTTCACTCACAGAGGAATAATTTTTTTTTTCCGTGATACATTCTTCACCTCCCTCTGCTGCTACCTACAAGTGTGACAAAATTAACTTCTTTTTGTGTGTGCTTTGAGTCACTATTTGATATGTGTGTGAGAATAGGCAGCAGTTATCTGAAGGTGAATTTTAGTCTTAAGCTGGAAAAATCAGTTTTAAACCAGCAAACAAACAAACAAAACAAAAATCTGTGTAATTTCTTAGCTTAGTTAAAATGCTGCATTTAGAGACTGTATGAATATCTCATGACATCATAATGCATCTAAAGAGTCGAAGAGTGAAAAAGAGGCAGACATGACCTGCAGGTGTGATACATTCTGTATAGAAACCACAGAACTATGGTTGCTCTTACACTAGTAGAAGGCCAGTTTCATAAAACAGGCTCACAACATGTGTGGATTAGTGAATACACACACTTCCTGTGAGTTCACAGCCAGCTGCACAGTTGTTTGACATGCGAGCTTTACGGCGAAGCATTTAGTGAGAAAGTAAAACGTAAACCTCGAAAAGAAGAAGAAAAATTCACCAGTGATTCATTTATCAACGATGCAAAGCAGTTATGGAAAATAATTTTGTGAATGAATAAATGTGAGTTGTTCTTTATGATGCCAGTACGTGCAAAGCATTTCCATTCGGCAGATTTTAAAAGCATTTCATGTTATTAAAACTGTCGTAGGGTCTCACCTGCATGTGGAGACATAAATGCAGTGTGTGCGTGAGGTGCAGCAGGGCTGGCAGGGCCCGGTCTTGAGCTGAGAGGTTTAAAACCTGGGGGTCTGTGGGAGGCCATGGTGGACGCAGAAGAGTTAGGGAAACCATTCTCGCAACCCGCTGAAACAAGGAACTGTGCCTCTGGTGAAAGGAGCGAAGGAGCCTACAAAGTAACACATTTTATAATTAGCCCTGTTGATTTCTGTACACGTGAAATCTTTCAAAATCTGTGTTACTGTTGAGTGTATAAAAGCACAAGTGTGTATGGACTGACATAGAAGCGCTGGCGGGCCACAGAGAGATCCATGCCCTCGCTGTGGGGATATTTGTCTGCCACTGCCTGCGCGCTTTCCTCACCATCGAGCTCAGAGCCTTCCAGACCGAGGCCTTTCCTACGCAGGGTCTGACTCAGAAGAGAGGGTGCACATTGTAAAGTTATGCAGCACAATGTCTCTGAACAGCAAGAATGATTAAAAATGCAACACTCCAAGTTGAAATTTGTAACCTGATTACATCTCCTATAACCAAATCAAATGTCTTGTTTGAAATGACAATTATAATACCAGTCAATATACTCAGTAGTTAATAATAACTAGAGTCACATGTAAAAACTTGTCAAAGAGCAAAACGTTCCAAGAGTACCTCTAATATGTCTGAGTTGGTGCGACTCTCGTGGGGCTCGCTGTACTCTGTGTACTTCAGCAGCACTTTGTCCATGTCAGTGCTGGCGTACTGGAACAGACGGTTGGTACTGTTAAAGATGATGAGGGCGATCTCACAGTCGCAGAGCACACTCAGCTCGTAAGCCTTCTTCATCAGACCAAACTTACGTTTGGTGAAGGTCACCTACCGCAAATTAAAAAAAAAAAAGATTAGAAGATTAGAAGAAGCAGAAGAGGAAAAGGAAGTGGTCTGTGTCATTATGTTGTGAATAAGTGTAACAGATAATGTGCCCAGACACCCTTCAGATACGAAAAAATAGAGGGATAAACTTCATGGACGCAAGCGATAGCTCTAACTTTTAATAACATGCATCTCACACAGAAGTGTTCTGCAAACATCTTATGTGGTGTCTGATGAGAACACAATAGCATCTCTACTGTTAGCTGCCATCAAGATGATACTGTACATGTGATCTGTTATCAGATTTGTTTCCTTATTAAGCTGATAAAAATGTCTTCATCTGTAAAATATGTCTTCTTTATATAGACTTTAACCATGTTTCCTCTTTCCGCGTTGACCTGTTGGTGAGCTCACTTGGCTGCTTTCTGTGTCAAGGTGCCGAAGTCATCTTTACCCCCCTTTCGACATGGAGCAAAATCTCACTTTTTTACCGGGGTTTTAGATTTTACTACATTCACATCAATGAAACACAGAAGCAGTTGTAATTTCTTGGAAATTAAAGCATTTAAATTGATGCCTTTTAAACCTCTGTAGAGAAACATGACATTAAAGGATTTGTTGTTTCCCAACAAGTGCAAATCTGATGCAAAACTATTTTTTATTTTATCGAAGTCATAGTTTTTTTTTTCTTTTTTTTTTTTTATCAATAAACTGAAAGTGGAAATTGTAACAGAAAATAATGCTTGATTAATTATCTATCCCTACCATGCAATACACAACACATGGTCCATGTATTTGCATCCTGAGCCGTCTCTACGTGAGTATTTTGTATGACTAAAGAACTGCTGTACAAAGTAATGCAGCTGCCCTTTGACTTCTTCTGCAGGCCTTAGTTGTTACCAGTTACCATTAAAATCTGCAGCAAAACAACGGGGCAACTTTCATTTAAAGTCCTCCAGAGCCCAAAGTAAGGACTAAATTTCATGTAGCATGCTGAGCGACCAGACAAAAATGAATAAATAAATAAAAAAACAGAGCTAGTGTAACAGTATGTAGGCCTACACCAGAAAAACTCATTAAATTCTTATACAAGAAATGCAGGAAATAATGTGATTACGTTCATGTTGGTCTTCTAACCGGCTGTCATTTGAGAGATCTGAGACACTGTGGCACAACGCTGTCTGAACAACACTGTGGCAAAAGAAAAAAAAAAAAAAACCCAAAAAACTTTTCTAATATATGTGAAGTAGCGCGTCTAGACCCACCTGTCTGTTCCTCTGGTCGAGAATACGAGAAATTTGTATTTTCTTTCTTCCCATTTTTCTTCTCCTGCTCCAAACTGAACTCTGCAATGAAGAAGCAAGATCACCTGTTGAGGAAAATAAATTATGCTCTCATTGCAGAAATTAAATTCAATATAAATAACTGAGTTTTGTAATGCTAATAATGCATTAACCCCTTTAATTAAAGAAAATTTTAAATGAACCCATTATTCCGTTAGCTGCTTCTGTTTAAATTTAATAATTGGGACATTTAAATGTTCTGATGTAAGTTTATAAATGATGACAATTTTGAATTCTTCATGGGTACCTATTTATAATATCTGTGTTTACATCCTCTGGGTATTGTTCTGTAACTATTACAGACCTTTCCAGAGCACTCTTTAAAATTATATTTCAAATTTCAAAAGTTTTTTTAAACAAAACTAAACAAAAAGAAGACCAGCTGAACAACCAAAAATGAAAAAAAAAAATCATTTTTAATTTTGATCTTTTATGATTGAAACAGCAAATTTTCTGCTCAATTGTCTAATTCTTGCAAGAAAATGTCTTTCAAATGGTTTAAGTGACTCACATCTCTTCCTCTTGGTACAGGCAGGGTATTTATTTTTACCAGTATGAGGTGATGCGGTCTAAAGTTAGAGCGAATCTTGTCGGACCATCAGTCCTTGCAGACTGACACACTCGCAGTCTGGGTTACCCCTCGGCCAGCAGCACAGTGCTCGCATGCACCGCGCTGCCCCAAGAGACAGGGTTAAAAATACAGTCCACTGCTCCTTTTAAAGGTTGAGCAGACAATCGCTGAAACCAAACAGTAGAATGAAAACAGTGTTTTTGAAAGATGGGTGATGCTAAGAGCCACCCACTCCTCTCTCATGCACAGCCAGGTCAGAGAAAAAACAGGACTTGTAGGGGCAGAATGAGAAGACATGGATGGATTGTCGTTGGCTTGAGAATGTTTTCAGACTCACACCCCCTGTTTTTCTGGGTTTTATGGTCTAGAAAACTGCACTTCTGCAAAACAACAGACAAATCAGGTGTGTGTGTGTGTGTGTGTCCAAAAGAGACTTTAAGTCACTTTGACTTCAAAACCATACAAAGCTAAATCAATTGTGGGCATATTGTACGGGGTTAGGGTTAGCACCTTCTTGTTAAGTGCTGGTCTGATTCTTCTGACTTGACTACTTCTCCAAAGCCCAGAGGAGTTTTCACTGGTCCCCTCCCCCCTAAAATTCAGGACATTTATTGGACTTTTCTATATTTAGTGGTTGCCTGAGCGGATATGGCACCCATGTTCCCACGACCCTTAAAGTACCCGCTGCACTTCAGCATGAGCTGGGCATACAGTCATCTGTGTCATTTCTGGTGGAATCCACCTCTTTACTCTCACGATTACCTTATAAAGTTGTATGAAAGCACAAGAAACCTCAACAATACTAGCTGCAGACAAAACTATTACTGCATCTGTTGCTGTGGCAAAACCAAGCACGCAATAGGCAAACAGAGCCATAATAACCAATAAAGCCATTCTGTTGGTCTGTCTAACTGACAACTCAGTCACCACAAAGAACTCAAGCCAAGTGAGGTCAAGATGTTGTGTTTTGGACCAGACGTGAGACAATTTAACCCCATTTCAAGACTTTTTAATGGTGAGGAAGAGAAGGAAGTGGGACATGTGTACTAAACAGCGCAGAAAGATCTTTATCTCATGGGTTGACAGAAAGTTCCTCTTGTCTAAGAAATAACCAAATGACAACTACCATACCACAGACAACCCTGTGAAAACAAATGACTAGTTGAATAAATATAGAGCCATATCCAGACGGACAGCACATAGTTAGCCGTGGAGCTCTTTGTGGTTTTGCAGGTTTAAACAAAGCCCAAAGGCCAAAACAGGCAGGAAAAAGCCTGGCTGTTCCCTCTCACAGCTAATTCAATGTTTTCCCATTTGACAACTGCGACTTGAGGCCTGTGTACATGCAGAAATAGGCAGGCAGCATTAGCATAAAGCTGCTACTCCTCATGGTCGTTCACCTCTAACGCTAACTTTTAAACACGTCGTCTCCACGAAAAGATGGACGTGAAATGGAAGAAGCACATTTTCATTTTTTGTAGTTGTTGTAGAAGTAATTAGGATGAACCATGAATGCAAATTGCTGTCTGTCCTGTAACAGTACAATCATTAAACATATATACAGTTGCCCCTCGGGCTTTTACAGGAGAAGACAGTCACTTTGTCAGATACTTCCCCAGATGAGAGGCGGTGGAAAACATAGCAAGCCACTACCCCTGCTCTCACACACCCTGGGATCTTCTGACTGATCACTGGGGAGCTCACCAGGACAACATTGTGTGTGCACAGAAAAGTTTAAAAAAAAAAAAAAAAAAGACAGAGCAAGATTATGTTAACTGGTTTGATCGTTGTTTTGCAATACCAGTCTATGCTGTATATTGTTTTGCTACAGTGAACGCTACGCATGAATGAGAAGGGGGAAAAGTAGGCCATTTGTAAAGTATTAAGGGTTCTGCTTCGATGGTTTTCTTTCCATGAGGCATTCAGAGCACAGCGGCTTGTAAATGTTTCAAAAACATGATAAATATTTGAATATTGGCCAAGACAGCTTCAACTAATGTGACATCAAGGTAGACCATCAGAAGTTTTCTTTATTAAACGTAGCTGAGTAAAGGGATGCAAGTAGGTGTTTATTTATTTATTTCATATAAAAAAGCTTTCTTTGACAATATTTTGTTCAGCTGAGTGAGTGGCTGTATCTCTTGGGGCCGATGCATTGGAATAATATATTGTACTCTGACTGCAGCAACAGATGTGTCAGTCATTTTGACTATTCAATACGCCTTTGATTACCCAAAAGGTTAAAAGTAAACAGGCAGAAACTGCACCTGAAACTTTGTTAGAAAGCATGAACCCTATTTAACCAGCTTGTAAAATAACATCAGCACAATCTCGACTCCACTCAAGTCAACTCAGCTCTATTTATAAAGCTCTTTATAACAACCACAGTTGAAACAGGGAGGGAGATTATTTATCTGATTCCCTGTTTCAACTAATCTCATAACACCACAATAAAAAGGTGTATGGGCAGGCAGAAACTTGAAACACAACTCTGTCAATAAAATCAAACTTTTAAAAATATATAAACATTTTTTATGTGGATAAATAGGATTTTATATATATATATATATATATATATATATATATATATATATATATATATGTGTGTGTGTGTGTGTGTGTGTGTGTGTGTGTATCGTCTTGTCTGTCAAACAGTTCATGTGCTCAAAGGTCTTTGCAGGGTAATGGTGGCAAAATATTTGTCTAATTTTAACATGGGATAATTGAATGGCCTTGATATTTTTGATCAGAGTATGATACATATTTTAGGCATGAACAGGACATCTGATCTTTACATAAATAGACAAATAGCGCAAGCTAAATTTCTTTTCATATCTATCTATCTATCTATCTATCTATCTATCTATCTATCTATCTATCTATCTATCTATCAAATGGCCATTGGATGTGCCCATTAGGTTCCACTTGGCTCAAACATTTGACGCTAAAAATAAAAACAGTAAAAATACTGTTCTGAAAAAATGTTCCTGCATAATTAGGCCTAATGAATTGTTTATGTCAGTCAAAAAAAATAGGTCGCATAAGAATAGCCCCGTCGGTCCACGAGTTGCCAAGAGTCCCAGTCAAACATAGTGTCATCTATGGGCAGCTCTCAATAACCCAGCAACAGGTAGGCTGGCTGCTGAACACACAGCTGGGACATGAAATCGCAAGAAAACCTCGGGGAACTGCTGCTTATTTGACTTTTACAAAAAGGAAATAATAATTCAAACATACACAGATGGAGTCAAAACTAAAAATATCTCACCTGCTCCTCGATGTCCTTGTTGTTCTGTTTACTTGTTTGACGCACGTCAGTTTCCTGCTGACTGAAAGCAAACTGAAAAAAAAAGTTGGCAGTGAGAAACTTAGATGAGCAGGAAGAGTCTTCTCGTGCTGATGCACTGATATTCACCTGATGCAGAAGATGGTTGGAGGAGCAGCACGCTGCTTTCCAACAGCTGGCTGCCGCTGCCGCCCGCCTCTCTTGTCGCCACACGCCGCCTCCCCGCTCGTGCCATTGGACACCGTCCTCCGCCTCCCATCCGCCTTCAAACGCTCCCGTTACGTTGGCGGCGTGTTCACAACAGGAAACCGGCTCATGTATGACTGTCTATGGTTACTGGTGTGCATTAGAAATGAGAGAATTTGGTCTTCACGAGAACATTTTTTTCCCAACAGGTTGGATTTTGTGTTGAATTTCCCCAAACAGTTATTGTAGAATATATATATATATATATATATATATATATATATATATATATATATATATATATATATATATATATATATATATATATATATATATATATATATATATATATATATATATATATGTATGTATATATATATGTCCATGCTTGGATCACCATTATTTTATTTTTAAATAAACATTTAAGTCATAAAAAAATACATGTCAAAGACTTTTGAGCTACTGTGTAAATGTCTGGCCTCTCTTTGTCTATATTGCAGTAAACAGAAAGTCCAATATAAGCAGATTTCAAAGAACTATAAAATAAAATTCCCTGAAGAAAAACTTTGGGTGTCTTAAAGGGTTTTAGTAAGAAAAAGTGCTGCTTTAGTAAGAAATGCAACAAAACTTTAAGTTCCAAACTTCTTTTTTAATGGAAGTGTTTTTGTATGTGCTTGCACATATACTTATGAATAAAAGTGGCTATATGTGTATATATTTGTATGCAGACTTATATGTAGTTTGTGATACAAGTGTGTTCATATGTATATATGTATGTGCGTATGTATGAGTATACATGTGAATATATGTGTGTGTATGTATGTATACATGGGTGTATCGACATATAACTCACCCGCCCTTCTAAGTTGGCTTCTAAATCATCTAAATATCTTATGAAGGAATATGAGCATGCACAACACCCCCACCCCCCTTTATTTTATTTTATTTTATTTTTTATGTGTTTGTTGATTTTTATATGTTTGTTAAATGTGTTAGGACTGGGTATGTTATATGGGTTAAATATTTAAATTGTGAAATTAAAAAAAAGTTTCAAACTTCTAGTCCCCCCCCCCCCCAAAAGTCCTCTCATACAACTTTCATGTAGAGCTTTGTTCAGTACGCAGGTCAAATGAATAAATAAATGAATAAATAAAGAGTCAACTTGCACCTTTTGTGATGTGCAAGTCTTTGGAATTTATGTTTGCAATCATCTTTAACTTACAAATATAATCCTATGTTATTATTATTATTATTATTATTATTATTTTCTATTTTTTTAATGTTATTTTTGCTTCCAGAATTTGCTAAGATTTAAATTAAACATTTCTTGTTTTCTAAAACTGAAATGCTCATCAGTGCAGCACAAGCCTAAAGCACCATCACTCTGTACTAAACTGTTAAAAATGAGACATTTTTGTGGTATTTGCCTTTTTTTCTACCATATATGCACCCTTGTCTAATGGGTTGGAAAGATCCTTTGCATGCTTTTATACTGTTGAAACTGCCTCAATTAATCTGTAAGCTGCTGTCTTTATTTGTCTTCAACCTGAAATTTGTTTGAAAGGCCATGTTGGCATCAAATCTTTTAACTTTCAGTGCATCAAACAATCTCTTATAGGACAAAACTTAAGGAAATTTCCATGTTGGTAAAGCTTTCAGTTTAGCATCATTAAGGTCTGTCCAAACAGTGACTAACAGCTGGTAAAGGCCTTGGTAAAAATAATAAAAGATCAAAACTTTTATGATGCCAAACGTGTCGCTCTTTTCCTGTACTCATGCTAAAAAAAGTTTGAATGAAATGGTAAAAATAATGGAGTTCATTTTTGTTTTTGTTTTTTTTGTTTTTTTTTTAGATTAGTTCATTTTAAACTCCTTTAACTCCTCAGACTGACATATATTTTGACCAAACCTCCGCGAGCTGCATTATGAAGCACCATCTGCCTGGCAACTGCAGGTTACACTTAAGAGCATTCATAAGTGTAAGGGTGATTTCCCCTCATAGACTTATTGACCTGAATATTTGGGACCCCGCAAGTGAGAGAATGCTAAATGGCAAAGAAGAAGAAAAAAAGACAGCAGAGAAAGCCTGACGGGTAATGGATTTTGTGCTTTGTTTCATCATTTCAAAGCCTCGCTCTAGAAGAGTAAGAAAACAAAGACACAGGAAAGAGGTGCATCGTGTAAGCTATAAATGCTGTTTTGCATGTAAAAACCAACAGCAGGTTAATAGAAATAAGTGGGAAATAAGCTTTTAGATCAACAATATTCAGAGATTTTGGCTTATTTTAGCCTTTAGGTTTATAACCGTCTTTTTTTAAAGGGAATATAAAAAATATATGAAGATGAAGTCTCATATTGGCGGGTAAACCACTTATACAACATTGTGCCTTTCATGGCATATTAATCAAATTTCTATTCCATCAGCAGTGAAACCCTCTAATCCACAACCACACCAAAGCGTAACACATAACTTTGTTTCAAAACTTGGTCCACATAAGAGCAGGATACAGTCAAGAGCACACAAAGCAAACAGGTGGTAAGATACAACACCATCAGTACCTATAAAATATAACAAAGAAAACCTCATGTCACTTTGTTTATGAGCTAAACTGTTGATTTTGGATTATTTTGTGTCTTTATTGAGCTACAAAATTAAATATGAATTATTACATTAAAATGCAGCCATGTCAATGAAAACTTGTTACTATCATGTAAGTTTATTAGCTTACTTGCATGTCACTGATGGAAACAGGGGGCATAAAGCGAGTGGTGGGAAAAGGGGCAAAATAATATGAGCAAAAGCCCTGATGGCAAGCAGACATAATCTTAGTTAACAGATATATTTAGATGTAATAACTGAATCACTGCATGAGGTGCATTATCATCTATTTTGGGAGGTGAAACAGTGTAGTGACAAATTATTAGCACAGATGATTTGTGGAAGGGTGGATGATACCCCCGTTTTTCTCCCTTAAACACACAAACATGTCAGCATGCAGGCATAGACACATAGAGCTATGTATACCCACAGACACACACAGTCTGAAATCCCAAGAGGTGTCCCAAACTGTGCATCTGATGCAATAGTTAGCAACATCCCTGCAGACCGCCACAGCCTTTTACCTCTAGGATTCATCAGTGTGGGCACAGTTGGGCTGAACAAGAACACTCTGAATCCCCATCTGTGAACGCAACAAGCTTCACCTGCAGAAAAAGGGAAATTCTTTCCCAGTGTGGCGTCTATGTACGTCAGTGCTTTGTACATCTTTTTAAACACTTCATCGGTGAGAGGCAGAAGATGGAATTGTAACCCCACCGACCCCATCAATTAAAACGAATGATAAACATTATCAAGAAGAATGTATAGAGATAAAGGTGCCTCTGAGAACTTTACGTATCAAGTCCGTTTTCGTTTTTTCATTTTCCTGAAACTTCTCACTTCTGCTTTCAACAAGATCAGCCGCAACCCTTTTAGAGCATGTGGTGAAGCTGTCGGTTTCAGAAATAGCCTCCATGATCAGTGTACATATGTGAGAGCAATTGTTCACATTGTGTTTTTATAGCTACATTCTTATCTACATTTCAACAGAATAAGGGTTACACCTTTACCTCCCCACCATATCCCCAACGTTTAACAAAACAATAAGGCTTCTGTAACACAGGTCACCAACTTTTAAGTATGTCAGGGTTCTTGTGGTCCAGGAGAGTGCAAAGGAAGTGTATTTATAATGAATACTGACTAGTTTGGTTAGATCAGGCAGATTCTGGACAACCAAACTTATGTGAAATTATGGCAGGAACATAAATAAAGAAAATGAGAGTATATCTGGTTCACGCTGAATGTTTTTAAGGAAAGTAGTTAAAAGTCCATTAGATGTGGAGAATTTGAGGAGACGGACTAAGAGTAAAAGAGATATTCTACAATGAAAGAAGGTAAGCTGAAGACGCTACCTTGCTGCAAATTCCTCCAGAGTTTGCTGTAACGCAACACCTACGGCCCCTTTTTGTCTCACGGAGACTCTGAGGCTTTACATACTTGAAGTACTCAAATATATTTTTGTATTTGTGTCATTTTCAAATCAGAAATAAATATTATAGTGCTTTTCAATTTTTACGCTTTCTCTCAAGCAGCAGATGATGAGGTGGCATATTAAAAAGGGCCACAGTAATCCCTTAATCACTTCACGTGGATGGCTGTTGTCAATGTTACAGCATAAGAAGTAGGCTAATCTAAAAGAAGACATGGGCTTTTATCAAACATGCACAAAGGGCTCGGGGAAAACACATTAAACTGCAGTCTTATACTCTACACAAAGCCAATTTAAAGTAAAAAGAAAATGATCTACCTTACTTTTAGATTGCTTTCAAATAAATCTGACAGAATATTGAAGTTTATGTAGCTATTATTATTTTTTTTATCTGTGGGCATCTGATTAGTCATGTGATGGACTTGGCCAATGGATTGCTCATCATATTCAGTAGGAAAAAAAAAAAAACCCCGCATTTTCATAGTCTGTAATTACACTTAGTCAGATTATGCTCAAAAACCACTATGGTGTTCTACAGTAGGTGAAGGTCTATGTGCAAATACATTGCTGCTGCCTCTCTTGTTTGTTTGTTTTCATTTTTCTAAAGGAGAGGATCCCTTACCCAAAATGATCCATTCTTGTGGTTTGGCAAAAATTGAAGCAACAAGTCCATAAATATTTAGTCATTTGGTCAACAAAGAGAACCTGGGTTAAGAGATTTATTAAAAGTGTAAAATCAGGGGCACTTTTAAAAATGTAATCTGGACGTGTTACAATTAATTGTTTTTTGTTATAACGAGTTAATTGGGGGTTTATTAGTGAGCTGCTGAAGATTTGCGTTTTAAGAATATCGATGCTGATCTTTTTAACTCATATTTGAGTTTTTCTAAAGCGATCACTTCAGATTCTCTTTTGTTCTGATGCTTAAAGATCGTCATTATTCCAGTCTTAGGGGGGTTGTGTTTACTCTGAGAGCTCTGCCTCTCCTGCGACCACGTCAGGGCTTTGTTTCCGACGATCCAAGAGAAAAAGTCCATTGTTGTTGCGAACTTTTTAATCTGGGGATTTAAAGCCCATCACATGCTCAGACGGGGCAGCAGGGAGCTCGACCACAACAGGCGAACTGCTGCTAAAATCCATATCGAGGAGGAAAGCATTCACACAAACAGGACTGGGAGACACATTTTTATTTATTTATTTTTTTATAAACATCAACAATGCCAGCACACTTTTCAGGACTGTAAAGGAGTTGTGTTCAAACAGTCAGACAAGGAGACAGAAATCTCTCTCTTTTTTTCTCCTCTGGAACAACCTTATCAGTGATTTTTCTTTTCCTTCCCGGGATAAACATGAAGCAAAAGTACAGCCAGAGATCTTTAATTGTTCTTTCTTTGCTGGGGATCTTATCGGCTATCATGACAGTTTTATCGGTGATTTTAATCTTCCAGCTACAGTCCCAACAGAAGACGGTGAGAGAGTCTCCCCCTTCCACCTCCGCGGTCATACCAGCTCATATCTGGGCCGTCCTGCTGCCGGTCTCCACGGTGCTCTCCGCGCTGTCCCTCACCCTTAATTTGAGCTCTGTGGTGGTGTGTCTCCTTCACAGCTACTTTTCGACCGAAGTATGCAGAGGGGAGCAGGATGCCGACAGGTATTTGGCCTGCATGAAAACACCTGCAGCAGCTGCGTTTACCCCAAAATAGTTCTGACAAGTAGTTCCGGTCAGTTGTGACGCACCTTCAGACGGCTAATTACAACCGACACCACAACCAAAGCAAAGACACCAGTACTTATTAAATACACAGGTTTAGAGTAAAAATGAATAAGTCTAAATACCATTATAAGGTTAAACGTTTGAAAAAAAAAAAACTTAAGCCTCTCTTCCTTTCCTTTAATTGGTAAAATATGACCAGTACCTTTGCTATGGCTTTACTAAGCTATTGTCCCAAGTCTGTAGTGAAGGTTAGCTTCTTGCTTGCTAAACTACTGTTTAGGAACTCATATATTATCTCTCTTTAATCTTACTTTACTAATCTTAAAATAAGTTACATTTTTATTCTAACATGAATTAGGATAACCTTTAACCTCAAATTTGAGGTTGTAGCCTATTTAGTACAGCTGTATTGGTTTATTTCAATGATGACACTTGAAAACATTAAATAGTGGCCTGGTGTGCATTAAAACCACCCAAGTATTAAAGGAATGTTTAAATATAAAGTGTTGAGCTATATGTGGCCTTACTTTCTGGTCCTAGAAAAAAACACGATTTAAGCTATTTACATGCTGCCCACACAATATTTATTGTTAACGCTGCAGATCACAGTTTTATATTGGGTATTAAATTTAAAATGCGGTTTTCTAAAAACACAGAAACACCAGAAGGGGCTACCTCATGTTTTAGAAAGAGGAGGACTGCACTGCAATGTGTTCTTGGTCATCACCCCACCTCCCAGCTCCTATGAATCCCATTCAAACAATGGTCTTCCTCTCATTATGCACCCAGCACACGGCCTCTGGCTGGACCTTTCCCACGTCGGTATACAAATTCAACAGCATACCCCAGGACCTCCCGACTGACAGATGGGACATTCCAAGAAAGTTTGAATAATAATGAGAGCGCCAAATTCCTTATGATTGAAACCAAAGAATCAGTAATCTGTGTTTAGCGTTCATGCAATAAACTAAAACAAAAAAAATAAAATGGAAAGGAAACTGTCAATATAAATATGTTACACTTGTGCCAATTTAATAAGAGTAGTAAGAATAAAAAAAAAAAAGACTTGAAAGCATGAACATGTCCTGAGTACCTGAATATGGGATTTGTTTCAGCAGAGCAGACTGGTTCCTTTTGGACAGCAGAGCTGTGCGACATGTGGCCGTTGGCCTCTTCTGCCTGGGGGTGTCTGTTTACTTGGCAGGTAAGACCAGACTCAAAATATGGCAAACTGGAGCATTTTATTCAACTTTTTCAAAATTATTATTGTTTAATTTTAGCTTCTTTTAAAGCATGTGTGTTCAAATCTGATATTCAAGCTACTTCTTATACATCCAACTTTAACATAAAACTCATGAAAAATCAGCAAACTCAAGCCCAGAACATTGCTGGCAATGTGGATATCCAACAGCTGAGGCACAACAGCGAGCGCCGCCACGTTCCCTCTAACCCAGTTAGCTGGTCCAAGAGAACAATGCATTCTTTCAGTAGCCATGACTTAAAAGTTTTTAATGCTGAACCTGGCAGTGCTGGTGCACACTGTTCCACTGAGAGGCTTGTACTGGGGAACGGTGGGGGGAGTCACTGGACGCAGTCACTTCACTGTGATGGGAGATGTCACCTCTATGACCCCACTTCAGCCGCAGTCAAAAGGTAGACGAGCAAAGAGATTGGCGAGGCAACAGGACAAACTCAGGAAGCCACGTCACATCCCCCCCTCCTTCAGCATGCCTGAGTCCACAGTCCTTTTCCTGCAGACAAGCAGAACAATTTCAATAAGAAAAGCAGCTCTCACAGTTTGTTTAGTTTAAAGTCATTTGAGCCACATAAACTGATACTGTTTGCTGTTGTAGAGAAAAGTATTTTGTGTTTCTGTGCAACATAGAGTCTAAAGTTTTCAACAACCCTCTTGCTTTTCTTGGCAGCTATGTCCATCTTCATGCTACTGATATTTGAGATGGAGACGGGGATTGCTAATGCCTGCGTGCTCTCCTCTGGGATCCTGATCCTGGTGGTGGCTGTAATACACTCTCTGGTAAAAGCTTCCCATGCTGGCAAGCACTGTCACAACGACCATGCTGACACCCTCTACCAGAATGACCACGGTGCTAGCAACACGCCTGTCTCTAGACCCTGTGAGCTGAGGATTGGCGTGGACAAACCACGGATAAACCGCAGCCAGTCTCACCTCCAGCATCCCATCTCCTATCCTCCGAGACAGCGAGAACCGTACCACCAGCAGTACTCCCTTACTGAAGGCTCTCAAGGCCACTCTAGTGATAAAGACGGTTACAGCAGCGGTGGTAGTTTTCCTCGAATGCACAGGACCCTGTCTACTGAGTCTGGCTTGTTGCAAGCCCAGATAAAACCCTGGAATGGAGTCAACAATGAGATGAGGAGTGTTCTTGCACGCAAGTCAGGGATATCTGCAAAAGACTCTACACTTGTGTGACATAAAATGAGCTGAACTCTGGACGATTAAAGGAGCGAGGGCTGCCTGTGGGTGCTACGTGTGAAATTCCCATTCTGAGCTGAACTCTCAGCTTGTACAGTTTGCAACATGGGAGTGAGTGTGGAAAAAACATGTTCTTGTGCTCTCAGATTGTGCAGAAATGTTAATATGATGGAAAACCTATTGCATCATATTAGGAATACACTTGAGTTCCATCTACATGCCAATGCCACACAATTATCAACATGGCCCATTTATAGCTTTTATGATAATGTAAATACTATATTCTGCTGTATAGTGTGGCTTTGTGTCATTTATGTGTGAACAATGTCCTCGTGTGTTTTGTCACGCTTTCAAAATGATTTCTCATAAACCTAAAATAAAATTCTTGAAAATAGAAATAATAATAAAAAAAAGACTGTCTCAAAGCCATTTCAGTAATTCACAAAAGCCTGTTATCTTATAAGATCAGTCAGACGCACTTTACACCCATTTCTTATTCCACCTAACTATGTCACGTCTAGAGGAACTACTAACCTTGGACACCTCTGTCAACAGATCATGAGGAAGTGGATGGGGCATGAGGAGTAGAGACAAGGGGACTTGAAGATGAGGTCACATCATGTAATCTACATGCAGGTGTCGATGGGGAAAAAATAATAAACAAAAATAAATGAAAAAGAAATTAAGATGTGATTAAATTAAAGTTACTTAAACCATAAGGTGATGCAGGTTAGTCTAAATGGAGAAACAGAGAATAACGAGACGAGGGAAGAAAGAAGCAGTTCTAGGTACTGTGTCACTGAGAAGCTGAAAGTAGCACATTAATGGCTCTATGGTTGGGTGATGGGGTATAAAAATGTTAATTCTACAGTTCAACACCTTTTGAACATTGAAAGTATCTATGGCAGCAACTATTAATAGTTTGCTAAAGTAACTACATAGAAACGAATGAGATAAGTTAGAGGTTTACCTTCAACCTTAAAGTAAACAAGGACCACAAAACTCGCTACTCCCATCTGTTCATTTGACAAATAACACTATAAATGTAACTATTTAGAAACAGATAAACAAAAATCCACTAACTCTATAATTGTCTCAGTGCAGACAAGGTCTTAGATATGTGCGCCTCCCCTGCGTGCTTTACCATGGGTGTGCTTCAGTGAGCATATTCATTACTGTCTCCTACCTGCGTCCTTGTGAGTTATTAATCTGTTCCTTCATGCTGATGGCTTGACGAAGGAGGCTGTCGATGTTTTTGAAATACAGACTGCTGTTTGTCATGCTTTTCACGGCACTGCAAACACCAGCACATCAATGCGAGCGTTAACGGGCAGGTCAGAGATCAGTTGGGGATTTGCTTACATAAATATTTTAAGAATCAGTAATCTCACCTGCATGCATACTCGACAGTGTAAATGGCTCCTTGACTTTGTTCTTCCCAGCTCTGCATGTCTGTCTGAGTAAAAAAAAAAAGACAACAACTGACAATAAAACAAAGCAATATAATATAATATAATATAATATAATATAATATAATATAATATAATATAATATAATATAATATAATGATTCAGTAGCTACACAGCTACACATGTAGCTACACATGATTCAGAATTATCTTTAAATGAACTGAATGTAAATCTTTAGACTAAAAAACTAAAGAGTAAAATTTGCTCATTGTGACATTTCAAATTCAAAGGTCAAATTGAGAAATTAAACAAGTTACTGGCTAAGAAATGCGTCTTTTAGGGGTCTTTTCAGAGAACATTGGAACAAAATCATTATATAAATATATTAGTGCTGTATCCATGTGCTGTTAAACAGTTAGACATTGGCAATACTAAGTTTCCAGTATTTGTTGACGTCCCACCTCATTCAGGATCAAGTTTTAACATGTCGCCTATTATGTGACCTGAAAAATAACTAGCTGTCAGTAGGGCTGTGACGATATGCTTTTGTCCCAATTCGAATTGATTCCAATTTTTTGGGTGCCGATTCGATTTAAATTTGATTCTCACAATTCTTTGATATTGCTAATTTTTCTAGATTAAAAACAAAAATAATGTGTAAAACTTTTTTTTTGCTCGTCATTTTTCTTGATTTCAATTGGGAAAAACAACAGAGTAGCCAGATCATCATTCTGCTATAATGCCCAAGAAGACAAGTTAAAAGATCAATAAAAACAAAAATTTTGTAAGGGATTTTTTTTTATTTATTTGAAATATATATATATATATATTTTTTTTTTTTTCTTTCAGCAAAAAGTCTATTTTAAAATTGTAAAGCAAAAAAATCCAGATTTTTTTTTTATTTTTCTATTTGATTTTTCCACCCCTAGCTGTCAGTGCTTGGGGATTTTTTTTTTATTTTACCACCAACAATCTCAGAAGGGGAGAGCAGACAGCCAATATGTTGTATGTAAAAGACAAAAGGAATCACTCCTTGCTGGGTAGGGCTGTATAGCTATTTTGCACTGACTGGGAGAAACTAAACTAATGAAGAGATCTCACATACTGTGTCTCATTGTAAACTAAACTAAACTAAAAGCAAAAAATGTAAATGCATAGACCACACATTGCTAAAAAGAAAAGGAGAAACCTGACAGAATAGTTCACAGCTTATACTGATATTTTACCAGGTACAGTTGTGCTCATATGTATTCATACCCTTTCATTAAAGAAAAGGCTGAATTTACAACAGTCACTCAAATAACTGGAGACTTAAAAAAGGAGCAATAACTAAAAATTTGCAAAAATATAATTTAGTAATATAAAACACTGTTTTTTCATATAATTGAGTTTGACGAAAGAAAAAACAAAAACAAACAAATTGGTCCTGGACAATTTAGAGCACTTTTCTGTTGAACAGTGGGACAAAATACCTGTCAACAGGTGCAGAAGTCTGACTGAAAGGAACAGAAAACACCTGACTGTAGCGGAAACATTAAAAGATTGTTCAACAAAATATTAGTTTATGAGTGATGTAATATGTAATAAATTATCTTATCTGTTTGATTAAAAAAATAAAATCAAATAAAATAAAAAGAAAATTCTATTGAACCAGAATTAGAAAATAATGTAATGATTTTCATAAAATTTTTATTTATAATTACTTTAGTCAATTTCAGCTTATTTTACAGGCAGCTGTTTTTTTCCTTCTTTAATGAAAGGGTATGAATAAATATGAGCACAACTGGAAGAGGCTGTTTGTGAATACGAATGTCCATTTCAGATTGTTGGAATATCAATGAGTCAAAGTAACTCTTTTTCCAAATGTGTGACATCTCACTGGGTGGATACCTTGTGCTGCACCAGCTCTGGCAGCGACCTCCTGACGTGCTCCTGCAGTCTGTAAAGAGCCACTGAAGGCTCGTTAGCCAGGACGTACATGCTTTCCGTGAATTTATCACTCACTGTAACATCAAATATAAACATATTATATTATTAATACTAGCCCTGTGTCAGAAAACTGTTAAAGTAGGAATAAATCTCCCCGCAGAAATACATGAACTAAAGGAACATATCCGAGCATTAGCTTAGCCGCTACACGTAAGAAAGCAGCTTCCGGCGTACCTTACACTCTCCTATGCAACAATAAAGTGAGTTGTTTATATATTAATTTGGTAATTGTTTACCTCGTCGAACTTTCAGTTGCATCTCCTGATCTTCCATAGCTGGATTATTTACCGTCAAAACCGAGTGGTGTCACCTGATTCCTTCTTCTTCCGTATTATTGTTTTTGTGTGCAACTCTAAAATGTTCCGGGTAGAAATATCGATTATGAAAGCACACACACAAAAAAACATTTTTTTCCTCCAAGAAAGAGTACCAGATGCGATCAGGCGTTGCACAGGCTCGTGGTCGGAACGAGTTTTTAATCCATATGCTATAATAATAGATTTATTAAGTAGCTTATTTCCTCTGCGATGTGAAATGGGCTGACTAAAGAGACCAGCGAGATCAATTGTGTGACCTGAAATAATTTACTTTCAGTTTAAAAGAAAAAAAAAAAAAAAAAGGAAGTTAGCGCGACTGTGAGGCCGTGGTGTGATGTGGTGAGTGGAAAATGTTTTTCGCTTCCTAGACGAACTAAATTGATAAACTCTCTTTGGTGCCTGTATAATATATTTTTTCCATTGCAGTTATCATGGAGATCGGAGATGATGAAGATGTAGCAGATGGCCAACACATTCAGCCATCCAACGCTAATGAATGTTCCTCCGATGCAAGACACAAGTCGTCAAGTGGTACTGTGTCTTATTTTTCTACAACTGTCCAAGCTGTGGTTACTTTTCTATCATAATTATAGTATTATGCCACACATAAACTGTGTAGTGTAGAAATAATTAGACTGTAAATATTTTTTATTCCTCTGACATGAATCTAGAAAACATGGACATGGATGAAGATGATTTATTCAAACACTCCACTACCCTCACCAACAAGCAGCGTGGGAATGAGGTTACAGTAAGACCAGCAACATTAGATGGTGGGTAGCGTCCAGGCAAAGAAGTGTTGATGTTAAGATTTTCATTTTCATCATTTGAAATGTGACCAGAAAAGTAATCGTCTCTTAATCCCATCAGCTCTCTCTATACATCAACTGGCAGCCCAGGGTGAGGTGTCACAAGTAGCTGCACACCTGAGTAAAGGTGAGAACATCTTACGACATGCACTTTGATAACGTGCATTTTCTTTAATGTCCTGTTTTATCTTGCAGACGGTTCGCTGCTCAGCTCTCAGGACGAGCGAGGCTTTACGCCTCTCATGTGGGCAGCAGCGTTTGGAGAGAAAGCAGTGGTGGACTTTCTCCTTGAGAAGGTTAGTAAGAAGACTTTTATGCCATGAATAGAAAATGTGCAATCTGACTGAAGTTTGTGCAATTTTTCTTTTGTTTACAGGGTGCAGACCCCAAAACGATTGCAAGGGAGCGAGAGAGTGCTCTGACACTGGCCAGCTCTGGGGGTTATGTGGACATTGTTGAGTCTCTTCTTAGACACGGAGTTGACATTAACACCTACGATTGGGTAGTTATGCCTTCATGACTTGCCAACATTAATATTTTAAGATTTATTAGCAGACCATTTATTATTTAAACTTAGCACAATAAGTAAGGAAACGTGTTTGTTCAGTTATTTCTTCCTTTTAATTATACCGACTAGTGGTGTGTTATACATTGTTGAAAAGCCAGATTAGTCAACTTTACAACAAGGTGTAACTTGTAAAGATTTTACATTTATAGAACGAACAACACAGCTAAACGTGTGGGATGTGGCCCTATAAATCTGCCAAAATCCCTCACCATATTCTTCTGTAGGTATTTACTGTGTGATCCAAATGCTGCCAGGTGTGTTCTGGTTACAAATGATCGGTATGATTATGACATGACTGATTATCAGACATATCAGAATGAGATTCTGGGGCCAGAGGTGATCCCATATTCTCAGATACTGGGACCCAACTCTATTCTCCAGGGTCACAATGTTCTCCACTAAGAAGCCAGTGTCATGTCAGAATACCTTCAGAATTTGGACGTGGAGTCCAAATGACCCAAATGAACCCAAATGAACGCTTGTGGAATCCGCATGAGCGTGTTGCTGTATGTGCTAGTAAGACCAACACAACCATGCTGCTTGACCTTCAACACCTCCTGGTTGAGGAGTTGAACGTAATCCCACAGCCTCAGGCTGATGACCAGCATGAGGAGGATGTGCAAAGTTGTTAGATTCCTGACTCTGTAAAGCTAATAAAGTATCAAAGTGTCCAGTATGTGTTTTTTTTTTTCCATATTACTGTGAGAGTAAAATAATTTATTCCACCAGGCATCTTAAAATAAGAATGAATACCAACAAATGGAATATTTCAGGGGATTTGGACACATTTTCAGTAGGTACTACCCCCATGTAGTAAAAATGTTAAAAAAAATCACTTCATGTAAGGACCTGCGTCCAACTGGACAGTCCACTAGCACCTTTCTACGATGTCCTCTACTGTTTTATTTCATGCTTGTGTTGTTCTCACTCATATGTAAATCACTTTGGATAAAAGCGACTGGAAAATGACTGTAGAATAGAATAGAATAGAATAGAATAGAATAGAATGTTTAGCTGGTTGCCACAAATGTACAATCCTGAAAAGTTATATCATGTTGTAAATGTGACAAGTGAGGTTTTAAAAAGATGTATAATGCAACACCAATTAGGTATTTTTAAATAGGAGAAATAATTGGTTTATTTAAGGCTGTTTGAGTTATCTCTCATTTAAAAACAAACAAAATAAAAACATTGTTTTTATTCTCAGAATGGCGGAACTCCTCTTCTTTATGCTGTACGTGGGAATCACGTCAAATGTGTAGAGGCACTACTGGGTAAGCTGAGTTTCTATTAGTCAAGATGAATGTGAAAAAAATTATATTGGCTTTCTTTCCCATTATGGTCCTTTGTTTCAGCAAAAGGAGCAGATATGACCATCGAGTCAGACTCTGGGTACAGTCCAATGGCCTTAGCTGTCGCCCTGGGACACAAAAAAAGTATGTATGGTATTCCTCCACCTGATATAGAAGGTAACCAAATCTGTTGGTGGTCATAAATTGGAAGTGATAAGTGATGATTGTAAATAAATTAAGTATGTACAATCAAAATGTTTCAATATTCGCACCAAGGTCAAATTCAGATTTCTAACATTAAGAAAATCCCTTCTGCACCAGATGTGGCAAAGCTGTCCATAAAAGCATAATATAACCTTCACTACGTGCCCCTGCTTGCAAGGTTTCTTTTTGCTTGTGTGCATTTTGTCAGTCTTTGACAAATGCTTTTAATTTTTATTTTTCTATGTGAATAGAACATTAATCTAAAAAAGAATGAAGCTCATATGCAAAAACTGCAAACATTAACGGTGTTTTGTCTTTCAATAATCTCCAAATCACACATTTTTATCTGATTTCATGTGTGCTGTGAGCTGAAACCACTTCAGTTTAATTCAAGTCAGTCTGAAGTTCCTGAAATCTCAAGCATTTTGTTTTCTCATAAGTGGCACCAACTTCTGCAGGTTTATTGAGTTCCTTTAATATGCTCAAACCTGAAAACATCTTGTTTGGTATAAATCCCTTTACATCAACTTATAGACTAAACTATATGTATTCACAATTATAATTTTCATTTAGTAAAATGAACTTTTTCATTTTTTTTCCCAGTTCAGAAAGTGTTGGAGGACCATATCCTGAAACTCTACAAGCCACCAACATGATTTCTGTGGATGAACAATGTGATGGAAAAGATCTGATGTTCAGAAATGATTGTGTGAGATGGTGATGTCATCAAACCAAAAATTCATAAACATTTGCAGAGGCATTAATATAGCAAACTGGATATATCCATTCATAAACTGTTTCATTCACTTGAATGCATTACTTGTAATGCTTCACAATGTAAAAACTTAGTACAAGGACTACATGTAACAGTTGTGCTGCAGATTGTTTTTGACAGAGAAAAAAAGTCAGCAAACAGGATTTAATAAAAAACTTATTTTTTTAATGGAATGTTGATTAAATCAAAGGCACAATGCAGGATAAAGAGCCAATCAAAACACTTTTTGGGTTCATAGAACATCCATAAAACCTGCAGTTGAAAATCACAACATAAAGCGTTGTGCGTTTTAGTGATGCAGAGTGAGACCGACCGACAGATCCCTGAATGCATTTATACCAAAAAAGGCCACGTTCACGTCAGTTCACAAGGTGGTAGCGTAGATTACATGTTTCCCAAGTGCCACCACACTATCCTGTACTTCACCCAGGGGTCACTTCCTCTCTCATGATAGAATGAAAAAAGAAATCGGTCATGTGGCTTTTTCCCCCAGGACATCCAAGGAGTAAACAATTATTCTCCCAAAAAAGTCCGTACTATTCTCAAACATTATTTTTACTTTGTCCACAGCAGAGGCGTCCTGTATGGGAAAGCTGTGGGTGTGGAGTTAAGAACAAGATACCGGCTGTAATAAGGAAAAGCAGGTCCAGCAAAACATTGTCAGATTGTTATGAGCCATCCAGAACAGCAACAGGAAGTCCGCTGTGTTCTCTGAGTGACATGTAGATTTCCTGTTAAAGCTCTGCTAAATGAAATATTTTGGATTAAAACAACTACATCTTGTGTTGCATTAGCTGTATACAGTTAACTTAGACTGCAATATAAACAGTTTCCTACCAAAAACTAATAATAATAAATAACAGTTTGTTAAATAAAATACTTTTATTATTTTAAATTTATTCCCTAATTTGCCATTCTATATCAAGTTAAGGCATTACAGAAATGGTTCAATTTATGCTTTTATTTATTTAGTAAAACATCCACATGGAAAATAAATGAAGGATATCTGAAGAGAATTGTTGTCTTCTGGGTAAAAACTCCCAAGTTCTGAGAAGTCTCCTTCTTTGAGGCAACCTGCAAACACCACAAGTGGAAAAATACATGGCACCATTTGTCACACCTCGAGGTAAAAAACACTGGACAAGGATCTTTAAAGTTTTACCTTCTAATCTGCAGGTTTTGGCTGAGAAACCTCCCTGAAACTGGACCTTTACTTCTGACACCTTTACAGACTTGGGGAATTCCAATGATACCCACTGACATTCACCCTGAAAAAGATGAGACGTGGATCACCTACTGATAGATACGGCACGGTTACCCTAGTTGGTCTTATAATGGCTGTACTGTTGTAATGTTATGTGTGTTGAAGCAGAGAAACATTGAAAATCTGCAGAGCTGTGACGTTTGTAGAACCTAACTGAATAGAGCTGACATGCAGTAATGGAAAAACTAAATCTTCAATCATTTTTCTATTGATTAAAAACAGTTTTAAATTTAAGAGTACCTGTTTTTTTTCTCATAAGAAAACAGGAAAAAAAAAAATCAATTTATGTTCACAAAGGTTATCATTTACTCCTGGTCCCACTTTATAGTAGTGGTTCATCGTGTTTTTAAAGAATAAAAATTACTTAAACCCCACATTTTATTAAATAACAATGCGGTCTAACTAACTTGGTCGTACACCAATGGATAGTTTTGTGGCTTATGGTCAGACTGATTCAGAAACAACTGTAGACAGGTTAATATCTATATATCTGAGTGAAGGTTGAGTTTATACTGCAATTGTGCGGTTTAATTACTGTATTGAGTTTTATTAATAAAAGATAATGGAATGATGATAGTGTTAATAGTGTTTCAGTATGTAGTCTGGACTAGAGATACTGTTTGTTTGTTTTTTTACCTGGTCTGAATTCCAGCACGTCTCCTCATTACAGTCGAACATGAACTTCTTTCCAAACTGTTTCACATCTCTGTTTAACACTGAACTCACCCTAAAATGGGATGGAAAATACCACAGATACGTGTACAAGCTGTCAGGAACCTTGAACTGAAGCACAGTATTTACAAGTGGGTGGACTAATAACAAAGGGTCCATGAGATATGTAAGCTAATTCCGCCAACTCGATACAATTGATTTTACCTGCTTTGAGTTTCGCTGCAAATCAACGAAAAAGCCATGTCAACCATATGTTTAAAGTCACAATTTGCCGTCAAGTGTCGCAGCCACGTGGTGTTATTTTACGACACTGACTTCAGAGCTTGTAGTTTTGCTTCTGACCACTAGATGGAGATCAAGCTCCGTCGGAATATTAGCTGTGACCCAGTTCAGGCTTTGCGCCATAAAACAGAGCTGTTGAGGGGTTGCCAAGTTCGCTTTTTAACTTGTGCTTAACTTGGGGGGGGGGGGGGGGGGTTTGTTTTCTTTAATGTGGTTGATTGTTTAGTTTTGTCCTGCTGCCTTTATAAAGACCTCTCTCAGGTCTCAGGTTTTCCTGAGGTTTTCCACAAAAGGCAGAAATCCCTGTCTGCGGATGCAACAGTCTTGTTTTCAGGAACTAGTGTCCAGAACATGGACTGTAGGTCCGGTCCAGAGCCTTGTTTCCCTGGTTACCACCTCTAAATGAAAGCTCCTGCACACACAGGTGCGCACTTCACCTGACAGAACAACTTTCTGTCAATTAGTGTGTTTAAAGTGTAAAATATGTGCTCACAATGCAGCATGCTGACACACACACACACACACACACACACTCAAACCCTTATCCATTTGCTTATTATTTCCTCTTTTTTTTTTTTTTTTTTTTTTTTACCATGAGATTTTTTTAATTTGTTTTGTTATACCCCAGATTTAAAAAAAAAAAAAAGAGAGAGTAATCTATGAGGAGCCAATGTGCTTCTTTTGGATTTGTTTTTATTGAGCTGGTTGCTCTTTTCTTGCAAGATCTGGCAACACTTTACGTCTTATGGATATCCAAGGAAAGAGTCTTGTCCATCATCAGTCTACAGCCATAGAAAATGCTTGTGTGTCAAACTGCAGTCTGCAAAGGCCACAATCTTGCAGGGTTTTTGTTTTGTTTCCCTGCTGCAACACACTTGACTGAAATTAGAGGGTTTGGAATTATGAGCAGTGTTGGAGCAGGGAAACATCTAAAACGTGCAAGAAGACTGGAGTTTGACAGATCTGCTTCAGAGTAGGAAATATTAAACGCTGATGTTCTCTTGTAAGTGAAGTTCTGCGCACCCATCTTTGCACTTTCAGTTCCCAGTGTTGTGTTCACGCAAGATTTTAAGATCAAGGGGAAAAAAATTCATTAGGAAAAGAGAACCACAGTCACCAAAGGCAAATTGATCAACTAACTGATTTCAACCTTCAAATGGAAGCCAGTTCAGCACAGGAGACCATCAGAGATGTTGCCTGCAGTGAGGGGGGCACCTTGCAGGTAACATCCTGTGTGTTAACATAATTGTGCAAGAACACATTCACGCTCATGGTAGATTGGATAATCCCACAAAGGGAAGTAATATCGGCTGGAAGTTTTACTGTTTTTCTCTGAAACCGTATCCCTGTATCTATTTCATGACCTGAGAACCAATAACACTAAAGTGTGTGTGTTTGTGTGCAAAGGCGACAGCCAATGGTTCATTGTTAATAGAGAAGTCCTGCAGAGGTTTTGTCAAGGTGCCCCCTCAGTGCAGATAATCAATAGGTCTACAATACAAAACCTGATGAAACCCATTCTCTGAGAAAATTGCACAAGGGGGGGAGTGGGGAGTGTGACTGTATTATATGATTTGGATACAGCCCCACCCCAACTCAAAAATCTCTCCCAAAGAGACTCATGTACACACTTACCTTCTCCATGGCTACGTCACTTTTTACTCTGTGATCTCACATTATTCTGCTTATTTATGTTGCACTTCTGCAGTGCTTTGTCATGCATTAAAGACTGAATTTCAATAGCAAATTACATCAATTAAATGTCTCATACATAACCATTATTAGTTACAACCCTCTGCTCCTTTGGGGAAGTGGACACTGGACCTCTAAGGTCTCTTGTGGTTTTTGTATTAGGATGCTGCCAGTGGCTCTTTTGAGCCCTTTAGGTTGTGGCCGTTATGGATCAAATCTGTTCTGCTGCATCTGTGGACACACGATCAGATTAAGGTCGTTCGGGGGACTGACGTTGGCAAGTGTGCGGTGGCTTTCGTCTTTCGATGTGTTCCTCGAGCTATTCCTGAGTATTATTTTGCGTTCTAGAGAGCTTTTGAGTAACATCTCGCTTCAACTTGCTGAAATGTGAAGGTGGATCATCCAACTCCATCCATGACCAAAGTGCTCAGTTTGTGCATTTATTTTAGAGGCCCACTGACCATTAAACCCTATGTCCTATCTCCACCTGAACTGGATGTTGGTGGACTTGTATCTGTGCAGAGCTGAAAGTGGGTGATCCAACCTCGAGTCACAACCACACATACTTGGAACTTTTTCATGCTGAAGGACCCCACTGGTGTTGGGGTGTTGTCATGAGGCTTGTTTGTACACTTTTCTACTAAAACTAATGGGAAAACGTGTCCAAACCTTTAACTGGTTGTGTAGATATCATAGTAACATCACAACCTGAGGTTTCCCAGACAAACGTCACAAAGCAACAAAATGATCAGTGTTGGTTTTAATGTTCTGCTTTATTGGCAAATATGTTTGCAGGTCCGTAAAGCTGGTAATCATAGGCACTGCCTTAACAGTTACTTAGCCAGGTGCTCATTTATTTGCGTGACAGCACTAATTTTCTGGATTGGAGCCATTTTGGATACCCACCTGGCCAACAGTCCCACGAGAGTCACTTTTATTGGTGAGCGATGAGCTGTCGCTCAGATGTGTAAAATGGTGCCCATGTGGACTGCTAATGATGCCAAGGTGGGCCGCTAGTCAGCAATTAATCCTAAGAACCCACATGTGCTCTTTTTGTGTACATTACAAGAACTGTTGGAGACAGGGAAACTGCAAGATATCAAGTCAGATCTCTAAGACGTCATTATGAGTCCAGCTTATAACCCATGTTGATCTACAACATGTTTATTACATTGTACAAATTACTACAAAAGGTACAGGGGTATTTTGTTGTTGTTTTTTTTTTTTTTACCTTTGTGCAGGAACAAGCTAGCTGGTTTCCCTTCCTTTTTATATGCTTAAAAGATCATTAAGTCAGTAGGCTGCTGGCTGGACTTATATTTACCAGTTAAGAGAACCTTATTGTCTAATGGCCTGTGTACGTGTGAAGTAACATTTTCCACAATGCCAAATTTTGACAACTCATTTTTTTTTCTTTTTTTCACAATAAGACGTTTATGGCTTCACACGTGGTTTTATCTTCTCCTATTTTCACTGATGGAGCTGAAGTCTTACATGTTTCCACTCAGTTATGTTTGGTGTCCTCTCTCTGCAGCAGTTGCTCTTTTCCTTTGAATTTCGGTTACTTCTGTTTCCAGGTTGTGTCCCAGAAAGAAGGACAAGTAGTGTGAAGCAAATTAACGTCATGCCTGATGCTGACTGACTTTTTAGTTTCTGTATATCATCTCAGTAAATAAGTCTGCAACCCACAGGTCATCCCAGCAAAATACAGCATGTAAAGGTAAAATATTACCAGTTTAAGAAATATGTTTTTTCTGGTGTGTTTTCTCTCCCTGATGCATGAAACCAAACGTCTACTACATTACTGAATGTGTACAATAATTCATTTAAAGTGGAGCTATTATGTGCATTTCGGGCTAATTTTATTTCTGAGCCCAGAAGGGCTTGGATTGATGGAGTTATTGTCACAAATCGCTTTATTTACTTCAGACCGACCCTGTCCGTAGGCTGTCAGATCAGCCTGTGGGCAAAACGAGTGGATTGAGACTCTTCCGCATTAAGCCCCGCCTCCCGCCACTGCACTACATCAGGAGCGCGCACCGCACCTGCTTTTGCCGTCATTGTAACATCTCATAAACAGAAGGATTAGGCTAATATGAACTCAATAAAAAAAAAGCAAAATACAATGTCAACACATAGCGTACAGCCCTACATGCTGGAACCTGAATCAGACCCTGAAAACGAAGTGGAAAACAGCAACCCACAGCAACGAATGCAGCAGGATGTCTCTCTTTGGTAAACTCACCAGCCATCGTTGGAAATAACTTTATCCGACGTTTTCCACCTGCCTGATGTATTTGTACATGCCCTTGTTAACCAGTAGAAGGTAACCAATCACCGAACCTTATCCCCCGGGACGTCACAAGGATTTCGAAGTAGAAAAAACTCTTTAAAACGATGTGTTTTTCGTCGCTATGGAAACCGAACAGAGAGCGTGCTGGAACTCAAACTCAAACATGTGTTTAGGTGATAAAAAACAGTGCCGTTCACATGTCTGATGAGGATTCAACTCTGTAACACTGTAGAAAGCTCAGAAAACTCTAAATACCATAATAGCACCCCTTTAAAGGTTTGTTTTCCTCAAACATTTAGTTCTATGTTAAATGCAGTGACAATGTATTGGTGTGAGCAACAATTCTTTTCATAGTTCTACTACAACCATTAAACACATTTTAAATCAATAAAAAGTTACCCTGAAAGATGGAACATAAAACACCGACATTATCTTTCACTTCACTTAAATCTAAAATTTGACAGAAACACACGGTAACTGTTCAAAAAGGTCAACAGAGGATCCACCTGATGTGACAGCTGAACTCTTAATGTTTCTGAGAAGATTTTTTTGCAATTATCATTCTGTTATTGAGCAGCTTTTAACCTTTTCTTTATCTGTAGGTTTCAGGGGACAACAGTTTAAACAACATTGTTAAAATGTATGAGAAGATGAATGGTTTCTGGCTGGCAGAGTTAGAATTCTGATATAGAAAACAGGTAATTAAGAAAGCCGGATGCATCTCTGATAAAACCTTGTCACCTCCTCACTCTGGAGTGTCAATTTATGCCCTCTGGAAGGCGTTATCTTGCCCCACGTTAGAAAACCAACTGTTACTAAAACTTATTTATCTCTTCTGCAATGAAACCAAAAAATGCTTCTGATGGCATAAATATTTCTGTAGAAATTAAATCTGACACCATGAATGTTAGAAGTCACAACACAGCATCATCTGAACTGACTGGGAAACTGTTTGAAGGTAAATAGGATGAAACTTTCAACACAAAAACAGTCGCTGTGGTCTTTAACTGGCTTTATGTGCTGTGGGAACTTGTGCAGATTGTCTTAATAAGTTGGCTGATTAATGCGTGTGTTGCTGTCCACTGAGGGACACAACTTTTGCACAAATTAAGCACAAGCAGCTCCCACTTCAATCTAAATGAGAAACTGACTTTCTACCTGAAAAGCTGGGAAATCTCCTGGTGTGACATCTGTTGGTTTATTACAATGAGGTCGACTTAAATATATCTAGAATCCGATTGATTTTGTGCAAAATTTGTCACCTTGGAGCAGCTTAGTTGCTGATAATAATGGTAGGTAGGGATTAAATAAACTCAGCTGCCTAAAGCTTCAGACAGCATCTTTTGTAAATAGCTGGAAATTAGTGGTCGCTTAGTGGTCGTAAATCATTTAGTAAAGGAAGACAACATTTGGCATTCTTTGGGGCCCAGCTAATTCTAATAAAGCAGGAAATGAGTAGAAACGTGAGGCACATCTGTCGACTGATGCAGCAATTAACAGGATCTTGAGTTCGCATGCTGTTGTCTGGCAGGGTTCCTGGCTCATCTCCATGCTGAAATCCTCTGCTCCACTTTCAGTAGGGTTCTCTAATTAAGTCATTAAAAAGTCAAGCTTTTTCTCAATATGTTCTGCTGCTTTCATTACGAGGAACAATCACTTGTCATGCAAATTCAGGGAGGGAGGGTTCCATTTTTTTTAGATTAATTTTAGCAGTGAATAAGATCATTTTCCTGTGGTGGACAATAATGACAAAAGCATTTGGAAACATTTCAATGGATTCAAATGTGTACAATAAATTACAGATAAATTACAGATGTAAATAAAAGCAAGAAAACACACTCAAAACACTCATAACACACTCCAGTGCTACAGTGAGAACCCCTGGAGTAATATTTGACTCTGACCTGTCCTTTGGCCCACATATTAAGCAGGTTACTAAAACAACCTTCTTTCATTTACGTAATATAGCCAAAATTAGGGACATTCTGTCTCAGAGTGATGCAGAAAAACTGGTTCATGCTTTTGTTATTTCAAGACTAGATTACTGTAACTCTCTATTACTGGGCTGTCCTAAATATGCCCTGAAAAGCCTTCAGCTGATCCAGAATTCTGCAGCCAGAGTCCTGACCAGAACCAGCAGGAGAGATCATATTTCTCCAGTTTTAGCCTCTCTTCATTGGCTGCCTGTTGAATCTAGAATAGAATTTAAAATCCTTCTTACATATAAAGCCCTCCACAACCAGGCACCACTATATATCAAAGACCTCATAGTTCCTTATATACCAAGCAGAGTACTTCGTTCGCAGACTGCAGGCTTACTTGTGGTTCCTAGAGTCTCAAAGTGCCGAGCAGGAGGCAGAGCCTTTGGCTACCAGGCCCCTCTCTTATGGAATAAGCTCCCAGTTAGTGTTAGGGAAGCAGACACCCTCCCCACCTTTAAGACTATAGTGAAGACTTATCTCTATGATAAGTCCTATAGCTAGGGATGGTTAGCATCCCTTAGTTATGCTGCTATAGGTTTAGACTGCTGAGGGACATTTCCTGATACACTGAGCTTCTTTCTTTTTCTCTTTATCTGTCTCTTTTACCCCCCCCCTTTTGCCGGAGGTTTCCTTCCTGTTAAAAGGGAGTTTTTTCCTTCCCACTGTCACCAGTGTGCTTGCTCAGGATAGGAGATTGAGTTGGACCCAACTCAATCTGTTGGTTTCCTTATATAGGCTATTATGAATTGGCCTTCATTATGTTTTATTCTCTGTCTGTAGAGCGTCTTGAGATGGAATTGCTGTGATTTGACGCTATATGAATAAAGTTGAATTGAATTGAATTGAATTCATGACTGGAATAAAAAGGGAGGAGCATTGGGAAACTCACACCTGGTTAACAGGAAATAGTTTATGGTTTATGGTGTCATTTTTAGGGATAAACTGTTTACAATTATCTTAGGCAATTTAGATGTATTGCTTTATTTATTCTTTTGTTTTAACAAGCAAACTCCAGTTGTGTCTACGTTTTTTCTTTTTTTCTTTTTAAAAGATATTAAGCTTATACAAATTTTTTTGTCGCTTTTTGTTTTTTTTTTAGGAACATTTATCTTTTTGTTTAGAATAAAAATAACCCTCCAAAACAAATCCAGGCTTGATTATTTCCTCTCACAATAACATATGTATGTACATCTAGCAGAAAAGGAACTTTTTTACGATACTGAACGATACTGAAGATAAACGGCAACATATTGCACTTGAAAATGAAAGCCAACAGAGGGTACAGCCTTTTCTTGTGTTGAGAAGAGACCAGTTTTGTAGCTCCTGAGTCATCTACTATTCTGTGCTCGGTTGTGTTTCAGCAGTGTTTCAACTTACAGTTCTTTATTTGGGATGTTCATGAGTGCATGTTTTTCCTCATATTCTTTGAACAACCAAAGCAGAACAAATTATGTTCAGTACCATCATTTACACAGAGCTTTGCTTGTGTTGTGTTGATGGCAGTGATGTTAATGTCTTTGTCACTGTGTGCAAAATGAAAGGATTGTGTTGTGTGTTTATTTGAATGGCATAGAATTTGATATACCTGAGAGTTACAATCTTCTTAAATCTGGCAAAGCAAAAAACACCCAACATATATGTATGTGTGTGTGTGTGTGTGTGTGTGTGTGTGTGTGTGCGTGTGTGTGTGTGTGTGTGTGTGTGTATCAGTCATAACATAAACATGCCACTAAATGCACCAAATGACTGTGCAAAATTGTTCGGGCCCCGTCTGTCTTCCTGCACTGACTGCAAATGTTCCATCTGCATCAGTGAATGAAGCAAGTAATCTAATGTGGAAGAAAAAGATGTCCTGCAGGTGATGTTAAGATAAAGTGGAGGATGGTGACCACCCTAGGTCATTCAGCTGCAAGGGGCAGGAGGGCATCTGTTTGGGTCAATTCAGACCAGGTTTATCACCTCATAATAGTTTAAAAATCCCCCATGTTGACATCTGTTACCTTGACGATGCAGGCTTCAGGCTCTTTATAAAGTGAGGCTAATATCCTGCTGTTATCAAAATATTGGGCACATGTAACAAATCACAAGATTTCAGATGGTTCTCGTTATATATGGCAGCTGTACTTGATTGGATCCTCTTTCACGTTTCTTTTCCTTAACCAAAATGATTGACCAAAATGCATCCATCCCTATAAAGTTAGTGTGGCATCTAACATGAATTAGCTGGCAAACATGAGAGTGACATCAGCAGATAATGATGATAATGATGATGATGGTAATAATAATAATAAAATAATAATAATAATTATTATTATTATATTACTACTACTACTACTACTACTAATAACAACAACAACAACAACAACAACAACAATAATAATAATAATAATAATAATAATAAGAATAATAACCATAATAAGAATAATAATAATAAGTATTTAAAGACACTGGATAATGTGCAAAGAAGGGCTCTTAAAGATATATGCTCTTTGTCGATAATGAATTGCCAGCTAGCTTAACATGCATGTTTCTAAACTGTGGGAGGAAACTGGACCACAGGGTAGAAGAAAAAAAGCATGTGGACATAGAATGTGCAAACTACATACATGAGGGCATCAACTGAGATTTTTTGCCTTGAGCATTTTTGCTGTGAGGTGATTGTATTAACTATTACAATATGATGCTATACAATACTGAATAAACAAATATGAATTATATAAACCAAAAAAAATGTATAAACAACTAAACTTTTTACTGTGATGGACTGGCGGCCTGTCCAGGTTGTACCAGCCTCTCGCTTGCTGGGATAGGCTCCAGCTTCCCTGCAACCCTTCATCAGACTAAGTGGTTGTGAAAATGAATAAATGAATGAAATAATAAGAGATAAAAGTAAATTAATAAAGTAGAAGAAATGTAAGAAATAAAAGTTATGGTGTGAGGAATTTACAGTTATTTTAATAAAAGGCTGCAAATAAAAAGTTTTTAGCCTTGATTTAAAACATCTGAGTGTTTCAGAAGAGCTACAATTTTCTGGGAGTTTGTTGCACTTGTGACGAGCATAAAAACTTAACGCTGACTTTCCATCTTTAGTGGGAACAGAAAGTGAATTTAACTCTGATGACCTGAGGGATCTGGCTGCTTCATAACAAACCAGAAGATCCTGAATGGATTTGGGTCCTAAACCATTCAGCGCTTTATAAATTAGCTCAGGATTTTGGGCATAGGCCCACAGTTATTACTTCCAGTACCATAAAATGCACCGTTATGCATATAAAGAGAACCCTTATTTATCTATGTGTATAGGTTTCACAAAAAAAAGTTGATTTCTGAATAAAGGTTTGTTACATACAAATACTGATCAGTAAAAATCTTTGTGTCAATCTTCATCATACAGACTCTGGACATCTGCTCAATACATAAAATATCAAATAATGCTGAGTGGACAGAAGTCAAATTCTGGCAACAGCTTCATGATTGTGAACGTTTGCTCTAGTTTGACAGTTTAACATTGGACATTCATTTTGCCAAAGCTTTAAACTGGAGAGGTTTACTGATGGCTTGGAGCGTAATGATAAACATAATTTTATAACAATAAGGAGCATTAGTTTTAGGTTTTAGCGGGTATGTTACTTTTTAAATTATTTTCTATCTTTTAATCTAATGTACAGTATTTTGTTTTATTTTTCTGCTTTAAATCATGTTTGTGCATCTTCAAAAATCTCTTACAAATAATATATATTATTATTCCCCTGTTTAGCTTAACAGGTCATGTAAGATCAACAGTATTTTGTTCCCCCTGGATCTTTTACCCTAACTGTGTGTGGTGCCATGATGGGTGGAATTCATGAGATCTCCCTTTCCTTACTTCATTTCGTGGCATCAATAATACCCGTTTGCTCACGATGTGGTTTGAGACCCACAGGACATGCCTCGTTCACCCCTACTCGCTTTGCAATTCCACAACTGCAACCGCACGCCTGGCCTGTGAGATCTGAGCAAAGACACAGGCCTGTTTTAATGACTGATGCGCTAGCAGACCTCACAGGAGACCACAGTGTGAAGAGACACCCAGGCGTATCATTTCATGGTGAGGTCACAGGGATTTGTCCTGAAGAATAGCAGGGGATTTCATGGTTCATGGAATCTCTCTTGAATGCGCAGGTTCAGGTTATAGTGTGAGAATAGAACACAAGTAGAAGAATTACTTGGATTGAAAAGGCTGTGACATTTTGCTGTTATTTTCGAAGGTGTTGGCGGATTTTGCAATTACACACCAGCTACATAGCAATGACATTTAAGACTGCGCCAACGGTGTTTGGTTTATATTCTCTGAAGTCAAACACATGGCTGTTTACGCTTTACTGCAGCTGTAGCTGTCTAGACACGGAGGAGAACTAATCCTCATAGTCATTATTGCAGCGGCTGAGCCTGGCTACATAGAATAGAATAGAATAGAATAGAATAGAATAGAATAGAATAGAATAGAATAGAATAGAATCAGGGCCGGATTAAATATGCACAGGTCCCTGGCCCCAAAGTGTTCCAGGGGCCACCTTCCCCATTGCAACAAAACTGTAAAAATTGTGAATATATATACTGTGAAACGACATTTCTAACATCTCTCAGCTAGTGGTACCAATACCAATACACTAGACATTGTGGTGTAGCTATGTGGCTTTTATTTACATTTTGTGTCATGTCCAAACTGCTGGTGTATGCCCTATATGGGCCCCAGGGGGGTATGGACCCCTGGGGCTGTGCCCATGATACCGATTGGATAATCCAGCCTTGGATAGAAAAGAATACTGGGCTTCTGTAATTCTTTCTGATTACATATATACATATATATATATATATATATGTATATATATATATATATATATATATATATATATATATATATATATATATATATATATGTATATATATATATATATATATATATATATATATATATATATATATATATATATATATACATATATATATATATATATATATATGTATATATATATATATATATATATATATATATATATATGTATGTGTGTGTGTGTGTGTGTGTGGTACATATTTGTACGTAAAGCAGATGATGATGTAAGAGACAGGCGAGTGAGTGAGCGATGGGGGTACAAAAGGACTCAAACAGAAGGAAAATTAGCCTGCCCTCTTGAGGTCATGTCTTCTCACCGGAGTATGTGCTGCAGAGTTAGGTCAGCAACATCGGCTGGAGAAAACTACTCAGACAGCTGGGACTGCTCACTTCAGCGACACGGCTACCTAATTTAACCTTGGCAAACTGTTTACACAACAATTAAAGAAGACAGCACCTTCAATTAGGAGCTCTCACTTTCATGATGGCCTGTTGTTTCTTTGTGGATGCAGCAGACAGCAAAAACCTGCTCAGTGTTGTGGAGTAGGGAGGGGGGGGGTTGATGGGTGTGTGCTTATGCGTGTGTTATTAAAAGTGTCAGGTTAATGTTATGGGGAGGAGGAGTAACGCTTGGGAGGGGGTGTACATGGGCAGATGTTTGTGTGTTTGTGTATGTAGGTTGTTGGGGTTACATGTATTCTTTGCTTGAACAGCATGGCTTGTGTGTAAACGTGTGGGAGTATGTGTTCCCCCTGCTGTCAGATAGGCTTCCTCTTTAATCTGTGCAGACAGCTTTGTAATTTCAGAATTGAATGAAGAGGGTTGGACCTGCAGCTGATGGTGCGACCCCCCCTCCTCTCCCCGAACCTATTCTAAAAGATGAAGAAATAATAGATGTGGAGGATGGGTGGAAAATGTGTGTATCGGGACGCCAGGCCTGGCAGCATGTGGTCCTGAGGATCAGAGGTTCTCACTCTGTCTCCGAGGCAACAACATCATTGTCTGGGTGGATGCACTCTAACCCCACCTGTTTGCCCACTTACTCTGGTGAAAACCAAATGAATGCCCATATGAATGGTTTCCACAGGCAGCCGTAAAAGCATCCCTGATTTTCATTTCAATGCTATTCAGAATCATTCAAACAGTTTCACTTTCAGTTTTCCCCCATCGCAAGGCCCACCATAGTGTGTCCCCTCTCCTCTCGTGCCTGGGTTCTTCTTGCATGTCCCCCACATGGCAGATGAACTCACCAGACAGCTGCCAGACTGCTTAGAATGACAATTTGCCTTTTGGAAGTGAGGTTCTGGCTCCATTTTGTTGCCAAAAATTGAGTTATCCCTTCAGCAAACTCTTCACCAGTTCCCTCTTTTCCCCTCCTCTCATGTTCTTCCTTCGTGTCTGTATCTGTTAGGCACCATTCATGATACAGCTAGCAGAAAAGGATACTTCCATTGGAACATACTCGTAATTAAACCATCATTTGAATTGGAAAAGTATCACATATTAAGCAACAACCAGAGAAATGTATTGTGAAAGTTGTAAGACTGGTTCATGTGCAAGGGGGTAGGCAGGAGGTTCAACTGCAAATTACATACTTTGGCAACTAATTAAACGGATATTAATATATAGAGAGAAAGAAAAAAAAGCATTTTGAAACTAGAGGCCTGAACACACCGGGACCATTGCAAATAAATGACATGAAATTGCAAAGAGTTCAGTGGTGAATTATTGACGTTTCTGTCTGTGCACACCAAGTGTGATTTGAAATCGTGAATAAATAATAAAAAGTTCTAAAACAAACTCACAAGATCGACTCCACATCAAGCCATGACAACAATGTGCTTATGCTGCAAAAGAAAAGACCAAAAAAACAGACTTTCGGTCGTCTGTGGGACAGTTCAAGGGTCTGTTTTAGCAGCTAGCTCCTTGCTTTAAGTAGCAGAGAAGAAATCATAATTGGCCATAGTGATACAACGTTTGAATGAAATAGCACCTGCCTAGCTTACAACCGGTGATATATCAGTCAACATCTCGTCTCTGATTGGTCCACAATACGTCTGTCAGATGCCAGTGTCAGGAAAAATCTACTTCAGCTCTAAAACATAAAACTCGCTCAATAGCTGAACAGAATTTTGTCACTGATGTAAACGTTCACATTGATTTGACTTTGACTTGATAAAAAATATGACCATACAAATTATTCTGACAAAATATTTGGAGTGGGTGTTTAAGGGTCATAAGCTATGGTAAACTCAAACAATGACTGACTCGTGGCAACTTGTGAAGCCTTATTTATAATTAAGTCAATATGCAGACTGGCATACCAACACAAACAGGGCCCCTGGTCAGGCCTAATTAACTTCTGCGTTTAAAAGCAAACAAGTTTTTCATCAGGGGAAGTAACTTGGAGAGCCATCCATCTCCGGTCCACCTACAGAACACATGGTCAGCCCTTTCAATTATGTTTTATTGCACAGGTGGCACAACAAACCTTACTACTTTTGCAAGGGTTTTTAAGTAGTGCAGCGAAGGCGAGAAAGCGAAACAAGAAATGCAGAAGACTGCCCAAGTTGCATTAGCATATGCAAGTATCTGGAGTTAAAGCACCCATAACCTCCTAGAACGTATACATCAACCATGGTGTCTTGAAAAGCTTTTGGCAAACAGTAGTACCTGCTAACACAGAAAAAAAGATGGCTGAAAGATATCTTGTTCATACAGAGCGAGTCAGTTTGTGAAACAGAATTTTGCTGCTGTCACAATCTGCTAAAAAAAAACATCAAACTAAATCAGCCTCCTGTTCACAGACTGTTTCACTACGTCTGCTCCTATATCTCTGCAGTCATTATTTGCAAAAAAGATGCTGCATGATAAAATTTGCATCATACCTAAGGTGATTTCATAGTTGGTGGTATGGAGGTAAGTAGCAGGAGGCCATGAATAATGCAAAACTGATGTAAATAGCTTCCAGATGAGTGTGCTGGAGGATAGGGGGAAATTTGGTGTGCTGGAATAGATGGATTTAGGGAAATCCAAATAGTGTTTGGTAAGAAAAAGATGTCACAGATGGCCATTTTCAGTCAATTTAAACACATAAGGCATCATGTACTGCATTATTATTCCATTGTTCCTCAACATAAACTTCCATAAATCTGGATTTGTTATTCGGCTCCCTTCACTGCTAACCTGCGTTTGAGGGTTCTTTTGTTTTGCTTTTTAAATAATAAGGCAGCTTTTCTAAACTTGAAGACAACTGGATTCTTTAGTCTGACAACAACAAGGTTTGGCCTCAAAAGTGTCGCACAAAAAGTGAGCAAAGAATGAGTTTATGAGACAGCAGCTTGTTAACTGTTTGCAGCACGGATTCCGTGTCGTGTCGATGTCACTTAGCTCTCTTTTTTTTTTACCTCATGGAGGCACTTACAGGACTACTCGCTCCATGGATTACATTTTAATAGATCTGTTGAGGGCAACAGTATACCATTAATGCCAGTCTTATGATGATTTTATCTGGATGATGTAACAGTGAAAGAGACAGAGATGGCAGATTACTTTACCAAAAATGTCCCACACTGCAAAAACTGAAATCTAAGTAAGATTAAAAATCTTAAATTGAGCACACATATGCTTATTTTTTCAAAGGTAAGATAATTCTTAGTTTTTATGCTATAGAATTCCTTTTGCATTAAGAGTATTTTTACTTGTTTTGGGAAGTCTTGACAAGCCAAATTTTCTTGTTCTATTGGCAGATAATTTATCTTATTTTAAGCAACATTTACCTAATTTTTGTATATTTTTTTTCCTGTTTTTTGAGTTTTTCAATTCTATTCTATTCTGCAGTCATTTAGCAGACGCTTTTATTCAAAGGACATCGTAGGAAGGTGCTAGTGGACTGTCCAGTTGGATGCGGGTCCTTCCATGAAGTGCTACAGGCTTTTTTTTTTTTTTTTTTTTTTAGTTTTTGCAGTGCAGGAATACATTTACCATATTTTTTTATGTGCTGAAGACTTACCACCTGATTTTGTGAATATTCTGCTTGATCATAGGTAGAGCTGTAACATTTTGGTCGTTGTGAGCTCTATCTACACTGGTGTCTTGCCTCAGACACAATTATATAAGCCCCCCTGGGTGTATTTTCAAAACTGGATAATTGTGTTCTAGTTTGTTTACATTTCAGATTTTTCCACCAGTCTGCAGGTGGTGGAATCTAAATGCAATTACTTGTGAGGTGAATGAGAATGCTCTTGACCAAAGTAATACATCAATGTCAGGCAGGACTGGTGAAATATGATTTTCTCTGTATCTGCAGGAATAAGTTTCCAACTTTATGAAATGAAAATGAACTGCTATATTTGCCAGCCACAGCCCATTTACCAGATGGTGGGGTATGGATGATGAGTGAATTGATAAAAAAAAAAAAAAGAAATAACTCCATTCACTTCGCATCTGAAGTATAGAGGAGTATGATCCATCCACAGGGTGGAAAAGACATTAGAGATTGATCTGGAAGTTGAGGAATCCACATTTGCAGCTCGTGAATAAGATTATAGAGAGAAATTTGATGTTTGCTTTCGTCTCACTTCAGCCACTAGGTTTCATGCTCAGAGAGATGCAGACGTCATTATTTAACATTAAGACCGACTCATAAATACCGGAAGGATCCTGCTGCAACTCAGAATTATTATTATTATTATTTTATTTGAATTCTTTTACTTTCCCATTTCTTTGCTTTGCTTCTCACACAGGATTTACATAAATGGCAAAAAACTATACTGTATCTACTCAACCGCAGACGCTTTGAAGCGCTGATGTTCAATGAACGCTGTCAAATAAGGTTGAAGGAAAGTGAGGATTTTTATTGCACCTTTTGGCTCATGTACCCCAGCCCCTCACCCAGAGACAATTTCCTTCTGCACAACCTGGAAAAACCTTACAAGGCCAGCAACTCGGCAAAGCTCTTAGCTGGGCCACAATGCAAATCACATTTAAAAGCAGCTGTATTGGTTCCAGTGTACCTTTCTGTGAAATCCAACCTGTAAAAAAAAACAAAAACCCATGAAGTCACATTTTCCCAGTAACTGCTAAACTGGCGCTCGAACATTAACAACATCCTTGTGTTGGCACATTAGAATTGAATTTTGATGCAAAAATGTGATGATGAGCAATTTTCTGAGCTTATTATAGTCATTTCTACATTTAAATATTATCCAGTTTTTCAAAGGCTGTAAAGCAGAAACAAACTGAGTACAATTAACATTTATTGCTCATCATCAATTATTTACAATACAGCACCAGTTTCAGGCCACTGTGAAGTTTCCATATGCCTTATGTTGTCCATCTGATTGGAGCTCAAATCTAATCAGCTTGACGTTATGCAAAACAGAAAAAGAAAATTCTCTCCACTGGTAACCAACTTTCTTCTTTGGTAAATTACTTATTTTCACACATTCAGCCGTAGACTACAGGATGGCTAAACAAATATTTTCAGCAACAATTCACAAGGCTGAGGTAACTAATAATGCAGAAACAATCCTTCACACCACTGCTCCCTGTCAGCACAGTCACTTTTTTATTATTGATTTTTCTGGCAGTTATGAGGTTTGCTGGGCTGCAGGGCTATTTCTACAGCAGCAGGGGTTAAGAAGAGCACGGAAAGCTAATTCTAGACAGCTGTTTGTTACCCATTTCTCTACTTATTCATTTATTTATTTATCTTTCTCTCTCTGGCTGGCATCTTCACACCACATATACACATAAACATGGTACAACTGAGTTGTGATGGGAAAAATAATGGTTTCTTAGATGCACTGTGATTGTGTCTCAAATCATTCGGCATGCCAGAGAAGTAGCGCTTCATGAATAAAACATTTGCTTTTGAGGACAAACGGAATATGTGATAAATACTTGGATTATGTTTGAGGGGGTGTTTCTTGCGAAGTAAATTGAATAATGATGATAATAATTACAAAAGGGGCTTCTTATGTAAACTGAAAGCTGCTTTTTGTGGATGTAAGGATGCCTTTGTCATAAAAAATGGTGCTATGTTAGGTAGAAAAGCACACTGATGCAGCTTCAGGCCAGCGCCTCAATAAATCATCAGGATTTGCTTATCTTTATACAAACAGAAATATTTGCCACCGCAAGTAACATAAATAATCAATATAATTAAAACTGAAAGTTGCTATAAGCTGCCTTCAGGCTTATGGTGCATCCTGCTATCAAATATACTTACATTGCCTCAGAAGACCATTTAAAAGGATCTGATGTGAGTTTTGGCATCAAAACACAGAACAGATTCATGGTAAATATCTTATAATTCAATATTCATACATTAACATAGTAAGAAAAAGAATAACTCTTGCCCAATGATTGCTGGGATAGACTCCAGCTTCCCCACAACCCTTAGTTGGGCTCAGGGGGTTAAGAAAAGGAATAAATAAATAGATGGATGAATAGGAATAACAAGAATAAGAAGAAAATCTTTGTCAGTCATCTGGACATTACATTGACAATCACACCAGCAGTGTCAGTCCTTGAAGACCGCTGTCCTGCAGGTTTTCCATGTATCCTTATTCCAAATCCCTGGCTTCCATTAAATGATCCAACAGCTAATGAAATTCTGCACAATGTCTGATTTATTTGAGTAATGTGTGTTGAAGCATGTGTACATGGAAAACCTGTAGGATTGTGACCCTTGAGGTTCGGAGCTGGGCATCTCTGCTCTACATGACTGTGCTGTCCTTGTTATTATTGCACAACAGCAATCCATCACTTTAGCTGTATGTAGTTTGATGGGGTTAGGGTGTACCGTACCTAACTTAGCTCCATTGCATAAATATTGAATATAATGGCATTTTCATAATGACATTTTTCTTCTTTACCACCACGTTGAAGTCAGTTTAGTAACTTAGTATTTGAAATGCGAGTAGACCAGTTCTTCTTTATGTGGTTTTAATAAAAATAATATAACAACATATTAACAGGATCGTAACATCTAATGTCTCTGGCTTCAATCTGACTATGCCTCATTGGCAGCTTCCCAGTGATGTATAGAAACTTAATAAATGTACAATTATACATTTTTAGCAAAACTTTCGGAGCTAAAAAACCCTTTTAATATTTTTACTTTTTCTTTAAACTAAATTGTGAAATGTAAAATAATAAATTTGACTCCAACATTGAATGTTGAAATCGGTGGTTTTGATGAAGTTAACAGAGGGTGGGGTCACTCCTCAGCTACACCTCTAGTCAACTGGTGAGCCTTACTTCAATCCTTCAGCTCTGTCTCTTTCTCTCAACCTCACTTTTATCCATCCTCATCTAGCCTCCATGTCTTCCACCCCTCTCCTCATCCCTCCATCCTACCTCTCCATCCTTTACCCCTTTTCATCTTCTTTATGCCTTCTTCTGCCCTTCATCTAAATTTGGTCCTTCTTTCTTTGCTCTTCTCCTCTTTCCTTGGCTGTCCTTCTACCACTCCTGTTATATTACCTTTCTCTTTCAGGTGTCATCTGTGGGAGGGTTCCATAAGCCGGGTTCGCAGAAAGAAACAAAGATGGAACCCCCACCCTGACTCTCCTTCACCTAGCTCACCACAATGCCACCCCAGATGTCCACTTCAACCTCCTTCTTCCAGAAACACACATTAACTTAAAGCTTACATGTTGTTGGAATGGTCCTTGGTTGTGAATTTCCAAATGAGTATGAGTTCAGATTGTGTCTTTCAGCTGATTCATTCAGAAATTCAGATATGCTTATAGCTTGTCCACATAATACACATGTCGGAGCATCTGCATTATAAACCCACATTCAGTCTGATCAGTTGTCCAGGATGATATGCTGTTGTTTTGGTAGGGTTTATACAGTGTGAGTTTCCAGGGAAAATAATGAGAGACTGATACAGGGAGAGAGAGGGGGGAGGAAACACAAGAAAAACCAGGTTTTATATATCCATAATTGTCTTCCTCTGCCAACATCAAACAGAGAAGACATGGTGGAACAGACAGCATCTTGAAAGAGACTTCATCCATAATTTCTAGAACAGCTCAGTGTTGTGGTGTGCAGATGCATAACTAAAAAGACAAAAAAAATTTATCTATATCATGCAGCAGTACCATAATAAGAGGTTAGAAAAAGAAAAGTTGAGAGGAGTCCATCAGCTCAAAGAGTGGCCTCAGTGCTCAGAGTTAGTAGACCTCAGTGAAGAAGTAAACTAATGATGGATGGAAGCAATCGATACTGTGCTCTCTGTTCTCACACAGCTAAGGAACCGGAGTATTTTTTTATCTTTTTAATCATATTTCCAATAACTTAGACAGATATCACACCATTAAGTTTCTGTTTCTACAAATGCCTGCAGTGAAAGAGCTGGAGCCAATTCAGAATTTAAATTCAATTAAGTCTTAAGTGTGATTTTTTTTTTTTTTTTTTTTATCATTCTTTTCCCTTTCTTTTCTTTTTTATTATTAAATGTTTGGTGATAATGATGTGGCTCAGATAAGAGCACCACGGTGATTGCAATCATTCGCATGGAGCATTTCTTTGCATTAATTACTCTTTAAAGCTTTTCTTTTCTACCAGCGATGAGAAGAAAAAAATAAAACAGGAAGAGCTTCAAAAAATTGAATCACAATTTTATTTTAGATCTCATGTGATATCACTAAGAGTATAATTTGACAGCCCTGCCTTGTTATTTCTGAACCTACAGTGATAAAGCTGGAAGTCTCAACAGTCTGCCATAAACTTCATGGCCCCACTGTGGTTTTATAGCAGTTTGAAGCAGCTGATTACCAGTCAGCTCCTTCACCAACTGTCAGATGAGACAAAGCAATGCTTGCACATGGCTACAGCTAAAGGCAAGTTTTTCCATGCCAATAAACACAAAACTGTTACTCTGGTTGTGCTACACTGATGGACTTCTGGCAGCAGAGATGCTGCCAGTCTGTGTGCGTATGCATGAAAATATTGGCAAACCAAATATCTCTAATGAGCTTAATTTGCTTTTTGTGTCATCTTCAGTCAGCTGCACTGGAGAGACAAGCACCAAACAACCAAGTCTGCAGATCAAAAGTGATGGTGTGTTCGCTGTTGTTTGGGTAAAGAACAGCCAGATCCTTTGGACCTATTTGATAAAAAAATCCTGTTACAGTTTAGAGTAATGGCGTTATTTGTTTCCTTCTTTTTTGTTTGTTAGTTTTTTTTAAATAAAATTTTCTTTCAGCTGCTATTTTATGACTGATATTGAGAGCTCATCCTAGGTTGTAGTGAGGGAGCAAAACTTTTCACAGAAAATTTACTAAATTTAGTGCAGGAATGTTTAGAAAAGACAAAGAAGGAACTAATCTGAATGTGGTTTAGTTCATTAAGTTCATTTTGATTTCACAAAATGAAAAGTGTCTGTGGGATTTGATTGTGAACATTTTGAGCCATGCCTGGTTTTTAAAATATTTTCTCCTCAATGTTCAGGCTTTAATTTTTTTTACAGTGGAGTGAAAACTATGTTCCCAGGTTCTTTGAAGCTCCTTCCAAGTTTTTGAACTGTATTTGAAAGTGATACTTTTGAGAAATGCTTCAAGTTCTTTAGTTAATCTACCAGCTTTTCTATGAAACCTCCTTAAAAATGTCACCATGGAAATCTTTCATTCCCACAGGAACTTTCTGACCCTAAAAATCTGTCTTTCTGACTCATTTTGATAGTGTAGTGACATTTATTAGATGTTTTTCAGAAGCTTTTGTTTCCCTGCAGCATCCAGAGATTGAGAAACTGCACTTTACAACTTTGGGTTTCCATCCTGGAACCACATGATGTGCTAAGTTTCACTTTACACATCAGTGGCCACGTTGACTTTCAGGGGCAGTGCTGGACCTCAGCAGTAATGGGGTAAATATAGGTTTTAGTGTGTTGCATTTTCTATTGTGTGGACATGGTTTTAACATGCTTTGTATGACAGGGCTGGGCTCTGGCAGACTGCTGGAAGGAAACGGAGTGTGGGAATTCGAGGGTGCATGTACGTTGTGCTTTTATTGGTTTTTAAAGAAAGTGAAATTAAAACGTTTTTGTTCTATAGTCATTTTATATTTTGCTTTGTTTACAGTGTGATGCGCCGCTACCTGCTGTCCTTTTGTTTGATTTAGTTTTTGTTTTGTTTTAAGTTAGTCCGCTCCAGCTGTGTGTTCCGGCCACAATTCGTGGTGATTGTAAGAGCAGACTAACTATTTTTTCTTTTTGTTTGTTTTGTGTTTTTTTTTTTTTTTTTAGTCGCTCCCCTTAAAAGTTTTTATCCTCCGGGGTGCTCAAGTGGTGGTTTGTCCGATCCCGACCTTTGATGCATGATACTTAAGTGACTGTTGGTATGTAGTGGGTTGCCGTGCAAATCAGAATGTCTCCAGTGTGTTAACTTTGCCGTGTACTTAGCGGGTGATCCGCTTCGGGGTGTGTATTGCTGGAAGGGCAAACTAATGCTGAGCCAGATGGACTGAAGTAATATATGGAGTGTTTATACAAATAAATGATTAAACGCTATTTATGTTTCAATCGTTCATTTGAGCGTTTCCCACTTGCTCACTCCCGCTACACAATGTGGTTTAAAACGGCCACTGTGGCTGATTAAGCAAGGAAACCCTGCAGGACATTTTCAGAAGAAGAAAGGTAGAGAGAGACAGAAAAGGACAGAGCAAGAGAATAAACAAAAGACAACATCAGGTTGACTTTTACTTGCTGGAGAGAGCTCAGATTACTGGTAGGATGTAAGATGGATGTGGAAAATAACCGTTGTTAGGGGGAGCATCACCGCTATGGTACGCAAAATGGATCAAGGATTGTGTCATTGATCCATTTTGCGTACCATAGCGGTGATGCTCCCCCTAACAATGGATCAAGGATTGTGTCATCAGCAGCAACACGTCTAATGAAGTGATGAATCCTCCTCAGAGCCTGGACCTCATCCTTATTGAAGCCGTGTCAGACCTTGGTAAAGAAAAGGAAAAAAAGAAGAAAATATCTTAAGAAGAACTTTGAAATTTCCTGCGGAACTATTTTGTTGCTTAAAGAAATTCCAAAAGAGATTTTTATAGAAGGTTCAGACTGTACTAGAAATGCAGGGGAACATTACCAAAGAGATTTTGGTTTTACTTTCATGTTATGCTTCCTTCTATGTTCCTCAGCTGTTTTCCATACAAAATACTGCATGAAAGAAATGAGGCATGGCTGGATTTTTTGCAGAGTGTATCCACGAGATGTTATAAACACACAAGCATTTTACAGAAACATGATGACACATCTTTCTGCTTTCAACTAATTTATGAAATGCTCTCATGAAGCTAAAAACGTTCACAAATTCATTAGAATAGAAAAACCAAACAAATAAAAAGGAAGCAAACAAACAAACAAACAAAAAAGAATTCAATTAAATCCATAAGGCCCTGCTGGGATAGGCTCCTGCCCCCTGCGACCCTGAATTGGATTAAGTGGTATAGAAAATGAATGAATGATAAATCCATCTATAAGATAACTGTAGCAGCTTGTACAGCCAACTGAAGCATCAGCTCATTTGGGGAACAGCTGTTGGTTAATTTAGTGTATGCTAGAGCTTGATCCAAACACACTGGAGAACTGGTCGTACTTTCCACAACACCTACAATAAAGTATGTGACCTATAAAGTGACTGATTCTATTAAATGAATTGTGGACTTGGCACCTGAAAAACTCAAGCCTTTGTGTGGTGAAGCCTCTGATAAAGGCATCAGAATTTCTAATGGGAGGTACACATATTCTTGGCTTCAGTTTAATTCACCCCGACAAACACCTCATGCCAGACCGCTCTCCCGATGATGCTGGAATGAGGTGAAACTCCGTGTGAAGACAGGCTTCTGCATGCAAGATTAAAGCTATGTTGATTTCCCAGAAAGCAAAGGTTATCTGGAGTTTAACGAGTCAGGGATGCACACATGCTCTTTTTCAGGATGGGGCCTACAAAAAACGATGTGAATTCCCTTCTGCCACTTCTGCCTTACTACCTCTTTGCTCTTTACGTTCCGTTATCCTTCTGCCTCGCCAAACCAGGTCCCTTGTCACCTCTCCTTTCACTCATCTCTGACCTTCTCTTTTTCATTTCTCACTGTCTTCTAATCTTAGCTAAAGGTGCTTCATTTTTGTTCCTTTTTTTCCTTTTAAACTCTCCCTCAAGCCTCTTCTCCGCTTCTCATCTTTGACCATCTTGCCGTTTGATTTTTTTTCCCCTCACAATGCAAACGAAATAATTTTGCACATTGACATAGGTCAGCATATCCCCAGAGATTAGTTACAATATTACTTGCAGTGAGCTCACCAACCCTTTTATATCTCTGGCTATAATCCAATATTGGGGCGGTGCAACAAATCAACGATTTGAACAGCTTTATGGTTGAACTGGATTTACAAGATTTTAACATTGATGATTTGTCAAGTTTTCACTCCACCTCTTGTACCTGTCTATATTTTCTCTTTTTAAAGAAAACAAGTTGATTGTATAAACACACACTGATTTTTCTCTTGCAGCTTTAATTTTGACATAAAAAGGTCCACTATAATAACATTAATCTATCCCAAAACTGTGTTGAGATTTGGTGATTAAGAAGGTTTCTAAAATCCTTCAATCATTTTATAAATACTGAATTTATTTTGCAACAGGAGGTAATGCTTTTCTCCAGCAATGGATAACACCAAACTTTAAAAACAAAAAGAGATTAATTGCACAGAGGGTAATTGTATTAGAATTAAAATGTTGGAAAACAAAGTGCAATTTGTACCCAAGTTAAAATAAATAAATAAAAACTGCATTCATCCTGGAAAGCATCACAAATCAAGTAGATCATTTATTACAGTAATCAAAATAAATTTAAGCTTTTGCTTTTATCTTTGCAAAACACTAAAATGATGTTGGTTTCAGCAGACTTCAATATTATAAACCATTCAGTCCAGAGTTGCTTGAGATGGAATTACAATATATTAGAAACACAATATTGTAAAACAATAAAAAGAAGAAGGGAAAGTTAATAAAAAACTGTTTTACCTCCTTTCTATAAATATTCTTGTCTGCAGCAGATAAAAGTCAGAAGAAAGAGGAGTTTTATAAAGAATGTACGTGACATTTAAACACTGTGGGACATTATAATATTGCTTTCAACATGACATTTATTACGCTCAGCATTCAGATATAACATACATTAAGCTTTCTTTCAAAACACCTTCGCAACCAACCGTGTCAGTCACCAAAATTCCCAACATGCTTATGTCCCCACACCTCTAGAGAATAAAGATTAGGAAGTTTCAAAGACGGTGAAGGGCAACCTGACAAGCTAATAAAAGGCTTTTGAAAAGGAAGGGTAAAGTTTGGTGCCTCAGCTATGTAAATAGTGAGTGTTTTCATGGTGTGTATGTTTGTATTTATGTGCAAACGCAATACAGCATGAAGCAGAGCCAATTCAGCTACGTAAGGACAGATGTCTTGCCAAGTGAGCCGTTTCTCTCTTACTGTGCTAAAATGGGCTACACCCACTTTTTTTTTTTTGCCTGTGGAACCAAAACAGCGCCACTGTGGTACAAATGCCACCCTAAGAAAATAGAGTGTGCCAGCTCTGCCTCTGAGCCTCCCCAGCGAGTGTCTGCAAGTCCTGATATTTATTCACCAGTAAGATAATTAGAGGAGAACTGGAGGCAACCATATGGACACTACTGCTGCTCAGTTCTGTCCATTTTTTAAATAAAGATCCCAGCAGGCAGAGCCCAGTAGGCTTTCTGCATGTGCTGGCATGAGGAAATAGTTAGGAATGCAGCAGTGAATTGATTGCATGTTAGAAAAAAAAAAAAGGGAACAGTTGCAGAAAATGCCTTTAGCTTATTATTGAATATAATGACATCATGCTGGCGGCAGAGTGACAGTGACATGCAACACTGTTCGCACCCAGTGCAGTCACTTTATTAGAAATGTCAAGAATTGATGTAACTTTGTGAAAGAAAGCAAAAAGCCTGAAAATTGCCCTGAAAATGGCTCAACATGAAATCATTCTGTTCTCCTCATGCTGTTTGTGCTGAAGTCATTAACCCAATAAGAGATCAAATGATTTTCCTTCTAATCTGCCCTAAACATCTAATTTGAATAGATGTTTAAACATTTAAAATTCAACGTTCACACAGATGTATGTGATATCTGACGTTATTCATTACTGTTAAAGCTGGATCACTGTCTCTTTAGCGACAAAATCAACATAACGAAGCACTAGATAGCAGCCTGGCTGCTCTTTTCTTTCATTTGAGGAAAAAAAGACAAGAGGAAGATCAACATGAAATAGAAGCCAATTCATATAGCCCCAGGCACACTTTTCCATGCTAAAATATGCATAAGAAGCTGTGATTATTATCCCTGCCGCCTTCTGTGGAAATTAATGGGGGAAAATTGTTTGGTTTTACATTAACTGCAGCCTAAGTGACTGAATATCAGAACAGTCCTTACCGCATCCGAATAAGGAGATCTTTCAGGCATTTTAAACCTCAAAGGCAGAGAGGTGAGCGCATGTGTTGGAATATACAACATAAGGTTGAACTTTTTTCTAGTATTACTTATAGCAACCTACAACATGAAGACTGTTGCATTTAGCAAGTATGAACCTTTTAATTTAAACATTGACATTTTATGATTTACTGAGTGGATTGACAGTGAGTTTAAGGCCATCAAACTATTTAATATAGCACTGGGAATTAGAAAAGATTAAAAAAATATATATATATTTTAACAAATTTAAATGAAGGAGGAGAATTATATGCCTAAAGTAATGACTGACGTGACTATTATGACGTGAATAAACAAACAGAGCTCGCTTTTCAGTCCCAAATCTATGTAAGATTCTAAAACTGGACAAAAGGCCAATAGTAGAAATGAATCTACTTTTTCTGTACAAAACTGTACAAATTGTTCCAAGCACTAAACTATCTACACACGCTGTCTTTTCGGATAAAGTCGAGCCAAGGGGGCCGGGACCGCATACTGTGACTGGAGGCTTGATTATGCGGAGTGGCAGACTGAGGGAGGTGTTTGTAGATGGTTTAGCTGATAGATCACTGCTGGGACTCGACAGGGTGTGTGTTTGTCGTCCAGCAACCGAGCACTGATGACAGAACTGCTTTCTTGGTGACTGGCAACTCTTTAAACGCCTGCTGCAACTGACTGAACTCTCTTTTGGGTGCCCGAGCACATGGGTGGGGAGAGCAGTGGGGTGGAACAAAGGAAAGGATGCACAGGAAAGAAAGGCATTGAAAAGAGATGGATGAGGGAATGTATCTACCAAACGTAATGGATGCATTGATATAATGCATTTTTCAGCTTCTCTTTTACTTGTTTCCATTTCATTCCTCATTCGGTCAAATTGTGCAAGTTCCAGCCTTTTTAGCAGAGTGAAGGCGGACTCCTAAAGCACAGCATTTATCAGATTGTTCCTGTCATCGCTTTCTTGTCCTCCACCTCATCAGAGTCACTGCTGTGTTTGTGGAAGAGTCCTCTGCAGAGCGAAACAGTTGCAGGCATCGTCTGTCTGGCCCTCTGCTCTGGCACTTTTAATCTGAAGAAGACATCGAACATACTGATTGCAAATAAAGATGATCCGTCGAAGAGAGGCTAAGGGCGGGTTTAAAAAATGATATGGTGATTGGTGCTACTCTCTGTGAGTTGATAATGAAGGCTATATGTCATCTGCCATTATGTATCTTCCAGTGTGCCCGTAACCCATATGCTAATTAATGCTGATTTATGCCTCATTATGTTGATTTATAACAGAGCTACAGGAGTGCTGTTGACTGACTGCTGGAAAAAGAGCTCCGTTAAAAGACATGACATTCACATTACTCCCTTGTCTTGTACAGAAACACTTTGCCTATGCATCTTTTGAGTGATGATAAGTGCACAGTTGAGAGACCAAATCTGTATTTTGTAGGATTCTGGCCATTAACTGCAAATTATCTTTGCTTACGGAGTGATTTTCCAAGCTATAACTTTGATTTCCAACTTTAGCTACTAGTTGCTCTCAGTGTAGCATTTTAATCAAATTTCAGAAACTTAAATTTTTTTTTAGATTGATTAGTCATCATACTAAACAATCAGTAATGGCTGCATTGGTATCACTTTAATTTCACATAAATGCTCCTTAATAGCTTCCTTCAGAGTGGGAACAGCCACAACTCAGGAGGAAAAAAAATGGCCCTGTGTTCATGTTTGTGTAATTAGGATGAAAGTGGCCTCAACAAAATAACAAGGGTCACACTGCATAAACATACAGTTGAAGTATTAAATCATTTCACAGAATCAAACTAAACAGTAGGTCAGGAGAAGAAAAAGGAGGTTTGCTGCAACATTTTTTGCTGGCATTACAATTAATTCAAAAACAAATTGTTTGCAGAATTCTGCACAGACAGCATGTGCAGCTAACTTTAGACAGTTTTGTTTTCATTTTTGTTCATTTTGCCACTTGTATTATTTACTTTTGTTCAGCTCAGGTAGTGTGAAAATGCTATACAAATGCATATACAATAAAGCAGTACTTGTCAGAGAATGACACTTTATTTCTAACATGTCTCAAAGAAATGATAATTTTCCAATGATTCATCAAAACATTTTTTTAAAGTACCACTAAGCACCGTGGAGACCTTCATTGCACTTGAGGATAGAATAATGAATTGCTTTTCTTCAGAGACTTTGTTACTTTTCATGTCTTTAGAGTGTGGTATATATATATATATATATATATATATATATATATATATATATATATATATGTATATATATATATATATATATATATATATATATATGTATATATATATATATATATGTATATATATATATATATATATATATATATATATATATATATATATGTATATATATATATATGTACACATACATATATCTATATTATATATATAAATATGTATATATATATATTATATATTTTATACATACATTATATATTTTTTCACATATATAATGTGAAAAAAACAAACAAATGTACTTTAGAAAAATTTATGAAGACATTGGTTACGTAAGGTTTATTAAAAGACATGCTTTTAACAAATTACCATATTCATGGTCTTCTACAAAATTAAGTATGTCTGTTCCATGCAGAGTTGACTTGTGATTCATCATCTGCCTCCACTATACTTGACAATTTCCCATACAATGTTACTGATAAATTATTACTGTTTTTGTGTTTCAGTTTCTACTGCACTTCTCTCCACTATATTATCCTCGGACACCACTCATTCTATTTTGTCATTAAAATGCCTTTCATGTTCATTTCGCTCAGATATGCCCAGCTCCGGTCCTCAAGGGCCACATTCCTGCAGGTTTTCCATGTGTCCCTGTTCCAACATACTTGACTCAAACTAATCACTCACTATGCAGAACTTCATTGGCCATTAGATTCAGTTATTGGAAGCAAGGTGTGTTGGAACAGGGATACATAGAAAACCTGCAGGACGGCAGCCCTCCAGGACCGACTTAGAACATGCCTGATTTATCTCATTCTGTTCCAATGAAACTTAATGCTCCCCACTGTGCTCCTTCTAACTCAAACATACCTCAGTTTAGTGTGATTCCTGCGAAGCACAACTATGTGCCGTAGGTTTTTAGTGCTAAAGGCAGTGCTGAAATGATGGAACCCCTTGACATACTTGATCGTTATTACTTTGACACAGGAAGGAACTTATTAGTTTTTTGGAGAGAAATTTTCTGTAAAACTAAATAATTAAACATATATATTGCTGTTGCTAGAACACATTGCTGTGGGAAATGCTGTTTGAACTTATGAAGGCAACACTTTTGATACACTATACTGTTGTTCATAGTTGGGCATGTCTGAGGAAATAGACATGCAACACAATGACAAAGGAGAGGAAGCCAGGAAGCATCTGGAGTTTTAATGATGAAATGCAAGAAACTGTTGATAATTCAACAACTGAATGACTAAAACACAGTGTAATATAAAAAATGATCCAACTTAAATGAGTTACCTTAAAATCAAGAGTACATATACACGTAGAACTAGATATGTCCGATATCATTGGCCGATGTTGACATTAAAGTGGAACTGTTATGTGCATTTCAGGCTAATTTATTTTTTATTTCTGAGACCAGAAGGGCTGGAATTGATCGAGTTATTGTCCCAAATCGCTTTATTTACTTCAGACCGACCCTCTCCGTAGGCTGTCAGATCAGCCTGTGGGCAAAACGAGTGGATTGAGACGCTTCCGCATTAAGCCCCGCCTCCCGCCACTGCACTACATCGGGAGCGCACACTGCACCTGCTTTCGCCGTCATTGTAACATCTCATAAACAGAAGGATTAGGCTAATATGAACTCAATAAAAAAACAAAATACAATGTCAACACATAGCATACAGCCCTACATGTTGGAACCTGAATCAGAGCCTGAAAACGAAGTGGAAAACAGCAACCCACAGCAACGAATGCAGCAGGTTGTCTCTCTTTGGTAAACTCACCAGCCATCGTTGGAAATAACTTTATCCAACATTTTCCACCCGCCTGATGTATTTGTACATGCCCTTGTTAACCAGTAGAAGGTAACCAATCACCGAACCTTGTCCCCCGGGACGTCACAAGGATTTCCAAGTAGAAAAAAATCTCTAAAATAACGCATTTTTCGTCGCCATGGAAACCGAACGGAGAGAGTGCTGGAACTCAAAATCAAACTCAAACATATGTTTAGGTGAACAAAAACAGTGCTGTTCACATATCTGATGAGGATTCAACACTGTAACACTGTAGTAAACTCAGAAAACTCCAAATACCATAATAGCACCCCTTTAAATTACTAGTGTTGGTTCTTACTTTTTTAATGACATAACCTTTACACAACATGCACACATTACATATCAAACTCTCACCTGAGTTTCCTCTAACTTAAAATGACAAAATATAAGCGATGTCATGTATAGTTTTTATAGATATTTTCTTTCTTTGGCACAAGTCACAAAAATATTGGTATCGGTTGATATCAGTATCGGAAATTAAGAGTTGGACATAATCGGTGTATCGGATATCAGTAACAAAAAAACCAATAACAAATATCCCTATATAGAATTAATCACAAAAGGTGCAGCAGGTGAGGTAGTTAGAAACCACATGTGCCAGTGAGGAGCCGGAATTAGGAAGCAGGATGTAAATTCAACAGAAGACTCAAGTGAATAATCTCGACAAAATGAAACAGAAAAAAAGACAGAAGTCAAAATGACAAGACTGGAAACTGAGACTGCAGCAGCGCAAGAGCAAAAAAAAAAATTACAATTACTATCATTCAATTAGCATTTGCTCAACACTTAACAGCTCTGTTGCTCTGCATTATTGGCTTTTCAGAGGTCTGCATGTCTGTCCATTTTTGTTGAGCAATTATCCCGAACCCCCCCCATCTGCAGGTGCTGCAAGTCACACAAACTGCTACATACACAAGAGTGGACGTGTGTGAACGGCTGGAAACACGGCAGTCGGGTCAGACAGTTTTAAAACCAGCCAAGGCTGAGACAGATGTCAATAACTGTGAAATTAGAAGCGTTCATTGCAATGTTTTCTAACATCTACTCACTTTACTGTCAGATTGAGATCTTTTGTTTTAGTGCAAAACAAAAGCATAACTAAATGTGTTTGTTTGATCAGAAATTTTTTTCTTTTTTGCTATATGTTTGAAAATAAATCTCAGTATCATTGATACACAGAAGGTGGACATCATTAAATACCAAACCTCTTTCAGGGTCACAAACCTTCGCGAGGTCAGTCAGGGAGTCTCTGTGATTGGAGGCCTGTTTATTACAGACCAAGCAAAGCTCAGCTAACAGCCTCTTTTCTTCTCCTCTCTCAGCTTCATTCATTATAGATCACCTGCCCCCACCGGCACGGCTTCATTACTCCCTCATTTACAGCTTCTCTGGTCTGCTGACTCCTCTTTTTTTTCCAGAATGCTTAACGGCCCTCCCGGTGCTGCTGTCTCAAACCCCCATCAATGTCTCTCCTTTCTTTGTGTCCTCCTTCAATCCTTCAGTCTGCTACCATTTTGTGTTCTCGTTTTCCCCATCAGGTAATTTAACCCTTTCAGTCAGGCAGTCGTTCTTATTGATGGGAAATGATAGAGTGCTTTGTGTTGATTACCTTTTAGGCAGTGTCATGTCCATTTCTGGGTCACTGAGCTGCAGGACCTGGCTTGCCAGAGATTTGCTAGCCCAACACATGATGTGCAAATATTCACATGTGTCAGGCATGTGTTATAGCTCATCAGTGATCCTTCAATGGTGAACAAATCTGCCAAAGCCAATAATCTTTAATATAATAATCATTGTTATTTACATTTATTTGTGCAGTCACTCAGAAACTTTTACTTTCCCTGTAAATTATTAGGATTAATAAAAGTGTATGTAGGATTTTAATAGTGCTAAGTCACACACTTATTGACTTATGTCAAGAAAGAGAAACATATATTCATTTGACAGACATTTTCTACTGAATTGACTGCTTTTCATTTGCTCTGTTGTTCTCTTACTGTGTTTAAGATTTTGTTATTTTATTCCTTTTCCTCGCAGACTTGGTGTAGTACTCAGAAAACAGGCTGAAAACATTACAAACATACAAAGACCTTGAGGCCAAAAGCCTTTTATAAAAATGGAGTTATCTGGCAAGGTTGCACACTACGTGGAAACACATGGCCTCTACAAACCCACAAAGAGACATGAAAATGGTTTACCTTGTGCTCTTTTACCATTCTTTTGGTTGTTTACTCAGCCTAAATGCTAAATCAAATTTGAGTTTTCTCTAAATGAAGGCAGTGGTGGGAGTGTGCATCCAAACCATATGCAGATTAGCATCAGTTTGTCAGAGTGGTTATGTAACTCATTTAAATTCATGTCATCTCCATGACAATTTAAATGAAAGAACGTCTCAGGCTAATAGGGAGCAGGAGAACATAGACAGCAGCTGTACAAAATATCATTTTCCATTTAGTGAAGAAATTTTAAGTCCATGCATCAAAGACTCTGTAAGGGGATTTTATTTAATTTTGTTTATTGTTTATTTTGTAGAAAGTGTGATGCCACAGCTAGATACCACCTCTCCAAACAAGCTGGCACACTGGTAGCTACTTCTTATTTCCAGTTCATGTCCCGACAAAGGCACACAAGTAAGTAATAAATAAATAAATCCCACAATAATACATTACAGACAGTTGTAGTTCAGGAGGAAGAGCAGGTGACCTGAAAGTGGATCTAATTCCAGAGTCTTTGGGAAGAAATTGAATACCATGGTTTGAATGCGTGTGAAAGGTTAAAAGCACACAAATGTTGTTTGAATGGGTGGGTATGGTGTAAAAGTACTTTGAGTGTTCAACATATGACTAGAAAAGGGCTAACCAAGTAGTTCATTAATCATTTGTTAAACTATGTAGTTCATTAAAAAAATGCTTTTTTTTTTTTTTTACCTAAATCAAACTGTTGCATGCAGATATTGAAGGGCTTATTACGACTCTATAAATGTGTTTTCACATGGATGTCATGGTGCATTTCTGTTAACATACAAAGTATTTCTGTTTCTGTTTTATACATATTCATCTAAATTTAATGTTTCCAGAGTTGAGAAATGGCACAGTGAGCGCTGAAGTGGCACTGTTAAGTCTAGTCTGTAATGTAGCAGCAGAAGGGAGTTCAACTTTCAGAGAAAGAGATTAAAACAGCTATGCTGATTCATCTGATAGAGGCAAAGAGCCAAAACGGCAGCTGTTTGTTGATGCCTTTGAATATCATAAACCAGCTTTCAGTTTTATGATCCAGGTAGACCAGTGAGGCTTTGAGTTCAGCTGAGTTTTTTTTTTGGTTAGTTTCCAGTAAATAACTTGTTTGTGTTGCAGCTGTAGATATACAATTGCCAAAATATTCATGTTTATTTCAACCTGTTTAAGAATATCAGTAGGGATGTCATTGAGTTGGCCACTGTCAAAGCAGGAAAACTAATAAAGGCTTCATGTCTATCATTCATCTTCTGCAGGTCAGATTGAGCCGATCACAGGATGTGTTCATAGTTTTTATGGACTTATTCTCAGATAACATGTAAATCTATCAAATGTTAATGTTAGAACTGAACATTGTCAAAAATGTAAATACTATTAAGTGTCAATTTAAAGTCTCTTTAAAATGAAAACAGAACATTGTTAAAAATAAATACTGGATTTTTCAGAGTTAAACAGAGTTAAAGTCTCGTATGGACCAGGGGTCACCAACTCCGGTCCTCTAGGTCTACTATCCTACAGCTTTTAGTGTTTCCCTGCTGCAACACACCTGACCCAAATCAATGGCTCATTAACAGACAGGTGCAGACGATGACGGCAGGTTGCTGGAGAACCTTTTCATTTGAATCATTTGAATCTTACACTCGGGTTTATTAAATGTTTGGAAGTAAAAATAATAATGGAAATAACTTTTATTTGACTTAAACTCAATATTTGCTAAAGTAATCATAAAATTAATCACTGTGTCTGGTTAATTCTTATAACATCACTCTTAATTAAAATTCCAAACAAAGAAGACATTGTATTACAGTATCAGAAAAGTTGCATTTGCTGCTTCATTCCATATTAAGAAGTTGCAGGGATAATGGTGGAATAGAGGTCTTGTGTCAGAATATTAGTCTCATCTCTGCTGTGAGACATGTTTTGTTTTTGTAAGGTTCGAGCACCCAAATTACTCTTTATACTTGTAATATAGTTGAACAGGATCCAAAACCTGAACACAGAAACAAGCAATGCAGGCAAGTTGCACAAAGAAAATAAATAAAACTTTAAAAGAAGGAACTTCAATAGAAACTGCAAGAACTCGCTGAGACAACAAACAAATTTAGCAAAGGATGGCTGAAGAATCATTGGGAAACATTAATTAAATCAATACAACAATGAACTAATCCAAATAAACTCATTTAAAACAAACGAACAGCTACAGCAAAGCAAACCGGAATGGAGAAACCAGGTGAGAATGTGAATGGCGAAAAAAGAGGTGAGGTTGTGGACTGCATGGCAATCAGGCGAGGGACAGGTGAAACTAACAAGGATGGAGCAAGCAATGAAAGGATGGAAAAGAAACACAAAGGGAGAAGATAATAACATGGGAGACACACTGGATAAGTAAGAAATAAGACAGGCACAGAACACATACATAAACAACAAGGGGATAACAGACAAGAAAGGACAACATATATATATAGGTGTGTGTGTGTGTGTGGGTGTGTAGGGAAAAGGTAAGCACAAAAGGCTTATTTGTATCATTTGTGTCCCCTTGTCTCCTATCTCCTCCATCCTTGTGCTTATGGCCAGGAAATTGATCTCTGTAGGAAAATTTGAAAGGACATCTCAAATTTGCACCAGGATGAGAGAGGAGGCTTGCTGGAGGAGCGATGGGAGGGAGGGGGGGTGCACAGTTGAATTCTTTGCAGACGTCTTTTTAGGCATTTGAAGGGAGACATGCTGCATTAATTCCACATAGTAACTTGAGTTAGAAATAAGAATGGATAAAAGAATTATGTTACCTGGCAGCTGGTCAACATCTTGATTGGGTGTTAAAGTAAAACCTTAGAGAGGTGGAGTCTCTCTGCAGTAATAATGAGCAGATGTTTTAGAAACTTAAAAAAAAACATAACAAAACTGCATTTACACACCATGAAACAACTGTTCCTGTAAATAATGTTAATGTAAATTTGTTGAGACACCGAGTATCCTCTCATTACAGGAGTTGATCCTGAGGATGACTGATTCCCAGCTCTTGTCTGTGGGACCGCCTGCTCTGCGTGTTTGAGCTGTTTCTGTACTTTGACCATGGCTCCCAGCCCTCATGCTCAGCTATTCCCTTGTTAACTGAACTACTTCCACTGTTGCCACTTTCCAATTACCAATCATTGTCCATATATAACCTCTCCTTTCACTCCAAAGTTGCCAGATTGTCAAATCAAATCAAATCAAATCAAACTTTATTTCTTGAGCACTTTTCATGCCTCAGGCAACACAAAGTGCTTTACAGGATAAAATCAAATCATAAGGATTAAAACAAACAGTGGATAAAAAGGCATTTAAAAAAATAGACACAAGCTCTTTCCACACACTCACACACACACACACACACACACACACACACACACACACACACACACACACACACACACACACAAGGACATAGAGCAAAGAACCCACCCACATTCCCCGAAAAACATCATTCCCTGAATACTGTCTCTTTAACTGAATTCTGGTTAATAAAACAACTAGAAACATTAAGTAAGTGATAAAAATTCTGACTTGGTGCTGATTTGAGGAGACAATACCTCGGGATCCAGCCACACCAGGAGCCAGTCCCCCGCATGCTCATAGGGGCCGCTGCCACAGCAACCGCACAACTCCCAGGCAGCAATGGGGCCACCCCGCAGCCGTGAAGCTGCAGTGGTGGACCCCGCGCCACCCAAACAGCAGCGGTCATCATGACAACAGCCCCCAGACCAAACAGGCAGGGCCCCCAGCGTGCCGGATCCCCATAAGGAAAACACTGGAGTTAAAACCAGAAGATGAATAACCTTAAGAAGCAGTAAGAAATAAGAGCAACAATAAAAGAAAATATACATATATACATAGAAGGACTTCACAATAATGTAATAAAAATAAGAAATCTAATAAAGCATTTTAAAAATAAATAAATTAACTGAATTTTATTTTACTTTATTTACTTATCTTAATTTACTTCATTTATTAAATGCTAAGCTAAAAAGGTGTGTCTTGAGCCTCTTCTTAAAAACATCAACAGTCTCCGCGGCCCTGAGGCTCCCTGGCAGGCTGTTCCACAGTCGAGGACCATAACAATGGAAAGAGGTCTCACCGTATGTCTTAGTTCTGACTTTAGGAACCACTAAAAGGCCAGTACCAGAGGACCTCAGGGTCCGCGAAGGCTCATAATTAAAAAGAAGGTCGGATAAATAAGAAGGCCCAAGACCATTAAGACATTTATAAACAAGTAAAAGAATCTTAAAATTGTCCTTGCTTCCATGCCTGACTCTGCAGTGTTCATCTCCGGACTGATCCCCTGTTACCAACTCTGATTACTCCTGACAGCCGCCTTTCTGCTTAGCCCTGTCCAAGATCTGTCTAAAGTTGTCTCTGAATTCCAGGTACTGTCCATGCCTGTTTCTGACCTTTCCTTTTTGTCTCAGCCCTTTTGCATCTCTGGACAAGTGTGTATCACATCTGGAAAGATGAGTCTACACATCAGTCCAGTTGGCCCTAAGGGGAACCTGTTTACCTGGCAATGAAAGACGGGGTTAGATTCCAACCTGTGCCCTCATCAGTGGCTGACTTTTCAAAATAAGCTGCAATTTAAAACAATAGCGAAGATTTTTATAGATAAAAGTCACTGACAAATTGTTCTGTTATAACCACTATGTCGTCTGCCATAAATAAGATTAAGCACACCGATTAAATAAGCATGTGGTCTCCTGTCCTCATAAAAACGTACTTTTAGATTAAAAGTACCTTTTTAAATGTTTCTGCACAGTTTGCTGATTTTACTCTAAAAAATATTCATGACCAGATAGATAGATAGATAGATAGATAGATAGATAGATAGATAGATAGATAGATAGATAGATAGATAGATAGATAGATAGATAGATAGATAGATAGATAGATATTTTATTCATCCCCAGGATAGGGATTTCCCTGTGATAGGGACACTGTGTTCGTGAAAAGTAGGACTAAAGATTTTTAGCTCAGTGTTATGTTTTGTTTTCACAAATGACAACAGTTGTAGATTTGTACTTATTAGTATGTTTTCTTTTGTTTGGTTTCAGTCACCATAGTAGAATTATGCTAATTTCACTCTAGTTTTCATTGTATTCAGTGTCAAATGTTTGTCTTTATCTTCTCCTTCTGATTGTGTTTTATTGGTAGTTGGTAAACCTTCTTCTTCTTCCAATTTCTTCCAACTTCGCCTTCCAGGCCAAGTTGGCTTTGGAGATGGGTGGCCGCGGGATAGTTCGCTTATTCCTGCCTTATGGTGAAGGTGGCCTGAGAGTGGAGCATGCACCAGAACTGTCCCCACAGTGGAGCAGACTAGAAATAAATAGCTCATTAGCAAGCTTGTTAAGAACCTGAACAAGCAGTTCAGTTATTCTCAGTCAGCTGTGCTGGAATTGGAAAGATCTAAAAAAGGGCAGTGTGTCCCGAGGACCATGATTCAGAAACATTTATCTTCAATAGTTTATGCTTACCTCCAACAAAATAATGATCTGAATTTGCAGTTTTATTCATCATATTCAGTTAATATTGAAATAATCATATAATATCTTCACCCCCTCTGCTTGTGTCACCTTTGTAGATTACAGTCTGATGTGAGAGGTCCTTACAAAGAGGGGGTATGTGACAAGCGGGGAGTGAGACACTTGGCAGAAACGACAAATCCTTTATCATAGAGATCACACTTTGTTTGAATTGTTTGTTTTTTCTTATGTTTAATCAGCAACTGTTTAAAAGATAATGCTACTTTATTGGTTTATATTGCACTGTAGGTCAGTTAAAACAGTATTTTATGTCTGACTGATACTGCAGAGGAGGCAGAACATTTGTTATGGTAGTACAAAAGTATACACAAAGCTGGAGCGGCAGAAATCTGCCTGGCCGTCACTGTCTGCTGACCTTGCCCTTTGTTTTCGCTTGCTCAATAAAATAAACAAACTGCAGCTTAACAAATAAAACTTACATTGGTTCACAGTCAGTGGTATATTTTGACAGTTTCACTCTTGATGTTCCTCCTCGCATGATGTTTCCAGAGAATGTGAAACACTCCGGTGTTATTAAAACTGATTTGTGCTTCCTGATTGCTACCTCTGACAGGAGTTTAATCTGTGTGCAAAAAGAGCACAGCTGCTGTCGCAAGCAAGGAGGTAGAAGGAAACTCTACATTTCTCAGCTGAGTTTGATTATTCCGCTGGGTTTCAGGGGTGGCTGGACAGTGTTTTTTAAGAAGCCAGCTCTCGAGGGAATAATTTCTCTCATGCTTTGCCTAATTAAAGGTATTACCAAATGTAATAAACTCTGGCCAGGGGGACACTTCAAAGCAAGGCATTGCTCATAATGTCACTTAGTACATCAAATTTATGTTTAATGTAACCAAAATATAGTTGCTATACAGCATAAATGTGTTTTACCACAGTTATAAAACCAGGAGATGATGTTTTTTTGTTTACTCCCCAGTTTGTGCATCATCCTCAGGATTATTTCAGAAAATGCTAGAATAGGTAAGCAAAGAGGAAAGGCTGAGAAAGAAGCAGAAAGATGTATGTTTGAAGACTCCGCACTCGTATCTGATCTGATAATTAAAACTCGGTATGGTTTGTGGCTCTGAAATGGGGTGAAAATCAATGGAGAAGACTATTCAAAGCTGAGTACCAACCTGAGTACTCAGCCAACATTAGTTTAAGTGTAACTCTTCATGCTGCTTAGAATACGAAGAGGACTTCAGCAATTATGCTGTAAATGAACTGTCTGTGGACATCACATGTGATCTAACTTCCTGTCTTTTCCACATAAGTGGCCATTGGAGTTGCCTGATGTGATCAACTGATACTCCTAACACCCCTGTGATGTATATGTCTGCTTAAAGCTTTGGTGAGAGTATTTTTTTTAGCATGCATATATATTCTTGCAATGAGTAAAACAGCTTAAAATATGAGAAAAAAAATAAACAAAATTTCTTGTTAGAGTCAGGATAAGTTAAGAAACTCAATGTGGAGTACTTGTGATTTATTGATGTGTTTGTTTCAAATATGAAAAACAAATCATTTAAGAAACCTTGCTTTGTAAAATAAATTGTTTGGTTTATAGAAGTAATCTCATAGTTTTGACTCTAATTCTTATAATGGTACTATTATTGTCCTAAAAAATGTAATCTTCTCAAGGGAAATATATTTTAAGGGTCTCCTTTACAGGGAACAATTGGAAAACTTTTCAGCATTTTTATTCCCTTAGGTTCAGCTAATAGTCCTTTTCTGTTCTCTTAAAGCTTTGATAAACTGCAGACCATACAGAACGCAACAATTCAAGTGCTGGTCGTGGCTGGAGGAAAATTGTTCATTATAGCATCTTTAAATTAATTTTCTTTGGTCTTATTTCCAAAATATACTTTACAGTCTTTTTTTTTTTTTTTACCCATGTTTCTGTTGAAAGGATAAAACGTCTGTCTTTTTACCATGTAAGGCATTTCAGTTATCCCCTTGGCCAACACTGTTTTAAAGCAGGATTTAGTGTCTAAGTCCTCATCCCCAGAAGAGTGAGCCAAAAGACTTGAGGGCATCAGAACTTGCTGATAGTTTCACACAGGTTCAGGTTATACTTTGTCAGCAGGTTATTTACATAATGACATACATCGGATGAGGTCAGCTTGAGCTACTCTTTAAATACCACTGCAGTATTTTTAATCACCTTTACTCCCTTTGCATAGGCTCCTTTGAATATTGGCTGGGATTTTTTAAAATATCATTTACCATTCCTCGGATAAGGTCAGGACTAAATTTTGACTTGAAGGTGATGGGAAAGAAATAGTGTGAAAAGTTAGAGCCTCTACAATATAAACTTACAGGTTTATATTGTATATTGTTTATATTGTAGATTTACCTTAGAGGACTCATGGTATATTTTTCTGTGATTTTGACTCATCTGCAGTGTTAAAACAATGTATCACCATCTTAAATGTCAAAAAAAGAAAAAAATATTTTGGACATATGCTTGCTTTAATATGTTTAAACTGAAAGAAAAGGTTTGATCAAGTAGTCCTAAAGACTAACCTGAATTTTTTTCTTTTTTTTTCCAGCAACCTTACCACAATCACATAGCTTCCAGATTCATTTGTGTATAAAAACTTATAAAAGCAGAATATTTTACACTGCAAAGGAGTGATCCACCAATACTTGTCAAAGAATGGCACTTTATTTCTAACATGTCTCTAAGAAATTATAACTTTCCAGTGATTCATCAAAACTTAAAAGTACCACTAAGCACCGTGGAGACCTTCATTGCACTTGAGGATAGAATAATGAATTGCTTTTCTTCAGAGACTTTGTTACTTTTTACGTCTTTAGGGTGTGTAGAGTGTGGTTCTGCTTAACTGAGAAATTCTATATCTGCATGCATATCTATGCTTAAATTCTACTACTGTGCTGAAAAAAGGCATCATCTTCCTTCACGGACATGGTGTCTCTGTGGGAGATCATTATTCATCTATTGGCCAACAAAGTGGTGACTCATTCACAATGCTGTGGTATAAATGATTGTATACAAACACCACTTTTATAAGCAGTTTGAAACCAGTGTGTCCTCATTTTTCTCAAGCAAAACAAGAGTGAAGTTTATTTTCAGTCATTTGCAAACTACAGACCAAAGACCATTTATGTTTAAATAAGATTTTCAATCAGGTGAAAACATTTTATTCAGTCTTCGCTGTTTAGATTTGCCAATTTGCCCAGGGCAGTTTGCGCGTTAATCCAATATGATTGCCTTGCGCGCCTTGTGAAGGAAAATCTTAGGAGGAGGTCACTGCTACAACAGCCAAACAAGCTATTTCTACCCTAAGGTCATTAATTACAGCGCTCAGACAAAGACCAAACAGGACTGTGGAGCCCACAGAAGCACAGAGATGCCAAATGAGGTATGAACCAAAAACCAGTGCCTCCGATTTCCCTCTATTTCTTCTAGGGATCAGGATGACAGAACATAAAAAGACTAAGACCTCGATTCATCATGATGAGAAAACTATTGTTTAATATTTATAATTAAAACTGATCATCATGTGGTTTCCATAAAAATGATAAATGTATCAGCTGACAATTTTATTAAGTGGTTTTGGATTTATTTGACGCGCTGTTCTGCAGAAACTTCAGTTTTTTTTTTTCTCATACTAAACAGTAACGGCATCCTCCTCAAACATTCAAACACTTTCCTCCTCTCCGCACCCCCTCCTCCTCCTCCTCTTCCTCCTCCTCCTCCTCTCCTGCTATTTGAATAGAGATCCCTCGCAGCACCCCTTTTGTTCAGTAGCGCTCAGCTGCTGAAGAGGTGAGCACCACTCCGCTGGCGCTCATCCACACATCGCGGCTGCTCGACTCGTCTCCAAAAGACGCACGGACTCGTTCGAGGTCCGGCCTCAACGCACGCGACTCATCGCGGTTTTCCCTTGGTCTCTGTTTCTCGGTTTGATTCCCACATCTGCCTCATTTTCATCCGCACTCGAAAGGGCTTTTTACGCATCCGTAGATGGTTCAGCTTCCCACTCTGTGGCGCTTCCACAGCATCAGAGCCGCGCTCCTGCAAGGCTGCAGCATCGCTCTACATTCTCCTGGACTGGACCTCACTCCATTCAAAAGGTGAAGGCGACTTGATTTAGCCTTTCTCTCTCTCTCTCTCTCTCTGTTTGCTTACCCATTTTTCTCATTTTGGCTTCCTTAGTGTCGTTCCTTAGGTTAGGGTCAGTTAAGTGTTGATTTAGCCCTACATTCACAAGGAGAGAAGGGTATTTTTTTCCGATCACTATGCCATCTACTAACACAATAAAGTGGAAATAAGCTTGACAAAGACAAAAATCTGTGGCTGAGGTCATGATTACAGGTGCATAACACTACAAAAGTGCGTGACTTACTGATCAAAAACGCTGCATGGTTACTGCTTTCAGGTATCTGCAGTTTTTTCTTTTTTTTCCTTTTGTAAATTAATTATGATTTATCCATGTTTCAAATGAGATCTGATCTTATCAAGGCAAATATGGACACTGATTCAAACACAAAGAAGTGTTCTTGGCTTTTTTTCTGTCTTTGCATTCTGCAAATACTCTAAATTATGAAGCAGCTGCTGATAGATAATGAAAACATCAATTTAATTTTTTCTGGTTTCTCTTTTAGAAACTGATCATGTGAAACCAGTTGAAACAGGTTGAACATTATGGGAGAAGTTTATTGAATTTGGATCTATAAAACCACTAACCCACCACTTGAATCCCCCCCCCCCCCCCCTTTTCTGCAAACTTTCAGGGGGGAAACAGACAGTTTTTGGTCTAAGTGAAAGTCAATAGGCAGCCAAGGCAAGGCTGTCAGTGCTGTCAGCAAAGTAAAGGGGGTTAACCTGAGACATTATCTTGCATCGCACTTACGCTCTGCCAACTGTGTCAGTAAATGATATCAGTCAGAAGAAACTTCTCCAGCCTGGAAAAGTGGAAAAGTTCGAGTGCATCCTGCTCACCACAGTCACGCACATGCGCCGCAACCCGGCTATTAGCTGGTTCTCTCACAGTGAGGCATGTTGTCAGGGAGGAAATAGAAAGCGATGTTGGGCTGCTCTGTTCCTCTGCTTTAATTTTAACGAGCGTGTAGCAGCATTTCAGATACAGCGTGGCAGTTAGCGAGGGAGGGGAGTTGCTCATGACCCCATGGGAAATTAAGCAAGAGATTCAACCAAGCAGGTTGTGAAATGGTTACTGGTTTCTTTTTTACCCCCCCCCCCCCCCCCCCGTCTTGTGCCCACTATTTGTCTCAGATATATGCACACACACATTCAGGCAAACACACACAGTCTATCTAGAGCCGATACGAGTTGTCCTTGGCAGAATTGATCCTGCACTTACTTTCCTTTGATATTTTATCCCTCTCAAATTTATCCCACAGGTATATTATGCTGGGTATTTATGCTTGGCGTTGGCAGTGAAATTCAACCACACCCTTAAAAGCAAACATTAATTGTTTGACTGGCTTGAAATAAAATGTTCTTGCCAACAAAAAGCACATCATTAGCTCCTATTTGCATGATTTAAATGTGGCCCCACATGCAAGTTGTCTTTCAGACCTTCTGTTTAGTAATCCTGCTTCTTCTGCTTTTCTACATATTGCAGAAGATTTCGATATTTATTTTTCAGTCTGTTTCTTTTTTCTTGTCTCGGCATGTTTGGACTCTCATTCATCACTACTGCACTGGATCACAGTCTCTGGCGCTATCATCATTGTTCTCTGAAGAGGTGTTCTTTTCTGTGCTATTGTCAGTTCACTGCTGCCATTTTCACATTTTCTGTGTGATGAGGCATTACAATGGATGAACAATATTCCTTCAGCGAGAGGTTCACCGCTTCTTAGTGGCTCCGCTCCAAGTGTGGTCAAGGCCAAAAGCAGCATAGTAATGTTGTCATCACATCCCAGGAATATGGAAGGAGAAGGAGGGAAAAAGAGACAGAAAGCAGGAATGAGAAAGGAGGGTAAAAGCCTGAGGCAGTTTGACAGCATTATCTGCTCTTTGCATGAGGTTGCGTTGTCACATATTTCAATAATGTGTCTTTTCTGGCTGGCTGCACTCAGCTTAGTGCAGACACTTGTAGCAGGAGATGTAAATTGGCGAGATTTCAATTGTTGTGTTGAGTTGCATCCAAGCAAATGAATGGGATACTGGATTTATACAGAGATTTTGCAAATGTGAGACGTTAATGTTTCCACAATGAAGCTTCTGCTTATGCTTAAAGCGAACAAAGCTGACCTGGCATGGCACTGAGAGGAAAGGGAGAGCAGCCAAGCAACTGCACATATCAGAAAAGAGGATCTTTTGACTGGTAAAATCCTCCAGCTTTTAAACCTTTAGTTGGAAGAGTGTGGTGCTCTTTGTCAGCTGTGCTCCTATTGAGGCTAATAGCTGGCAATAATTATTATAATTCTGCAGTGGAAAACGTATATTCATCATAAAGTGTGATTCTTTTGTACATTTTCGCTGAAAGCCCCTAGTTGTGGGCTCATTGCATACAAGTGGATGCAGGGTTATTGTCCATGGTTGTAGAGAGGGGGGAAGGGGGACACCAGAGGAGTCATGCAAAGAGGGACTAATTTACAGACTTGATAACTCTGATCCAATTAAGCAGTGAAAACCCACACTGTAGCCTATACACTCATTTTATTCTGGCTGTAAATGCAACGTCTGCTTTCTGCTGTCTCTTTAGGCTGAGTGTGTGCAGATGAGTCCAAGTACACATGACCACAGATCACATTTTCAGCGCAATCCACTTGTCATCTCCTTTCCCGGATGTAAGAGTTGTTTCAGCATCTTAATGGCCTGGACCTTTGCTCGCCAGGGCACGTCAGTCTGTTTGACTGACAGGTGTGTGTCCATTCATTGCACCAACCCGATGCCACCGAACAGATGGAACAGAACCTAAGTGGGCTGCTGCTAGCTTTGCCTTGGCTACTGACATAATAGTCTGGCATTCGCCATGGTGAACTAGCCGTCGCACTTAGAGCCAAGCAAATGAGCAGAGCAGCTGGGCCATCATGGTCAGAGGCTGAGCAGACAAAGCCCAAGAGGCGCAGAGGCAGAAAAAAAAGGTAGCTTACCACAGTCCCTCCTGATGCAGCTCATTAATATTCATCAGTCACCCCCTCCACCCCCAATCCCAGCTCCTCACCCCTCCCCCTCCAAATGTATTATTCAAAGGAAGCATTTTCCCTGTTAAATACTATAAATAAATAATGACATCTGGTAACAGTTTTTGTCTGCTGAATTAATGACAGGAACAGAGTCAAGTATCTTTCAGTGACTGGGGAGAGGGGGGGGGGGGGGGGGGGGGGTAGAAGAGGTGTTGAAGTGCTCTGCTACCTTTTCTCTCCTTCCTCTTTGTCTAGTTTGGTGAAGCCTCCTTTGTTAATGTCAGCTGGGGTACCAGTGGAACTGGATTGCATCTCTATCACTCACCTCCTACAGCACGCCGGAGGAGAAGTAAATACTATGTAGCTGTTTATTTTACCATTATGCCTGTGTTTTCCTGTCTTAGCTAATCTTCAGAAAACAAAATGCTCCCTGTGGGCTCCTTCTGTGGTTTCAGCACTGGACAGCTCCTGAAGAATGGCTCATTCTGTCCATGTCATTGTTATTTTTTTTTTCCCCCTGCTAAACAAATATTCAACAGAGTTCAATCACACACACGCACACACACACACAGTTAATGACAGAGAGATTCCTCACCAAAGTTGTTGGCATCATTGTTGTACAGGCTGTAGCTGTCAGAATCTGATGAGCTGGTAAACAGGGATTGCTTGAGTGGCCCACAGATGGCCAGTGTTTTCCAGTCTTGCGTGCTACGATTCCCAAATGAGAAGCACATATTTTGCCATGTGTGAGCAAGTTTTTGTTTTTTACTTTGTAGAGGAACAAAGGGATGCCCTGGATCTGATTGTTTATTTCAATCCAGGATGATCAAAACAGTGAGTAGAGAAAAGTGAGACACAAGCAGGTAGAAGAATAAGCTATTGTTAGTGACAATGATTTCTGTTTTCTCCTTCCACGTCACCCCATCTGGATGCCAAACAGCGGGCTATTTGTAAAGCTGAAACAGCAGCGGGGTGCTCATAAAGTTCCCTTCACTCATTAGAGATGTAGCCGTGGGGTTACGGAAACAATCACAAGGATTTATGGAGGAGAATAGTAACACTGTGGAATTAATTCCGTTCAAAATGTGAACCCGAGTCAGGCTGATCCATGGATGGCAACTTTTCACAGCATGTGTTGGCTTTGTTTGTGCCTAAAAGGTGTTTGAGCATTGGGAGCATATTATTTGACTTGTTTTTTTAATTGATGTTGGTTAATAATTTCTTTTCACACACAAGTCAAACATAATGTGACTTTTGCTCCTCTGTGTCACTCAGACAAATAGTATGTGACGAGAGATGGAAGAATATTGTGTGTAAAAAGGCCATAGTGCATCAATTTGTTTGAGTTTTCAACTTTCATAAGGGTTGATGTGTGTTAGAAAAATAAGTTAAATAAAAAAAAAAAAAAAAAGAGGCTTTTATTCTCTTTCATAACCTGTAAGAAAAAAAAGAAGAAAATCCATAATCTTCTTGCCTGTGTCTCTGTAGGCGCAGAGTTGTGAGTCATTTTTGTTATTTCAGCTTCCTTTATTCTGTCTGATAATACTGCCTGTTAAATGTTTTTGTGTCACTCAGGTCTTATTTGTCGGATCAGTCGGCTTTGTTCATAGCAGTGAATCCAGGAACAGACTTCTGCAGAAAAAGATTGCAACACAACTGGATGGATTTAGTGCCTTTTTCTACCTCTTCAATAAACCAATCCAAAAGTCGTCTTATATGATTCAGGTGTGTTGGTGTATAACAGACTACCTGCTGCGGTTTCTTTCTCATGCACAGGTACACATGGAAAGCCAAGGATAACATAGTTTTACTAGCGACAGCCATGAATAAAATCAGATGTATTTTTTGTGGTCTGTCTGTCTAATACTCACCACAGAATTATTGCAGCTCCAACTTTTTTGCCTGCTGTTGTGAGAAGTTGAGTTAGCTTACGAGAAGTCAACTCGCAGTTGAGTCAACTTCTATTAACCCACTACCAGTAGGTCAATAGAAGATGAAAGAGTTTCGTATGTTACCAGGTATGTAGCATTACCAAATATTCTCATGCTTTGTGAAGTGAATGCTTAATGTACCCATACACAGGTATTTTTGCTCGCTATCACTTAAGGTCCAACTTATAAGACTTGTCATGAGCAAAATTGTCCATCTCAGAGAGACAAAGTTTTATTTTCAGTCTAGCAAACTGGAGGAACTAATCCAGACTCCTTGCTTGTTATGGCTACACATTTGTTTGACATCTTCTGTAAGACACCAATGAAATGATGAGCTGCAGCTGGTGGGGGAAAAGTGGGCGGGGCTACAATATCATAACGATGGATCATCATTCGCTGCGTGAGGGAAAATGAGTCATACTCAGGCTATTATATGGCTACTAGAGTTCTTCTCATGGAAACAACTTCAAAATGTACAATTTTCCAGAGTAAAGATGTTTTTAATGTTTTTAGAGAACTGACAACAGCTAGAAGTCAATGATAACACTAATAGAAATAAGTGTGCAAGCCGTATTTTAGCCATATTTTTGACCTGCCTACTTATAGGATCTACCTTACATGCATGCTCACAATGACTACTATAAACTTCATATATCTTATGTAAGAATTAAACAATGAGGATGAGGAGCCGTGCATTACAGTTTTAATGCACGACACAGAGTCTGGAACACCACAATGCCATGTCCATGTAATTTATTATTACAACCTTGAACATACCATGGTCCCACATACTAAACATTTTATAACAAATAATTCTTTCTTTTTTTTTTTTTTTTTTTTTTTTTTTACAAAACTTGATAAATACACTAAAGTATAGGAATTATTTTATGTTGGCCTCAATGTATTTTTTAAACTAAACAATTGTTGTCAAGCTACAGCATGTTTTTCTTACTCACTTGTCGAAAACAAGCTGATGTGAATCAGTTGATCAACTCGTTGCTATGGCGACACCAGTAACATGTGGGTATGCACGAAAATAATGCATGCCATTTGACATTAGAACTCTCACTGACCATGCTATAATTGTACAAAATTGGCTGCATCGACCTGTGGATGGCCCTGGTATAAGACACCTGCAGAAGACAGAGAGATGAACGACTAAAGGAGACACAGACAGGAAGAGAACCAGCCAGAGATAACAACAGCAGCAGACCAACCTGCAGATCTCACCAGAGGGATTTAGGTGACATATGGATTTGTAATTCATGTCAGTTTATCCACAGACATGAACAATTCGGCTTCTTCACAACTTGGGTCTTGCATGTACATATAGATGTGTGTAAGCACTCCTGTGCATGCGTGAATAGGTCAGTGGAATCCAAAGATGCACAGAGCTGAACGGAGCGAGCCAGAAGCATAGAAAAAGGGTGAAAAGGCCAATGTGGGTGCTTTGCTTTGTGTAGGCAACAAAATCCTTGAGATTCATTGAAAGAAATGGACTCATTCATCTTGCTAATTTATCTACTATTAGTTCCTGCAGGCTGGATCTCTGCCACAAACAAGGAGGAATTTGTTAGATGTTAGTTAGCCTGTCCCTTAATACTTTTTGTGCACTTTTCATGTGATTTTTCTAAGCCTCTTCTGAGACCTGAATAAAAAAAACACCATCAAATTGAGCGTAGCAGGAAATTTGTAAGACTCATAGCAGGTCGGATGTCCTCCCAGCAGAGTTTATGGTGTTGCTGCAGTTGGTAATAAGATTGCCAACGCTTCACAAAAGTGGCTTTTATGTGGAGTCATGAAGCGTGCTGCGTTTAAGATCCCTGAGGTGTTGGAGTGAAAGGTAGATGTATAGGTAGGGTGCTGCGGGCTGCACGTGTGTGCAAACAGTAAAAGAATTCAAACTTTAGCTCAGATATTTGGCTGATGTGAATCTTACATTCGAAGTGTGCCAGCAGTTTATTTTACCAGTGTTTCTTGCAGTATTTACAAGAACATTGCAATTTTAAAGCTTATTTTCCACACAACAAGCGCGTCTGAACTTTTTCTCCGGGATCTAAATATAAAAGCTTCAGGTTTAATGTATAAAGCTGGTTTTACAAATTTATTTGCCATTTTTTTTGTTTTTGCTTTGAAGGTGTGCAAGCAAGCACACTTCCATGGCATATATTGCAAATGATCTGCCAGGATGTGTACCGTTCTTGTTTTGTGATTAACTGTCACACTGCAAAATTTATAAACAAATGGAGGACAATTTGCCACAGTCACTCCATCATTAGTCAAGCGAGAATGATAATAATCATCTATCTGCTACGTTTATCAGTGCATTTTTTATGCTTGTGTGTGAATCTGGAACAAAACAATTTTTTTCCAGCTTCCTGTGTACCCTCCTTGTCCACTTTCTCTGGGATTCTACCCCCCCCCCCCCCCCCCCCCCCCCCCGCTCCCTCAACAGCTGTAGTTAAAGAGGCTGTTTGTCTGTCCTGATAATTACCCTTGGTGCAGCAGTGCTGAATGCTTCCCATTTGCTCCTGGACCCTTCTGATAAACTTGGCAACTGCTCCCAGAGCTGTTGCTGGGGCACCTCTGGTGACTGTGAATGCCTTGGACTGTGTGTATCTGAGAGAGAGAGAGAGAGGGAAGCTGGTGTGGGAGCTCTACTGCTACATTCACAAGTGTCCACCTTAGTGCAGAGATTGATCGGGGGCTGCTGTCTCGGATGCATTTGCAAAGCTCTGACGCTTGAGATTCCTGACCATTGCCTGTCATTGCCATCATTACATCACCTCCTCCAGTGACTGTGTGTGTGATTATTATATGTGTGTCTTTAATAAATAAATCTGACTCCTCTTCATGAGTCTTGACTTGCTCCAGCTGTTACATTGGGGTCCCATCGGCTTAGCAGGAGCCAAGAGAACTCTTTCTGTTTTGAAGGCGTAATTACATCTGAAATGACTCTTTTCTGTTGATGCTCTTTCTGTGTTTTAATGGACTCCAGGATGTGTGCTTTCACGGTGCTTGGCATACATGCTTGCCTGCATGCAAAACCCCTCTCCAAGCGCCAAAACACAGGGGAAAAAAAAGAGGATTTTTTCAAGCCTGAAGAGTTGCAGTCACCTCAGGCATTTGACGCCAAGCTCTAATTGGGCCTTGTCTTAGCGTGACCTTCACTTTCTGACAGAGAGGGGATCCGATGGAGACACTCCAAAGCTGAGGTTATCTCCTCCTCCTCACAACTGTCCTCTCCTCTCCATGTCAAACCACCAAGCTTAACAGCAGAGGAAGTCTGTTCGAGCAGCCATTAGCTCACCCTCCCTTAAGCTTTTCCAAAAGGGTCAAAGCTGTCTGAGGCTTTGGAAGAGATGTTTTAGCACTGTGTGTGCATTTGTGTGGGTATGTGCATACTTTATGTTCGTCTTGGATGTGGCATCACAACACTTGCATTCTAGGACTGCAAGAAGTTCAAAAAGCAAATCAGCTCCTCAGTGCGTGATGAGATTTACCACTGTGCTATTAGCAGTCAAGCTGTGTGTTCTTCAGGTGTTCTCAGAGGGAATGGGAAAAGAAATACTCCCCGCTGCACTGCACACTGATTTTAAAAGGGTCCCCTGTGATTTATTTGGAAAACATTTCTTTAGACCACCCAAGCTCACTTCACTGCCTGTGAACATATAGCTGCTGAGTGGACCCACCAATGGTGTCAAAGTAGCAGGAGAGCAATTTGGAGTGGATTTAAGTGGCCAGTCGAGGTTCACAGCAGATCATTAGATATTGTGCTGACTGGAGTCTCCTCATAAGAGTATGTTTCTTTTGTTTTGAGTTCAAGTTGCCACAAACACATATATATTTTTTTCCTATTCCCTCTTTGCTATGTCTTGCGCTACCATGAATGAAGGTCATAATTGAACTTTGGTATGTTTGAGAGGCCAATCCTGCAATCACGCTTCTTGATTGGGGTGTTTATGCTTAATCAGGATCTCAAACAAGACGGGGTCTTCAGCAGCCCATCTTTGCTCGTTACAGCAATCACAGCAATTGTGATTTCTTATGTGTCCCTACAAAATAGCCTTAATTAGCTGCTGGATCTCCTGCAACCACACTGTCACTGTCACTGCTGTTGTTGGACGATTAGTACTTCTGCCTCTCGAAACGCACACTGACATCAGCACTGGAAATGAATTCTCGAGACTATGATTGACTATAAGTGCCTTTTAAGATTTATCTTTTTTAATATATACATTTAAGCATAGCTGGAGTAGCTTGCAGTACTGGTGATGATTTATTTTTCTTATACATTCATATACATATATGTATGTATATCATATCTATATATCTATATCTATATCTATATCTATCTATCTATCTATCTATCTATCTATCTATCTATCTATCTATCTATATATATATATATATATATATATATATATATATATATATATATATATATATATATATATATATATATATATATATATATCAAGGCTGGGACTCTATTGAAAAAAAAGCTAAATAATTACAAACTTTGTAATTAATTAATCTCAATTAATTGCATTTTAATCACATAGTCAGTTTTGCCCCAAAAAGCAACTTATTTTTTCCTTCAAATGGATTTTAAGGGATGATAAAATCAAATGATAGTAAAAAAGATTGATATGGTAAACTGAAACTTTATAAATGTCTGGATAAATGCATTTAATTTTTAAAACAGTAAAAAGGAAATGGAAAACATCTCTGGCCAAAGCTGAAAAGATCCAAAGTTCAAGTATCATTTTAAATATTTAACTTACAGCTGAGTCTACAACATTCATTCAATCATTCATTCATTTTCCTAACCGCTTAATCCAATTCAGGGTAGCGGGAAAGTGGACCCTATCCCAGCAGTCTTTGGGTGAAAGGCAGGGTACAACCTGGACAGCTTGCCAGTCCACCGCAGGAGTCTACAACATGTTACAGTGAATTTAACTTTATAAATATTTCATCCACACTTTTCATTAATAGACATTAATAAATGACAGGAAACCAGAACACATCACGTAGTGGCAACTTTAGTCTGATCAGGCAGCAGATGTGATCACCTCGTGCTCTGACTGCAGTGTGGGATTGCAGGAGGACCAAGCTACATATATGTTCTTTATGGAAGGTGTTGCTAACGGAGAAGTGAAAACTACACCTCCTTTTAATGTTACTCACCACACGATTTCACCAGAAAAAGATTCTAAATGTGTTGATGCTCATTTAGTCATTATAGACTGACTAAAGGGTCTGAAACATCACTAAATATAACAGCAGTGCGGCTGAGTCAGTAGCAGAAGTAGTGTGTAATCTGCATACCAGAAAATTATTCTCTGAGAAAGATTTCATGATTAAAATGCTTTTTTTTTTTTTTTTTTTTTTTTTTTAAAGTTAATGTCTCTGTAATTAATAAATCAGAATTAATACATTAAAGTCCCGCCCCTATATATATAGGGGTGCCAATTTTTTGGGTGCAGTTTCAATTTAATTTGCGATTCTCACATTTCTTTCATATTGCTGATTTTTGTGGATTAAAAACCATAAAAAAAAACAAAAACAAAAACAAAAACAAAAACTATGAAACTTTTATTTTTGCTCTTCATTTTTCTTAATTTCAATCGGGAATAAACACAGTGGCCAGATCATCGTTCTGCCCAATGTCCAAGAAGACAAGTAAAAAGATTAATAAAAACTTACAAAAAAAAAAATTACAAAAATTTTGTGTATATATATATATATATATATATATATATATATATATATATATATATATATATATATATATATATATATATATATATTTATATATATATGTTGTGTATTGTGTCAGTGTTTCCGTGTGCAATCCAGCAGCAGTCTACTCAATGTCCAAGCAACTCCAGCACTTTCCCAAAGCCAGGAATTCCTGCTGCTCCTCTTGTCACTGCCAACGATTCAACAGCCAGCGCCTTAGGCCTCTTGTGGCCTCCTCTTGTATTGGCCATCAGATAAATGAGGTGTTTGCTTTTCCTTGGCGAAGTGGTACCTTAGAAAGGTCAGGGTAGCTTTGCTGGGGAGAAGGAGTTCTGCTGATCAGGCTCTTGAATCAGCTCTTTCAAGGACCCATAGTTCTGAATGTGTTAGGCCATTAACCACAAATCATGTATGCTTTAGGTTACTTCCAACCATTTCCCAAAGCGGGATCTGAGTATTAATATGAATTTCACTCCCTTCTCTTTCCTTTTACACAGCAACAGGTCTCCCTGAAGTACAAGATAAAAATCAGTCTCAGAGCAATAGAATCTCTTGATTTAATAAATCCACTAAAATGAGCATTAAGTACATTTTACTTTTTTAAACTGGCTTGGGTTCAATGTTTTTAGGTGCAGCTATAAGAAACATCTGAGATTTGTAACTGCATTGAAAGAAATGTGCTCATAAATCTCACCTGATCACACCTTCATTGTCCATGAAAACATAGTTTGCACATTTCTTTATTCATTTGAGGTTCAAATTCCCCAAATTTCAATGTAACAAGTTATTTTAGGTCCAATTTAGACAGCATTTATTCCTGTCAGAGTGTGTTGATTTTATAGTTGCTTCAGTGGTTGGTGATTTTAAGCCTGTCAGGACCATGAATGTGAGCATTTATTCTTTCACTACCCAGTAATAATGCAACTGAAATTGAGTATTGTGTGTGGGGGAACCAGTGCTCCTGTAATTTAAATCTCGTCCAAAGGGATGCCTTTTTATTTTAGTTTCATCCAAGGGATTGTTTGCTTGTCTTGCAATTTACCAGCTTCATAGAACATAATGCTGCATAAACTGATGTTAATGATGAATCACACAATTAACTTCGTGATGTTTCTTTTAGAGAAGATTTTTTTTCTGTGACAATATCTTCTTCAATAAACAGATTCTTTCTATTTTTTATTTATTTATTTTTTTTTGTTCTTCATGCTGTAACAACTCTGCACTTGTCTACTTGCCCCAGGTCCATATTCTTCCTCATTCTCCTGATTCATCTTCCAGCTGATCATTTAGGTAACACATTGTCTGTTTTTTACATGGATGTGAGTATGAATTAGAGCCAGCTATTTGTGTCTACTTCCTCACTAAACATTGTTTCATGAGTTAAATTAGTCTTTTTCCTTACAGGAGAGGCACAACAGAGCAACATAGAGGAGGTTAGGAGAAAAAAAAAGTATAGTCACACACTGCTTAAATTTATGAAGGTCACGGTTTGGCTCACAGCTTTGATTAGCTTTTTTATAGCTCTAACTTTTTGTCTCTGCTGCCTTGCTGGTTTTGTGTTTTTCCTCAGGTATTATTGAAATCTCTCAGCTTGGCTGCAGTCTATGCCTTTCTGTTCATTGTCATGAATTATAAAGTGCATTGTAAGCAGCAAGAGTGTCATGAGGTGATATGGTAAACATCTATATTATATTTTTCTTTGAGACACTTTCATTCCAAAATCATCCATCCATCCATTTTCTATGCTGCTTAGTCCAATCCAGGGTTGCAGGGAAGCTGGAGCCTATCCCAGCTATCATTGGGCAAGAGGCAGGATACAACCTTGACAAGTCGCCAGTCCATCTCAGGGCCAACACAGAGTCAGACAACCACTCCTGCTCACACTCACTCCCAGGGACAACCTAGAGTAACCAGTAATCCGACATGTATGTCTTTGGATGGTGGGAGGAAGCCAGAGTACCTGGAGAGAACCCACGGAGAAATCATGCAAACCCCACAAAGAAAGGCCACTGTTCAAACTTCCCCTCAGCTGAGGATTGAACCAGCAACCTTTTTGCTGTGTGGCCACAGTGCTAACCACTAAGCTACTGCACAACCTAATTCCAAAATAAGGTTCTCTAATCTGCATTATTTTAACAAGATGTCACAGACAAAAGCGTTTATTTACTGTAGTTTGATCCATTTGATCCAAATTTAATAATAATTAGGAAAATACTCCTTTCCTAATTCTCAGATACTTTGATGCCAAGTGATGTTCTGTAGATACTCTCCACCACAACAGCTTTCATACTCTTTTCGCACTGACTGCGCCTCAGACAAGAAGGATTTTCTGTGCTCAACAGTATGGCACATCCCACCTCCATGGCTTCTTCTACTGTTTGCAGAGTGCAGAGGCTCCTCTGGCTGTCAGAATGATTTACATATAACATACATTTTAGGTTGGAAATGTCAAGTCCAAATCCAAACAACCTCATTCTTATAAATAAAATATTTAAAAGATGAAAACAAGCTTTGCCTGGCAATTTGCATTTGGGGAGAGATCAAATGGAAAAGCACCCAGACGACTCCTGAGTCCAGGGTGACTGTCTGAAATTGATTTCAGATGGTTTTTAATGAGTGCTTAAAGGAATAGTGCAACTTTTTTTCTTTTATTTTAGCCATTGGCTAACTAGATATGTTGCTCAATTTCATATTCATATTTAATTTTATTTCATATTTACTTGAATGTTCTTTTTAAATGCAAATGATAAAAAAACTTTGTCCAGTTAGCTTAACGTTAAAACACATGAAGAAATGAATGTTCTGATTCTGTATATGGGTAGATAGAGTTGAGTCATGTTGTTTTACCTTTGAAAATGACCAGGTTGCTCCTGCAGTGTTGTACATGGGTCTCAAATCATAAACAACATAAACAGATAATGAATCAGAAAAGAGAATTCATTCACTTGTAGTCGTAAATATTTGTTTATATTGTAAGTGATGGAGAAGTTATATTTTTGCAGCAAATCATTCTTGTTTTACACTGATACTCCTTTTTCAATTAAAGTATCTGTTATAAGAACATATAAAACAGAGGATTGGTTGTTGTTTTCCTTGTTGTCTTTGGCTTTGCAATCTAAATATTTTTGCTTGAATTATTGATCATCCTGATCTGCCAGTATCCACTCAAATGGACTTTTTAAAATTGGTTTAATTTGAGAGGAGATTGTTTGTTTTGGGTTTGATTTTATAGTGATAATCACATACTGGGAAGTTTTTATGGCATTTACAGGAATTTAACACATTGTTGTCAACTTAAGAAGCACAATTTTCACTCTCATTATCTTCTGCTCTCCTCAGTTTTTCACACTGATGTTGTTAAACTGAGCGATAGGGGAGAGAGGGACAACCAAGAAGTCATAATTAAAGCAAAATTCAGAAACTAACAGAAATTAAATGAAGTATGTGGTACATTTAAATAACAGTCTATAGTGCGTTAGGAGTCATTGGTCTATATAGACCTGTATCAATATGCTTAAATGAAAAGTGTAAATAAAACACAAATCAAATGTTGGATGTGTTTGCTATACACAAAACAGTTGGGCGTCATCAGCGTAACAATGTACAGTGTGACAAAGAGGCTCACAAATTAGGTCACTTATTTGCATTTTACACAGTTTTATGCTTTTTCCTTCCTTATAGTCTGGTGCCCCATCAGGTTCATACAATATAGGTTTGTGAGCCTGATGGGACACCAGACTATACATTATGCACAAATAATCCAACAGCATGAATTACACTACAAATTAGGTAATAAAATTACTGACAACATATAAAATTACAAGCATTCATTTTATCAGCTAAATTTTGTTGGGTGGAGGAAAGAAGTAAAAATATCTTCCCTAAAAAGCCAGATTGGATTGTAAAGCTGACATTCATTCATTCATTCATTCATTTTCTCTAATGCAAAATCCTGTCCAGGGTTATGAAGAAGTCAGAGACCAGCAATTATCTGGCAACAAGCAGGGTGCATCCTGCACAGGTCGACAGCCCATTGCAGTGTAAAGCTGGGATGTAGTGCACAAATACTTTACTTATCTTCTCACTTTTAAATTATTTCTTTTTCATTAAACTTCACTCACAATTATTTATAAAAGTGAGTTAGGAAAAAGAAGAAAATTAAATTGAGTTTATAGTTTTTTTTTTCCTTTTTTAAAAAAAAAAACCCTTGAAATTTTAAATTTTCATCCGATTTACTTTTTCTTTTTTTTTTTTTTAAAGACCTCATGTGTTTATAAGTACTGTTTCAGAAGAAGTCATTCAAGTCAACCCTGTGTACATACATCGCATTTACAATGAAACAGATGCAGTTCTTTTTCCCTGCGATAATTGCCAACCCTGCCTGTTATTTCATGCACTTGTTGTGGGAACTATCATTTGATGCATAGCTCCGCCTCAGAATTGCAACTCATGCCCGCACCACAGTGATAACGCAGGCGGACAGCCGAGAGCCTTTGGCTGTGTGTGGTCACAATGAGACGTGTAATTATCCAAAGCAAACTGGCAAACTGCTGCAGGTGCATGAGAGATGAAGGGAAATGAGCCAGAAGAGGTCAACTCAAAGCAGGGGAGGCATTATTATGGCGTGTCAAATTCAAGGTTGAGCAAGTTTTGTGCAATAATACAAAAATATTCATTTGTTTTTATCTCTGCCGGACCACTATGTCGATATGTGAATGCTCGGCTTTCTCACTGCTTGTTTGATTCAGCATATTTCTCATTCAGAGTGGATAGAAAATGCTTCGACCAATGCTGTATTGAAAATAAATTGCACACAGGGGTGCAAGACTGCAGTATGAATCAGCCACTTGGTTTGCAATGCCAAGAGTCCAGGTGGAAGAGGTGGAGGTTAACATCACCAATCATGGTTATTAATTGCTCCAATTTAGTCATTAAGTGTTTTGTTAGAACTGAGAGCTGACACCTGCAAGGTCTCTGAGAGTTACAGAGAGGGAGAGGGGGACGAGGAAAGGGAGAACAGGGAGGGGACAAAAGTATTGACTGTGTCATGCTAAGAAGAAAATCAAACAAACAATGAAACAAAATTAATCAGATTATGTAATAAGTAATGTTTCTGGAGACAGAGAGTATTGATTTATTATGTTGCCAGTTCTAATTGTAGTCTAAAGTTATGGGTAGTGTAGTGTATCAAGTAGTGTATGCGTGTGTGTTGTGGTCTATGCATTACTCTGGCTTAGATCTGTTTACACAATTGCATTATTTATTCCTAACATGGACAAAAAATAAGTCTGCATGATAAAAATAAAGAAATTCAAAGGTGGTGTTTAATCTTAAGGTTTAGGGTTACCACAGCAACCACGGTAATATTTATTGCTAAGGTTAGAGACCACAAAGTCTCCAAAAATAAGTGCAAGTCAATGTAATGCCCTCTGAAGTCATCCACACACAATAGTGTGGGGTTGTGTGTGTATAAATTCTGACAAGCCCCTGTGGTGAGACCTTCAGTGGGTGTACTTCTGCCAAGACACTCATCAGTGATGCCCCAGAGAGAACAAAGGGGACAGTCGATGAGGGGGCAAGGAAAGAGAAAGAAAAATCAGAGATAAAGAACAGCTGAAATTTGGTGAATCATATAATGTCATTCTTTATGTTAACGTTAATGCCAATGACAAGTTTTCATTTTATTTCAGACAGTCATATGTTTCTAAGCTTAATTAACATAATTATATACTGACTGTAATTTCTTGTATTGAATCTTGATTTTTTTTTTTTTTTCAGTATTTGGATGAAGAGCTTTTGTTAGACATTTAAATGGTTTTAGAGCTCACCTTAGTTAGTGTACAATAAAAAAATTTAAAAAAACCGAATGAGTAAAAAACAGTCAATGTTTCATATATATCTCTTCCTATCCTTATAATAAAAATTTAAATGACTAAACTTTCCCAAAAACTAGATAAAGACATCTGAAAGTCACTACTCATTGAGTCTTAAAGCTACAAGCAAGAAACTTTAAGGCAGAGAGAAGCAGGAGCTGCTGCGTTGTGGAAGGAATTTTAGACCACTAATTCACAGAAACTGGGTATAAACTCACATCTGCCCTCATGGTTTAGTGGTCACCTCCGTATTGCACCTTGTGTGGGTGTAACATTAACATCTGAGGACACACGTAACAGATGCTTCTATTTAATGCATGATATGCAGGTAGCATCATAAATACACATAATTTAGAACGAGCATATTCCGTTTTTAATATTACCTACTTGGAATTACCATAAAATAAGTCCCTATTGCTCAAATAGACTATGTGCTTGTTGGCATTAATACAGTTTGGAAACGCTAAAAAGAAAACAATAAAACAATTTATTATTAAATATCTACTTACATTTAAATTGATCTAATTAAAACTTTTAAGTTGTCAGACATTTAATGTAGAAGATTTTCTTTATAACCAAAACAAAGCATTTTCAAACAATCTTTTATGCTCGGATTATAACATTTCAGTCCTTATTATTGCACTTATCATCACAGTTCCAATACATCTCTTTGATGATTGTTTTTTTATGTTGATATCAATTCCACATGTATTTATTTTCACAGGAAATTATGGACAACTGAAAAGGAAAATACAGATCAGCAGAGAAGAGTGTGAAGCAGCAACTCTAATTAAAACACATTCTTGCTTGCCATTCATTTGGGCATCAGTGATTTTACAGACTTCTTAGTAGGTAACTAGCTGAATAATCTCTGCAGCCAGTCTGGAGCGCATGCGGCTGATATTTTCCCCTTAGGAACATGTCTGAACAATTTTAGAGCTGTGCATTTGTGAAAATGGTTTAATCCATTTTGAATCATTTGGAGTTGTACCCGTTAATGTTGCACCTTATAGTTACTACTTCCTTACAACTTGGGATCATCAATTTAAAATAGAAAAGACCAGAAATCTTTTTCTATAGTCAAGCTTTATGAAAAAATTAAAGCTTGTTTGCTTTGACTTTGCCTTGTAAGACAGTGCAAATTGACAGTGAGCCCAAATATTCTTCCATAATTGTGGCAAAGTCCTCAAGACAACAGAGACAAGGTGATTGTATAGCATGGACCTAAACTACAGTACAATGAATCATTTTTGGATTGAGAGTGTGATATAGAATGCAAGAATTATATTTAGTTCCAGCAGCTCTGATATAGTAATATGGCAAAAATTAAATGTATTAATGTATTAATAGTGTGTAAAAAACCTATGACCATCCGGGAATGTGGTGACTGGCCGATCCTAATTGGTCCTCCCACTTGTCCCCCTGCTTAGTAAAGATAAAGAGCTCCTTTTCTTTCAGGGACAAATACTCTTTGATACCTAAAAGATTATATCTACATGTTTATGCACAGAATTTTGGAAGTTTTTGGTAAACAAGATTGAGGTTTCCTAAAATGCTCAGCCGAATTCTAAACAAACACCTGTCTCTGAATGGACCAAGTATTTTATATTTCACAAATATGCTTGGCAATATTGAACATTTCCTTATTTTTGTGCTACAGAAGATACAAAATTTGGATGAATAAATGCAAATTTTTTCTACTTCTGTCTACCTGACCATGCATTTGTCTCTTACTTCTTTTGCCTTTCTGGCTTACCCTTGTCTCTGTATTCAGCACAAACACCATGGTGAAGTTTGCAGATTACACTAAAGTGATCAGGATGATAGCTGATGATGACTAGTCTGCCTGCAGAGTGATACTAGTGGTTTGGTGCTGAGATAGCAATCTCTCTCAAAATACCAAAAAAACCAAGGAGCTCATCAACTTCAGGAGAACCCAGATGGAAGATTACTCCCCTGTCTTCATCAATAGAGAAAGAGTTGGAAGAGTGTCCATGATCAGGTACTTGGGAGTGCACATCTCTGAGGACATCAAATGGTCTGACACTACTGCAAAGGTGGAGAATGCACAGCAGCAGTTGTTCTTCCTGAAGACATTAAAAAACTCTGGACTGCTACAGGAGGTGCTTGTAATTTCCTACCATTTTTGAATAGAGAACATTTGATGTACTGCATCTCCAAGTGTTACCTCAGCTGTGTTACAGTGTTACATCTCCAGTGCAAACAAATGAATCAGGCCTTGACTCTCAGAGCTGGAAGTAATCTGTGCTGTGCTGCAAGAAGGCAACCAGAATCTGTGATGAACTTACGGAGCTGTGCCGCCATCTCTTTGAGTTAATGCCATCAGACAAATGTTTCAAAGCTTTTCCCAGCCACAACCTACCGACTAAAGAATAGTTTTTCCACAAAGCTGTGGCTGCACTGAATCATGCAGTAACTGATAACTCAGGAAGATCCAGAATACACACATTAAACTAGAATAAGGTACTTTTACTACAGTTTGCACGTCTATTCATTGCTGCTACTGGTTTCAGTAATAGTTCAGGGCCACTTTGCAATGATTTCACACTCTGTAGTGTAGTTAAATTCTATTCTATTCTATTCTATTCTATACAGAGTGCTTCTCAAGCTCTTGTACCTGCTCTTGTCTTCAAGCAATCCTCTCTGGTGCTTTGTGTTTCCTCTTGTGTTCTGGTGTTGAGTAATTACAGTACCGGCTGTAGGAAGTTACGTTGGCACAACAGCCCTCTCTCTGATATTCAAATGAGTCTTTGCCTCCTCATTTGTCATTAGTTCAGCGGTGCATGTTCGTGCCTGTACACGAACATGCACGAATATGCATGCGCACGCGGTGTCTAATCTCTTATTTAGAGTATCATATGTGAAAGGCATTAACATTGCCCGGGTGAGAAATTAGAAAAAGGACTGATTGATTCCTGGAAGAGGGGAATTAAAAGGTGCTTCCTTGCCAGCTTCTCTGTTAAGGCACTGGAATTTACCTACAGTGTGATTGAAGGCGGTCGCTCTGTGCTGCCACTGTAGTTGGTAATCACCATCCTTCAGGAAGAGTCATGCTACCATGAGCTAGTTGGTTCAAAACACTTAACCATTACCCCTGACACTGAGAGCTTGATATATGGCCAGGTAAGAGCTCTGCCAGCAGCAAAGCTTGGTCATGACAATGAGGAGTGTGGAACTTTTATCAAAGCTGCAATGCAACAAACAAGTTGGCTCGTCATAATCCTGAATTTAAAAAATGGCGATTGTAAAGATTATTACAGCAAAAGTTCTTTTGTCCATATTAAAAACAAAACTGCTGCATGAGTGTTAAAAGACTGATGTTCTTGACTGAACAATATAAAATAGCCCTCCTAGCTGTTCTTACTTCTTATTTAGCCAATGCACTAAGCCCAATCTTAAAAGTCCCTCTTCTCCACTTCTGCACTGTATCACACAGAGCAAACTATAGTTATCATGATCAAATTTACAAGCTACTAACACCGTTCTCATCTGTAACGAAGGTTAATTTCCCAATACAGCAGAAGCAGCAGAAACCAAATGGTTTTATTACTTGAAATTCATGCTGGGGCTTTTTTTTTCTTAACTGTTTTTTTTTTTTTTTTTTCCTTGGTCAAGTGCAAGATACCAATCAGTTTCATTACATTAACTCAGGTGATAAGACCATTTGGGAGAATGGAAAAAGGGAAGTGTTTAGTGTTGAGCACTGCCTAATTCTTCTCTTGAAGCTCCTCATCTGTTTTCGTGCAAAAGTGGAAGGCAGCCAAAATGAGGATGTAGATGATATTGACAAAAAAACACAGATTGTTTAGTACAGCAGAAAAATCACCAAAATACATTGCAGACAACCAGGTCTGATATGCACATGGAAAAACAAAGGCCATCTGATATCTTGGAGGACATTCAGACTTCTGATTGGTGCAGGTTGCAAAAGGAGCATCCTGGACTCGAGGCCTGTCAATTACTGATAGGAACACGATAGAGCTGAGCTGATCAAAGGCTTGCCTGATGTAGTCTGGCCTCTTTGTTCCTGTCTCATGGGATGGGGAAAGGAGGGGTACATATGTTCTGCTGCATCTGGTTCACACTCAAAGGACCCTTCATCAGATCAGAAAGCAAACAGAACTTTAACACAAGCCAGCTTCTGCTCAGTTATATGTGTATCAACTCACTTGACCACACATTCAAACTGTGTAGAACCGATATATGTTATCCCGCGGTGCTCCCACCTGCCCAGCCAGAAAGATGATTACCGTGCTCGAGATTGATTCCATGTGTTGCCGCTAATTACTTTATGCTGCTGTTTGAACTGTCTGTTGAAATCCAATTATCAGGCAGTCTGTGTAGCTTACAAGGTTGGGGTGGCGACGGCGGGAGGGCACGATCGGGAGTTCTGAGAAAGATAGCAAGTTGTAGGGAAACACTGTCTGGTCCTGAGATAAGAGGGCGTTCAAAGAAAGAAACCACAAAGCATTTAAAGAGTTGTTCATTTTGGAGTTGGTTTTTTTTGTTTGTTTTTGTTGTTTTTTTTCTCAATTTAGTTACCAGATAATGGCACATGCAGCAGACCAAGCAGGTTAGTGCAGCTTAGCAAAACTTCTGTAACCTGGATTCACTCAGACAGCAATAAAAATCCTTTAACTCACACTTGTCAACCTCACTAATTAACTGATTATTTCTCATTCCTTAACCCATGCAAACATGAAATAATAAGCAAAGTAAAACCCTCAGAACATCCAACCACAATCGCCCCCTACACACAAGCCCAAGTGAAAACAGTGGTTTTGTTCAGATCAAATTACAAAGTGATAATTAAAGAGCCTTGGAGGGGCTTGAAGGTTAAATTTGTCAAGCTATTTATTTTAAAAGTAGACATCCTCCTCATGAGACAGTGTCAAAAGGAGAGACAGCCTGTGGATATCTCCACTGAATTAAAATGATACCAGCCTGTAAACTTTGCAGCAGGGAGCAAAGCAGAGAGCTTGTTAAGAATTGATCCCCGTGGTTGTAGGTTGGCCGGCTGGTAATGACATTGCAAAAACAGCCTAGAACTAACAATCAAGTGCACCTCAAAAGAAATACCCCCCCCCCCGAGAAATGTCAATTTGTGTTTGCTGCCTTATCTTGATTTATGTGCACAGCATAGGTGGCCTGCTGCATGCTCAGAGTCTTTCCTTCTCGCATTAGTTTCCGCTGCTGGACGTTACAGGCTGCTGGAAGCCACAGCAGGTCGGCTCATACCCTCAGACGGATGGGAGCACGGCAAGGGCAGGCGTCAGATAAATAAATAAAGGCCGGTCTCATCAATTCCGTCTCTCTCCAATGAATGTGTCTTAGAATCGATATAGCTTGGGGATCTTGGTCTGTCTCCATCTCAGACCAAGGAATTGTGCTCGGACTCAGGCTGCACCGTGGCCCTTGCGTAATAAGGCTGGAAATAACCAGGCGGTGCCTTGAAACCCCTACTAGTGTCTCTGGCTCGCTATCCACGGTCTCTCCTCTCATCTTCTTAGTCACTGAGGTCTCCCTGCAGCTGTTCTTCTTTTCTGCATCTACCACGGTCACACCCCTGGCAGCATCTCACACCTTCCTCATGCTCCTTATTTACACTTTAACAGCACCCTCGCTGTTTTGCCATTCCTAAAACAGACTGGAAACATCTGCACTTTCATGAATCATTAGCCTTTCTTCATGTGATCATTTAATGAGCACAGGCCACATAGAGCCACTGCCACTATTAACATACTTGCTTTATGCTCCCCCTCCATCCCGTCCCCCCAGTGTTTCTTTTCTTTGAGTTTTGAGCGTTTGATTTCTTCCCCTTTCATTCCATCACTTTGATTCTTCTATCCCCCACACAGTTAACAGAGTGGAGCGTCTTTCTAGTTCATGTAAGTTCTCATCTCACATGCCACTTCAAGCATTTTGGGGTTTTTTTTGTTTGTTTGTTTTGTTTTTTTACATGGCCTGTACACTCCAGTGCCAATTTTTCTCAATTCATTCAGTATGCTTTGAGGTTTTCATAACATTTTTACATATTGTTCTTTTATATCCACAGCCGGGTACGTTTTGATTGTTCATTGGCAACATTTAATAACTGTCCTTGTTATTCTCTTTTTAGGAGTCAATCAAACTCTGTACCTGCTCAATCAGCCTTGTTTAAGCCACAATCCCAGGCAGAAGATTAGCTCAGCTTTATATTTCTTGTGCTAAAACCCTTAAGTCAGATCTCTTTATATAAAACTCATGACTGACTCATTTTTCTGAAAGTAATGGGGAAACATTATCATTTGAAATAAGTTTTTATGAACAACAGGCTGCGTTTGATCCAACTGTAGCATGGTGAAATGTTTAAATTAGATGAATAGACAACACGCTCTAATAAAAATGATCAGTGTAGCTATTCAATAAAACATTTGATAACTGCTAGGAAATGTAATGTTTGACCCAGAGTCCACAGTGACTTCTATAATTCAGACTTATCCAGTCAGAGAAATGCACCGATGCACATGCTGTATGAGGTCAAAGCTGTAGCGGCATGTGGAAGAACAAGACGCCATCTTGTACTATGGTCACCTGTTCTTCATATTATAAGCAGTGTTTGGCTGTTAGCTGTCAGTCCGCTTGAAGATGCCACACTTAAAGGCAAGTCCAGTCTTTGTGAGTCCTCACGGGAACTGACGCTTGCTTGCGTGATGGATAAGATCTCCCACCAGTGTGGGACTGATAGAAACACACCATCTGTTTGACTGAGTCCTGGTGTTTGTGTGTAGATGGGTGTGTTTTCTTCTTGGTGCTTTGGATGGATGTGCCGGGCAGGAACTGACACCGCCGCTGCAGTAATATGAAGACTGATTTAACTGTCCATCAAAGCATATCTGTGTGTGTGTGTGTGTGTGTGTGCGCACATGTATTAAACTTTCCTGAATGTGGCCTGATTTTGGTATGATTTCATAACCGTTCTGAAATTGAGCTGGACTTGGACAAACTGAGCTGGAAGGAGGGAGAAACACACTCAGACAATCACACTCATGTGCGATGTCATATAGGTGTAATTCTAAATGCAAATCTGGCTGATTTTCCTTTTATGATCCGTGTCTCGCTTTCTTCGACCCTCCACTCCCTCTATCCTTTTTCCCCTTCTTTCTGGCAGCTTCTTAACTTCCCCTTGGGAAAATACAAGAGGAGATTAGATGAGTTCCCTAAATGACAGGCTGCTCTCATCCCTCCGTTAATTAGTCTGGTCTCTCAGTGTGGCAGAGCGGCGTGATGAGTGAGGTGGAGGAAAAGAACGTGGAAAGTGGAGGGAGCATTTGATAGAAAGTAGGAGAAGACTCCTTCTTTTCTTCAAGAAGGGCAGAATATTTCTGGTGTGATATCCACATTTCAGATAAAAGAAAAAAAAAAAAGATCTTATATGCTTCCTGTATCACGGCTAGACAACATGGCTGGAATGTATATCACAAACATGTACTGTATATCAAACAAAACAGATTAAACAATAGTTTAATTAGGAATTTGGATTGAATTTTATGAGAATTAAATTCCTCATTGTCTTATTCCCTATAATTACAAGACTGTTTTATGACATGATTGTACAACAAACTTATCATCATGTAGAAAAGATAAACTATACTAACTTCTCCTCACTACACCCGCTTCTGTCTTTTCACATGCCATACTGCTGCGGATAAGAAAATATATACTGAGCTGACCCATAACAGGCAAATGATGTAATCCAGCTGACCTGTTGAGTGTTGCTGCATGTATTTTAAAAGTGGATCTGGTGCGGGGTTGATAGCGCTGGTTAACAGGCCAGCTTCTGGGCCTTTGCCCCAGCATGATGAAGTACCCCTGCATCACTGACTCTGATTAACTGAGGAGTCTTTACAACTTGCAGTCAACTGCCGGGATTTACTACATCTCATTCACCCCGAATCCCGCAACAAGACAAAAACAGAGAGAAAGAGATAAAAACAATTTAAAAAAAACAAAAACAAAAAAAACTGGAAGTACAGAGATGTATGGGCTGGAGTTTGGCGACAGAGAAGAAACAATGTAGAGAAGAGAGAATAGGAGATTGAAGGAGGTGCAGCGTGGAAAAGAACCTGGCAGCCACCATGGTGAATTATGTCCGTTTCCCAGACCTGCTGTAATAAAATGATAACATCCTTTCACCACAACCATTTACAGCTATATAAGAAATATTTTGAGCCTGCCTGCATGTGCAGTGATGGGTGAGGGGTTGCGATAGAAGAAAATGTTCAAAGATGGGCCATTTATACAAACACCTCTCACTCTGATAGGAATGGATTATTTAAATATTAGTAGTGTCAGCTTGAATTACTTGAAGACATTTACTACAAATACAGAAATATAGACAGAAATAAACGCACCCTGATCAACAAAGATATTGGAATAAAAACTCAGTTTACAAAATGTATTCCTTAATCTTGGCATCTTTTTGATGAGTTTAAACAAATGAATCCAACACAACTCAATCCTACTTCGTTTTCAGAAGTGGGATGATCGGACTTAATGATTAGTTTAAGTAATCTAATTATTATTAATGGCTTTAATGGGTGAAAAAGGGGGATGATACTTAACTTTTTTTTTTTTTACGTCAGTTGTTCAGAACAGGAAAGACATTATAAACATCACTCTGGCAACATATGCTCCATCAAATGTCTCCACTACATCTTGATAATTGTTAAATATTGATTAAATAGTCAGCAGTAAAACTTTAGTTTTAATCTTATTTCAATCCTTAACCCTGTGAGATCATGTGGGGGTGTTTCCCAGTACGACACTTAGATGAATGAAGAGGATGATATAGTAACAGAGAGCTGCAGATGAAGTGGTGGACATCGCATTACTTTTGACTGCCTGGTCAACGTACAAATGCCATGCAGACATTTTCTGTAGGCACCTGGGCTGCTCTGCCTCTCTGCTGAGCCTGGTCACAGCTGCGGCCAATTGGTGATCAGGACCAGTGACACTATAAGAGACAGTCCTGCTTACTTGGAAGGGCTGACCTGAGAGCAAGCAGGGTGGAAGTGACAAAGAGTGGTAATGTATAAAGTTTTATTTGTCATTGTAATATTGACATTTACTTTGGGTCCTTGATAAGACCATTAAACAAGAGCCACTCACCCTGGCTGCTCTTGGGGAGGTCTGTTTTATTGTACATTTGTTTTTAGTGATTTTTGCATTTTAACTGCTTTTATCTGTTCCCTTTTAGTGGTCTCCTGCTGTACAGAGTTGCTCCACCTGCCTGGTGGTCGGGTATAATTTTAGATTGGATTATATTTTAATGGTTTGATTGCATGTGGTTTTAGTGTTTCACTTTCGTTATTAGCGTTTGTTTTTACCAGTCTGGGATTAAAACCCAGAACCACTGCAGGTGGTAGCTATGGACTATATTTTGTAATACACAGGAGACAAACTCTTTTAATCTGTCTATTTATCCTGTCTTGCTTGGCCTGCTGAGGTGCTCTGACCAGGGGTGTCCTTATAGGGGAAGCTTAAGGGGGACACAGCCCCTCTTCCCCTTTTTGTGCGTGCTACATTTTCTACCAATCTAACAATTGCTCAAGCCTTCAGAAGATCTAGCTCTCTTAAAATCAGTATGTCCTCCATCCACCAACCATTCTGCAATGTAGTCCAACCAAAGCCAAACAGTTTGCTTTTGCTTCTTCTCTTATCCAGCCTAATCTGGTTTGTCTATGCTGCAACTATCCACCATGTTTAATAAATTGTTTGTCATTTTTGTTATTTTAACTAATTATAAATCAGCTGCTGCCCTGTGAAGAAGGGGGGGAAAAAAAAAAAAAGCATATTTAAATTAGATATAAGATCTTAAATTGCTTCCTGGCCAATAAACTAGGAAGAAACTCGCTTAAGTCCTAACTTATTGTGTCATGCTGGGGGGGTATTATGCTGCCTCTGGTACTGCAGGTATTGAGGGAACAATAAAATTAGAGTTTTTGGTTTTTTTTTTTTCTTTTAGCAGGACAATGACATAAGTCACCTCCTACAGCACAAATAAAAAAAAAAAAAGAAATAAGAAGCTGTAAAAGCGAAAAATGTAAACTGGCACACACTGCGTTATGATTGACGAGTGGCAGCAACAAGGCAGGCGGATGAAAGAAGCTTATAAACGACTGCAAAAAAACCCTCGGACTGCTATTGTTGCCAAATGTTCTGCAGCAAAATATCAGTAAAGGGTTTCCAGGGTATCTTTGGGGTTTTTTTTCTTCTCTGATTTTCTCTGAACAGTTGCTATGGACATTTCATAATGTTCTAATTACATTTAGTTTTCACAATATGATCAACTATGCGCTTAAAATCAATTGTTCTGACCAGCAGTGTATAATTTTGCTCTTTCCAATTGGTTGTTTTATCTGAGTTGGTTTTAAACAAAACCACTTGTCTTTTATCAACATTCTCTTCATGTTGCTCCAAATCCACATTGACATAATCATATGCAGAAACTAACATTTGTCCACATGAAGCTCCAAAAGTATTTACCACTCTACATTTTTCCCTGTTTGTGTACAAAGGGTTGTAACTTCTTGCTCCTCCGTTCCTCCTTATGAAGCCACATTTACATTCACAGTGAATACATGCAGATGGCCAAGGGGACCTTGATATGCCCAGAACAAGTTTAACATTTGCCACTGCGTAAAGTGGCTTTGCAGCCTGGTAAATGAGAAGACTCAGACGTTTGAAAATTGCCTGGCCACCCTTCCTGAATGTAAAAGGCTTTCTGTCACTTCATTTTTCAGGAAAATCTCACTTTCACTCTCTTTATGTTGCTGCTTTCCATTTTCTCAATACAGTGCCTTCCTCCTTCTCCATACATCTGACTTTTTGCTCCCGATTACCCTTCTTCATTCACATGTGGGATGAGATTGCCTTTTCTGTTCACACAGAGGGAATACAGTTCAGACAAATTGATGGGGGAAAGTTTGCTACCTTAACACAGAGCTCTGGCTTTTGGCTAAAGTATTGTATGAATAAGGTGGTCCTGGGTGGTTTTCTGCTGTAAGTAATGCCTTTCTGTATAGTTTTGAGCAACCCTCAAGCTTATTTCCACTTGACACCATCCGGCTGCTCAGCAATGTCCCCTCAGCAGTGTATGGTGGGAATGTTTGGCACATATCTTTAATCTTTCTGTCATCTGCTTTTACCTGTCTTTTGCTTGATGGCCCATCATGCTCATTGCAAATTATAGTGAATTATAAGTGGGAAAGCATCCAAATGCAAGCTCGTGGTCCAGCTAAAGCTTTTAATAAATGGACGTAATGTTCTTTGTGTGGGTTTGGGTGTGTGTGTGTTAATGCTGGTTGTGCTGTAAAGCACTTCAGCTTAATTGACAGCACTTTTCAGCTCTGTAACAAGCACAGTTTCATCTTTGCATTTATTCCTTGCAACTTTCTTTTTTTTTTTTTCATTTCTCTGTCTCTGTTAGTCGAACTCCCAATTAAGTGCTCTTTTTTCATGTCGGCAAAAACAAAAGAAAGAAGCTCCTCCTTCATGTACAGAACAACCGAGTTGATTCCTGACAATCAGAATTTGTCTGGCGGCCTCTAAGCAACAATTATGAAGTGTTTTAGGTATAGAAAAGAAGATATCCTCTCAAATGTATCTTGAAGTGTGATGTGTGAACTAATGAGCTCATATGTGCAAGGATGCTAAAAATTCAAGCATCTGTTCATGTCAGTCACATTCAAACGCTTGCAGCAGCAAGAAAACAAGCTTTTTTTTCCTACAATGTGCAGAGACAAACCTGTGTTTGTTTTTAAGGCTATGTGGTTGGGGTTGCATCCTTGGTGCCATATTTGTGTTTTGGAGAGACTGGCTGTATTTCCTAAAGGTCTTGCAAAATGAGGGAAATTTAAGGCTATTTAACACTGGAGTTTTCCAATCATCCACTTGGCATTTGAACAGTGCTGAAATAAGCTATTACTTTTTTTCTGTCAATTTTTTTTCATATCTTTTTATGCTTTCTTGCCTTAATACCACTTGCTTTTATATCCACTGTGTGTTTCCTTCTAGCTTTATTCATCACACCACACTCGTCTTTATCATTTTTCTGTCTCAACAGAGACAGCTCAGGGCCCAATTGTTTTTTTTCTTTTTACTTCAGTGCTATTAAATAGTCATTTGGGGGTTGTTGAAGTTATCAGTGAGCTATTTGAATTTTCACCATCTTAACTAGTTCTTATCAAGCCCTTTGACCTTTTTTTTTTTTTTATTTTGGTTGATGACATTATCCTACTGTTTCTCATCATGTGTATTTTTTTAGCTGGAAAATTCCTGCATAGTCTGCCATCGTTTTCATTTCAGCATTCCCAGAACTCCCAAGTTGCTTGTCTGTAACAGAAGGAACCACTCAAAGATGATGCATGTTATGGAAGATGCAAGCTCAGAGCCATGCACTTTTGTGTGGAAAATGCGAGGCGCTAAAGTCATTTATGTGCAACAGTGCGGACAGGACGCTTGTTTAAAGCGAGAGAATATCCTCATGGAAGGAAAACAGTCCTTTGTCACCTGAAGGGTAGCCTCATTTTTCACTGCAAGGGACTTATTCACAGACACTGATGGGACTGACTTCCCCTGTGAAACCAGCGCCATTGTGTGTAAAAATGTGCATGTGAGCTGCAGGGACCACAACAGTGTGTGGTAATGGAGTGACTGACAGCAGCTCGAGAGATTAATGAGCCTTCTTAATAGTGCACTGTGGTGAGGAAAGACCGCTAGAACAATCTGGGAGAAGTAAAGAAAATTAAACAAATTTTTACAAAAAAAAAACACACAAAGGAGACTTTTTTTTTTTGTCACTTGTCAGTGACAGACATGGATTGGCAGCTGAGTTCATCCAAATATAGACAGACAGACTAAGGTGCTGGCTGAGATTAGGATGGAGTGACACATGCGTTGAACAAGTCATTCAGCATTAAAGGTTGAGGTTGGCCCAGTTAAAGTTTTTCTTGCTATGATTTTTTCAAAAAATAAATCTAAAAATTAAATAAACAAAACTGGCTTAAATCTCTGGTGGACTGTACTTTTATTATTAGTGTTCCTTGTGTCAGTCTTGGTATCTGCCTCGCAGTCCTTCTGTTGCAGCTGCAGTAGAGACTGGGAGACTGATGGTTGAGTTGGCAGTCAGTATAACTAACTGTTGCTTGACACCGGACATAGACTGTGTTTCCACAAAACACATACCAATGTTTTACTAATAATGATGGAAAATTTGTAGTTTTTATGGGCTAAAGACAGAATTTCATCCAATACCTCTGGATTTTTAGAGACAATGGAACGTGAAGATATGAAAGGAGAAACATCACAGAGTGTAACTACAGTGGGACAATTATCATGGTTGGAGTGTGACCTAGTGGTGGTGGTGAGCTTATCCCAAGGAAAGGAGAACAGTCATTAACTAATGAAACACCATCACATTTAAGGTTGTCATTATTTCTTTTTTTTTTCTTTATATCAGCCTGATATACATCTGGCTGGATGAGCTTTGGGCAAACTGGTCAGAGTCAAATATTACACTCTGGTGTGTCAAATTTAAAGGCTTCAATTCAAATAGCCAGACATAGAATCTAATTATTTAAATAAAAATAAACAATAACTTTTATTATCTACTATTGATCTGCTGTTTAGATAGCAAGAGTGAAAGTGCCACAAAACGTCACAGGTTCACTTGAGCAAGTAAAATAATGTGAAAATGAAGGCGCTCCATCTGTAGTTCTAACATGTTATTCATGAAAATACAGTAAATAATCATTTAAGCAAGCAGAATGATTTTCTGGATGCTGTGTTCTGCTGGACAAATTTACTTTGCCAAGGGAAGCATCATAGTTATAATGCTCCTCTTGATATTCCAAAACTGTCAAAATTCTTATAATAATCTGTTTTCTGGTGTCCATTAAGAGACAGTAAAAATCTAACTGTGTTCCGCAGGATCTTAAGCTAATTTTTTTTTTTTTTTTCACCATGAAGTGATGCCAAATGTCTCAGAACTTGTACATATGATATTGTATCGTATCGTATCGTATTGTATCATATCGTATCGTATCAACAGGACAACCTGTATAAATAAAAGTTAGAAATAATAGATATGATTGATAATATTACTAGTTTATTATTCAAAATTCTTTATTGTAACTACATATTACCACATAATAAAACTGAGCTTGACAGCATTTGTTAATTTAACTAATAAATAATAATAAATAATGAAATCATTAAAAAGAATAACAAAAAAGAGAGTAAAAGAAACCATGAAACTATGAAGGAGCATTCACATCTGGACCAACCAGGAGACTTGCATCCAAGAAACTGTCCAGGTATGAAGCCTAGAGGTCATCGATGCTTAACAGACACAGACTTAGTTAAGGTACCCAATTTATTCATCATGCTTATGTAAGTCTTAGGATCAGACATTACAATGGAACTCAGGGTGCTGGTACAGCAGGGTAAAGCAATCCATAAAACCCACTAAAGACTACTGCAAGGGGAAACTCTGGGATCAGGAGGAAAAGACTATGAAAACAACAACAAAGATCTGACAAAGAACAACAGAAACCATGTCCACTAGTTTACACACTGACAAGATGAGGAGCGGGTGGTGTCAGGCAGAACATGAGTCAAAACACAAGTATGCAAAGCAACATCTCAATTGTTCTAAATATTTAAATCAGGACTATTTAACACGATATCTACAAACTCTTCATGATCCTGCAACTATCTATTTTATGAGCCACAATAAGTCTAGTTAAAACTACAACTACTAACTTATATTGGCGGCAGGAAGGACACATTGCTTTTATTCATGATTGTTAAACTCAAATATCCATCTGAGTATGTCAAGCAGTGTTTAAATTAAGACTTGAGTTTGAAGAGATATTAACAAGTAACACCACTGGCATCCATCCAACTTTCTGCTTTGTCCTGACTCCATTTTTATGTGCACTGATGTCATTAAAAGAGACACAAAAAAGGGAACATAATAAATAAATGAAGAAATAAATAACAGAAAAGTAAACTAAAACTAGGAGATGAGTCAATTGCCTTATTTTTCTAAGCAGGTTTGCAAACATTAACAAAAGAAAACCATAATTATGCTAATTTATACATTTATGTTTGTATACAGTATAAAGTGGCACTTAACTGAAACGGGTTGATGTTTGGAGAAAACAGTCATGAATGACTAAGCTTTGATACAATGAAAATGCATAATTCTTGTAAGTTTAATTTTGGAAGTTTAACTCAGCATCAGGGCAGAGAGCCCAACACAGATGTCCCAAACGTAAAACCTCATCACTGTGGGGTTCCTAGAATATCCAAAATGCATCAGACACCAACAGGGTGATATCAATTTAAATCCAGGCTCAATTTTCCTTTTAAATTCACATTGGATGCTTAAATCTACAGTTAAATCACCCTGTCAATGAATAGTGCTATACAAAGAAACGGGTCTTGCCACATCTCACCTCTCCTCACATCGCCTTCAATCAGAGAGAGCCAAGACATAAACTGTAAGGCACAAAAAAAATAAAAATAAAAATAATGAAGAGTCTAGAAGACATGATGGGTTGAAGTAAAAGGAGCTTTAATGGCATGGCCACCGTAACCATAGCTCTGACCCTGAATGTGAGTAATAGTGAAAAGAGAAAAATATGACAGAGGCTTTGAATTGGTTGACAAACCCAGAAACATAGAAAAAAAATATAGATTCAACCACACAAACAAACTGTGACTATTTGAATTAAGCAAATCTTCTTCCTCTCTATAAAGCTGTTGATTATACACACCAAATTGTAAAGGCTTCTAGTTCTATGAGTTTCTTGTACTTTTTTTTATGCAATTCTCTTTAGCGGTGTAGCCAGAGATTTTCAATGGTATTCAGGTTGGAGGAGTTTCAGGATAAAAGCCTTCAGCTTGAGCCTGTTGGAAATAATCCATTGTGGATTTGGGGATGTGTTTAGGATCATCATAATCATGGTGTTTTAGAAGCATTATTCTTTTCATCTTAAGATTTGTTCAGAATGTCTGTTGTCAGAATTTTATGTTATTTAAATAAAATTATTTTTCTTCATCCAGTAAAGCGTCTTTGTGTGACAAGCACAAAGCATGAGCAGCCCATGCTGACTTATACACTACATAAATCATGCCTAACGCTTCTAAATATGTTCATATATACAATTCTGGGGGTTTATGTTTGTTTGTTTTGGGGTTGTTGTTTTTTAAACAGTCATGTACTAATTACAGCAAAGACATTACATTTAATCTTAATCAGTCCACTGGGGCTGTTTTTACCGCACAACATCAGACCTTCAAAGGTAACTTCTAAATATTGGAAATTTTCTGGTAAATAACACAGGAGTTCTGATGTATCGTACAGCCTGTGAAAATTGTCTTTGGCCTTTTACAACATGCCCCCCCCCCACCCTCTCTGATACACTTAAAATTAACAGCAATATCTTAATTACATCTCAAACTCAAGCAGCTACCTTAAACCACTTTATTATTCTCTGACAGCCTTGTTCTGTTTTCTGAGCATGAATAATTTCAGTTTTTAGAAGCTTTGACATGTATATCTTTAGGCTTTAAAAAAAAAAATTAAAAAAAAAAACACACAAAGAAAACAACATAGCTTCAACAATCAATCCGTGAGAGCTTAGAAAATGTATCTTACCAAGAACTTCGACTTGGTAACAAAGCACTGATATTGCTAAAAAGAAATAATCATTGACTGTTAATCTTCTACTCTCTAACTTGTCATACATGTTTTCCTTGTTTCTTGTTTTTTCATGCAGCTTCTACTAAAATAATTTTCAGCTCAGAAATCAAATACATCTTTTCCAAACTCTTCCCATTGGACAAACAAATGAACAACTCTTCATTTACTGATTTACTTAGGAAATGATTTGTGAGAAATCCTGTGAATCCACACCAATAAACCAACAGCTTCTTCTGTTCAGCTGCTGCACCTCATGAGCTCAGTGCTTTTGTCCTTGGCTGTACCTTTGAAACTGAGTCAAAGGGGACAGTGCTGCTGTAACTGACACTGGCTATCTCTGTCCACCATCTCAGCAACAAGCAGCTAAATCCTCCTCCTTCCCTCTCAGCTCCTCTCCTGCCCTCAGGCCTTGCTCGGCCCGCTGTGTCTCTAGAGATGCCATATTCATTATTTACACTCGACAGGGGCTGACTTACCTCATATTGTCTCCATTTGCCAATTTTGTGGTACATACCTCAGGTGAACATCTGATACACAAAAGAAAAAGTCTCAGATTCAAGCATATATTTAAACATTTCCACCTTATTTGTCCTGTTTTTCACTTCTCATTGGCTCACTGGTGGCTTTAGGTTTTCAGAAAGCAAAACAGATGCAATTTAAAGGTTGTGAAGACAAGCTAAGAAAGCCTTTCACATCCTGGTGCATGTGGTGAAGCCTCTTCAGAGTGTATTATTTTATGCAAGCCATGTCCATTGAAGAATCAAAGTGAAAAACAAAGCCAGTCTTTGTGAGAATTGAACAAAATCCCAAGTTATTTCTTAGAAAAGACATTTTTTATCCCAACAAACCTATCCAGACACAACACAGACAGCTCCTGTCAGACTGACTTTCAATAAGATATTTTTTCCATGTTAAATGTGATGGCATCAATGCAACTTTGATACATTTTTTTTCTCAGCAGAGCTTTCAGGGTAGCAAAAGACACATGTTGGATCATAATGTTTCAGCGGTTTCCAGAGGATTTAACTATTGAAATATCTGCATTTCTCCCAGTAAGATTTTGCTAAAATGAAAAGTGATTTTCTGTTGGACAACTAGTTGGACTTCATTCTTTGTGTTGGATACATGACATAGATGTTTATGTCATAGTAGCTCTGCCTTTTCTGTGCTTTTGTCTCATTCAGACACGGACAAAATTGTTGGTACCCTTTTAATAACCCTTTAAGGCCTGACCCATGAAAAAACTGTAAAACTAGGCTTTTTTTTTTTTTTTTTTTTTTTTTTTTTTTTTTTAATATGAGATCTTTTTTGCCCCTAAACAAAATGTAGTAAAAAACACAACATCTTTTGATATATATATGATTTATAACCATGTAATATGAAAACTGTATTATCGTGAAATGTTCGGCTTCCTAGTATATATTGGCAGCAAGAAACAAGAATCAGATTGTGTTAGGCAGGGTTTGAACAGGGTTAACAAAAGAAAAAAAAAACACTTTGGTCACTAAAATAACTTGAAACTTACAAAAGTAACAAACAACTGACTGAAAATTAAGCCGTGAAAATCCGACATCGCTTAAATTGTTGGTCAATAAATTAATTTAAAAAATGAATGAAACAAGCTGGACAAAAATGATGGCAGCCCCCAGAAATGACTGAAAAAATTTTGATCATCAGGACATGTTAAACTATGTTAAGTCTCCTAATTAGCAGCTTAATTGTCTTCAAATTTGTCAACAGCCAGTCTGCCTAGTTACATGGTAATAATAGCCACTGTGCCGTTTGGTATACCGCATGAAACATGGACGTCAGAAAGCGAAGAAGATTGTTCTCTCCAGAGATCAGAAAGAAAATCAACATGTTAAATGTAAAGACAATCTCCACCAGGTTCATGTTCCTTGGTCTACAGTTGTTCATGTTATTCAGAAGTTTAAGGTCCATGGGGCTGAAGCCAGTCATGCTGGACCTAGCTGAGGAAAATCGGTGACAAATTGCAGAGATGGGTTATACAATTGGTAACCATGACTGGTTTATCACTATAGGTCATATGGTGTTAGGTGGGTGTTAGAGAGGCAATAAAAGCCATAAGGTGAAAAGCATGCTGTAACCTAGTTAAACACATCACATTTCCTGCACTTAACTAGGTCACAGCATATGTTACACTGTTTTCTTTTAAATACTAGCATGAGACAATATGTATTACCGTTGATGAGGCTTATTTTCTATAGAGACTATTTCTCTATAGAGAGCACTGAAAGAAGAGAAGAAACTGGGGAGATGCTTGGATGTGCCTGACTGCTCTATAGGCAGTTAGCTGTAATATTTATAATATGTAGCTATTGCATTTATTCTAACCAAGTGATGGAGAATTTGTCATCCAGTAACCAAAGACACTGTCGAACTGCAAGCTTGCAGGCTTCTCCGTGTACTGCTCACAGCTAGACATCAGAAGCACTGCAAACAACTAAGAGCACATTATACAGTAGTTTTTCCTCGCTATTATCAGTATTTTTAACATAAGATACCTAAAAGGCCTTTCTGATAGAAGTTGGACATAACTTTCACAGATTTATTGAGACACAAACTGACAGAAGTGACATTAAACAAGGTTTTGGCATCATGACTGTAATGCAATATAAAGTTGAATTTGAGGTTGAAGCTGGTAATGATCCTGTGACTTTCAATACTCAGAACTAAAGAGGAAAGGCAGCTCTGAAAAAAAGCTAAAATAATAAATTGTGGCAAAAAAGACAGAAGGTAGAAAGTAAAAGCTCTCACTCGCAGCATCTGATATATTTTTTCTCTTGTAAATAGAATATTGGTTTATGAACTGTATATTATTGAATTCTGTTTTAATTTACATTTGATATTTTCCAAACCTTTTTGGAAATGTGATTTTAAAAAGAAAACACATTGACTGAATAAATCTTTTAAACCTGTTTACAGGCAGTGTAAAAACCTGAATGCAATTTTCACATTAAATCTCTTGTTTTCTTATTTGTTTTAAAATGTTTAAAAATGTTAATCACATCTCAAAACAGCATTAGAGAATACGATTCTTCCCTCTGTGAAATGCAAAATTTATGTGCAAATTGAATTAACAGCAAAACTGAACAAAAACAAACCTGTAAAATGAGCGACTACCGCTGACTCAACTGAGATTTCAGTGTGTTAGAAAAAGTGCACAAGGGCAAGGTGTTGAAGTCAGCTTCCTTCGTATACTCACATTCCCTCGCCTCTCTCTTTATCTCTGTCTCCAGGTGCAGCAGGATGCAGGGTGTGTTGCCTGTGTGTGGATTGCAGCCCCTGCTGGCCCTCCTTCTGCTTCAGACTGCAGGCTGTGGTGAGTTCTCATTAAAAAGCGAGCAGAACCCATCACCTGACTTATACACTGCATAAATCCAGATAATCATGTGCACAAACACTTCCCTAGATTGTAAAATGTTTTCTCTTTGTAGGCTTTTAAGACTTCAGTCAAGGTGTCAAGGAATTATCTTTAATGTGTAAAATATATTGTGGAAACATATTCTGCCCTAAATCCAACAACTTTACTGCAATTCTGTGGAAATTTGAGTTAACATGATGCATTGGAAACTTGATCATTAGGAATGTGGAATTTTTTTGGAAGTTAGTAGCATGAGTTGGGGGTCAACGTCACCTCGCAAATAATAAAAAATTACACATCCATATCAGTTAAACTGAATGAGTACTATTATACTACTACTTAATAAAAGAACAAGCAATCCAGTACATAAGTTGGATATTGTTTTTTTTTTTTGTTTGTTTGTTTAAAAGTAACTGAGTAAACAGTCAAATTTTTCAGTATAATTGTTAAGAATATATTGACTTTAACCTGTTGGTAACTTGAGTCCCATGGGCAGGACTTAACAAATGAACATGTATTTCACTCAGTCTTCCTTCCAACCTCATAGGGTGTATAACCATATAAGGCTATAATTATAACTGTAGATAAACACTTATTTCTGACCAATTACAGATGGAATTTACCTCTGAAGCCATACCATACTACAGTAGATATGACATCAGGAAGGGTTCGGTAAAGGGTCCACAACTAGTCTCTATAAAAACCTGTTTTAGGTGAAAAATTGAGGATTTTACTGGGTTAAATGAAAAGTCTGAAAGGGTTACATATTGTTTGGGAGGTGGTGTTTAAAAGATCAACTAAACAGGCTAATTAAAATCAATAAGTCGTGAAGTCATCATTAATGCATGTCCATCATCTGTAACTGAGGTGTTGCTCGACCATGTATGCTAAAAGCTGGCACTGTACAAGCATTTAGTCACAACAAAACCAGTCATTTGTCACTGTCTCTCTGTCTGGTTGCTTTGCTCTTGAAACGCAACATTTTTGCCCTAATTTAGGAAGTGAGTCATTGTGCTGGTTGAACTGAGGCAAGCTAGCTTCATTCTACATTATTGTCATGTGACTTTGTTGTCTAGCTGGGTGAAATACTGCCATGCCTCACTTTGTTCAGTTGCTGTTACCAGTGTCTGTCATGGTCTGTTGCCGTGAGTTCTAGGATTAGGGCCGCAGGAAGTCACAAATCGCATCAGACCCATAAATAATAATTGAAATGTATCGGCAGGTAAATGCTTGCTTAATATCATGCAATCAAGATTGTAAGACAGCATTAAAAAAGAAAAAACTTGCAAAGCCAGCTAAATTATTAAATAGCAGTCCCCAGACTATTTACCTTTGTATGTCATGCCAACAAGAAGCATTTGTTGATGTTATTCCTCAAAAGAAGAATGTGAAAATTGTTTTAGCTTCTCTAACAAGGTCATTCTTCTGGTGAGAACAACAACCAACTTTGAGATTGAAGCCTCAACTCACTAATCTTTTTGAATGTATGTAGACCACTGGCATAGTGCTGTAGCATAAAAAGGCAGTGTAGTGATCTGCCTTTTTAAGTATATGATTTTATATGGGAAAATGGACATGCATGAACATGTTGCGATGATATGAGAGGAAAAGGCATTGCAGGACTGTGCCTACGGTACAGCACAAGTGTAAGTTGTGCAGCTTCTCTGCCTGGCCAGGAGGAGGTGCTGTAGAGTCATTTTTGTTCATTCATTCATTCATTCATTCATTCATTATCCTAGTCTGATGTAGGGTTGCGGGGAAGCTGGAGCCTATTCCAGCATTCTTTGAGCAAAGGGCAGGGTACACCCTGGACAATTCACCAGTCCTTTGCAGGGCCACACAAAGACAAACCACCACTCACGCTCACACTCACACCTATGGGCAATTTAGAGTAACCAATGAACCTAACATGCGTGTCTTTGAACGGTGGGAAGAAGTCGAGGATTGAACCAGCGACCTTCTTGGTGTGAGGAGTCACTTTTATTGAGCTATTAAAAGCACTAAATGACATCAGTTTAAAATTGATGGCTACTACAGGCTATAGGAAATTATTATCCAAAAGATTATTTAAAAAAATTATAAATAACAAAAAAAGTGAAAAATATATAAACTAATTATAAAAATGGAATGACTCCATTTATTTCTTTCCACCATGGGTAGGCACTGCTTACCTTGCCTACCCAGACTGCACACCACCAGTGAAATATCCAGTAGAAATAGGACTGTAAACATTAGTTCCATGTCTTTGCATAATTAAACTTAACTCTCCTGTGCCCCAAACAAAACTCAGTTGACTCTTAAAAATTTTATTCTGATATGTGCGTCATTCTGACAAATCTACCATGCACATTCCTGGTAACTACTAAATAAATAACTTTATGCTGAGCCCTTTACTAAAGTAGCAGATGCAATCAAATATAAGAAAAATAAATAATAATAATAATAATAATAATAATAATAATACATAATTTTTTATAATTTATACATCCCTTTTGTATGCTAATAACAACCCAAAATGGTCAGAAAGCTTGAATGTCCAGTTAAATCCCCATCGAAGCAAATAGAGATCTAGCCACCAGGAAAATGACTGCTATGCCAGATGGCCAGTCTGTGTTTTTGTATGGGGTTAAATGGTCCAGATTTGGCCAAAATGACAGGGTCAGTTTCCTTTTCGTACAAGTCCGTCTGCACCCATTTTTTACCAGACGTTCCATGAGCGGAACACAACAAATAAATGAAGTATTTTTCTCAATCGAATCACAGGAATATTAACAGATTTTTAGTCTGTTGATATAAAAAAAGTGAAGACTACTTATAAAAAAGAGCAGTAGGTCTCTGGCATCCCCTGCTGAGACGTGTGTGACAGCTGCATCTAAAGCCTTGAATGTAAGGTGAGCATTTTTTAGCCAACAACATGGCGATTAAAGGTGTTTTAGACAGCTTCTTGTGTAGGTTAAAATATAACCTGTGGCATCTCCAAATATTCTCTTTTCTTAACTTCTTCAAATTCACTTCTATGTAAGCAATATTACTGGAGTCTAAAAAATTATTCTGTATTCAACAGAAAATATAACGTACATGAACTCCACTTCTGACGGGCTCTGGTAGTTACGAGCATGCGTGAGTAAAGTATACGTAAATAGCAAATAAAGGTCTGATCATACAACACAATAGATCATTGCAAAGTCCCTTTGTATTTTACCCTTTAAGCATTATTTGCTCATTTTAGCAATACCAGTAATATCATATTTATATTTTACAAAGGTATATAATTTCATCTTCATTTTGTTGCTGTTTCAGTGAATACTGCTGAATTGATCATTTGAACCAAACTAGGCTGTTTGCTTGTCAGATATATTTTGATAAAAAGAAAAAAAATCTTATGAACTATCAATAGTGTCATTGTTATATTGATATTTATAATAATGAATATAGAAGTCTGTCTTTACCATTCAACCAGTTTAATTGTCCACACATGGATTCAACATTAGTTCAGTGCTTTTTGCTCTGTTCTGTAACATCTGTAATTTGTTTAATATTTCTGTTGTGGTGCTGGTCTATGTTACTGGAAAGTAGTGTACTTCAACTAGGTACTTTATTTTATTGCTTGTGGTTACAGATAGTTGATTCTTTTAATGGCAGAGATCACACCACCCATTTTAGCATCAGTCTGGCCCGCATGCTTTTTCCAAATAATTCACTATCAAAAATTATGCTCAAAATGTTAGTTTCATGCAACTGATAATTTGCCATGTCATTTATTTTCAAAGTAACATCGGATTTTTGCTGGTAAGCTAGTTTGAACAAAGTCCTGCTAATGTTTGCAATATTAAAAATCAGCTAATTTCACTTCACCTATTGGATTACAGATTGCAACCCCCCCCCCCTCCAGAATGTTATTGGTCTTCTAATGCAGATTAATATACAGTTAAATCTTCATCATACATCCAATTTTTGTCTGATTTAGAATCAATGATACTATTAAAAATGAATAAAATTGATGCATAATAATGGTCCAAGACAACTTCCCTGTACATGTTTCACTTCTGACATCAGAATAACATTTGTACCAATCAGCTGATGGCAAAATTTGTGTTTTCATGGCCTCCTACTTCTAGTTAATTGCCAAATAATCTTATATGCAAAATATCCTTGTGCATGCTGCCAGCTTGTTGATTAGCATAATTAAAGGTCACTATAGCTAGAATGTAGTCAACTGTGCAAAACGAAGAAGCAGCCTCTGACCATTTAGGTAAAATATGACATTTCAGTTTATGATGCAGGCATCTTCAGTCAGACTGACATGTACATCTTTCAACATGATTTGTTAGAGATCCTCAGTCTCATTGACAGTTTCTTCATCAGTTCATCCATTTCTCTCTGTTATGTATTCAAATCTAAACACTTGGCAGACCTTTAAAGCTTATTGACGAATATTTACTCCTTGTGTGTCATTTGCTTATAATTACATCAAAGTTCAAAGAAGAAAGGGAATAAATCTGATGCAAATAGGCAACAAAAAAGATATTCCTTACCTGAAATGGTTTTCATACTTGGTTAAATACTTGGTTAAAGATTTTTATATTCAATTCAAATTTGCAAAGCTGATTAAGATTAGCTTTGATTCAGCTCAAAGGTTGTAGTCAAGTATCCTAATCCTGCAATTATGCATCATCAAGTCATCCAAACTTGGGCAAGAGACTTGACATTTTACATTTGTTCAGCATGTTCTGTCTTATTGACCTTTTCAAACCTTGATGTTAATGAGGGGAGTACATTGTGACAGAAGAACAAGTAATGGGTTATACAAACACAGACTTATGTGAAACTCTGAGTCATTTGTCAATCTGTGAGCTGGATCTGGTTACCCCAACTGCCTCCCAATCTGTCTGTTTGGCAGTTTCATTTGTCTATTCCAGGAAGCTCAGCGGGGAAGAGAAAGCAATGCAAGTATTCACATCCTTCGGTTCTTTTTTGCCCTGTCTACATTTCACCTGCATACTCTGGCGGGGTATCTGTGTGTCTGCATGTGCATATGTAGGACAGATTTCACGCCTTCCTCACTGCTCTCCGTGGCCTTCCTGACCGTCTGCTCCTCTTTGCATTGTATTGTTTCAGCCTTATGTAGAACACAAGAACAATGTAAAACCCCCAAATCTACTTTCTTGAGTTTGTGGCCTTTCTGAGACTCAAAACTTTGATTTGCAGGTAGAGTAGATTAAAAAAAAAAAAGGAGCCAACTTTTTTCTGTACTTGTTTGTGCAAAAAGCCTCAGGTTACATCTGCCAGGTAATTTCAGCCAGCTTGCCTAACTCTGTAGCCCACACACGCAAGCACAACATAACCATGTCCTGGTTTGTGCATATCCCCACTCCTGTCTTGCAAGTTGACTTTTTTTTTCCAGCTACTTGGGAACTAGTCACAGGGAGGTAGAGGACTACTGGGAGGGTTGGCACTAAAGCTCACCCCATGACACTTTGCTTGACAGGCCATGATTGGAAAAGGATGGAACGTGGGGGAGGTGAAAAGATTAGAGGCTAGCTTTTTGCACTTGTGTGCATGTGTGTGTTTGTATATGTGTGCAGATGATAGGGTGAGCGTATCTGCACTTACAGCACCACCACTCCAGTGCTTTTGTGGTATGTTTATAAATTTTAATATGTTGGCAGCTTGCCACACATGATAAATGTATCATTATGCCTCAGAGGGTGCAAAATTAGTCATGGCAGCAGCCTCGGGGGAGTCCCTGTAGAGCCTGACATGTCCTGGCTGGATTTGGCTCAGGCAGCAGGAAGTCTGCAGGGAGAGGGTTAATAATTGTCACCAACAGAGGAAAGGAGGAAGGAGGACACTGTCTGGGTCACACATGATATAAGCATACATACAATCCAGAAAGGCAAAGTAGAGAGATGTAAGAGCAGGAAACGGGTTAACTTTGTTTGTTTGATATATCTTAGTTAGTTTTAAACTGTGGAATGAAACAGTTTTGATTTTCAGTGTTTCGTTACTAGTTTGACATGGAGCTGCATGTGGACACAAAATAAATGTGGCATATCTTCGCATATAAAAGGGCTGTATGTATAATCTTGGTCTCAAAAGAATGATGAGACATGGGATATTATTACAGCTGTCTCAGAATTAAGATACATGTCACTTTATTGGAATAAATGAATCTGGAACACAGTAGAAAATGTAAACGGTCTTCCAAAAAGAAAACCACATTCATGGCAGTGAAAACCAGAGCATGGCTGATAAGGAACTTTGCAAGCTGAAAAGGTGATGCTGAGTATTTTCCCTGATGTTTTAATAGAGTTGTTACTCAGGTAAACGTGTCAGGAGCCCATCTGTCAATGTTGATGATCAACACATCTATCAATAGTCAATAATCAGGAGAATTGGGATAGCCAACCAAATTCACCCTAAAAAAAACCCATGAAGGTCCAGAAAGACGTGAATTCCAACATAACATTTGAAAAGAATGGTGAATACTTTACTAACTACCCTCCCCCCGACCCCACCTTCATCTTCACAGAAACTACCAGGACTCATTTAAAACACAGGAAATCCCAGGAGAACACATTAGCAGTGTTCTGTTGAGGCAGAATTAAACTTTTGACCCGAAAATAGCAACTGCTGATTAACAGTAAGTCAATGTTTGAATACGATTAGATCTGACAGTGTTTTCCTCATGACACGACTTTGTGTTTACATCTACCTGTCAGCATCGTGGAGGGCCGTCAGAGGTGACGTCTCTAAAAGAAAGTCCACCTACATTTGGGACTTGGCAGGAGCTAATTTCAGACACTGGAAAGGAACAGAAGGACTGCATCACTCGTGCAAATCTGATAGCAGGGCTGGTCAACCTTTTTTAATGGCGTCCAAGTCTTCCTTTTGTTATTTTCCTTTTGTCCATTTCTTTTTATTATCCCACAAAGTCTTTTTTTAGTTACGTAATCTAACCTGTCATCATGTTTGTCTTTCTTTTGAGTCTTTCTACATCTTCAAGACTAAAAATTTCACACCTGTCATTTGCTGACTGACTGTTTGAACACTTCTACCTCAGTATTATTCTGTTTAGCTTGGTTTTATTGTGTGTTCTCACACTGACGATGCACAAACTTCACTTCTTCACTGGCTTTTGACTTGCACAGATTTAAAGTTCTGGAACAATGCATCCATTAAATTTAATCACTTGAATGATGGTTAGCTGATACCAAGTGCTTTTCCTTCAATTTCTTTTCCCCTAATGCAGGAAAAACACTTAGATATGTATTTTAAAGAATACATGCAGCCTTTAGAAGTAATTCCAGCCTCTTTTGCACTGTCTTTGGGTGCAAATTATTTCATTCAAATGTGCTAAAAGGTTTTTGGATAACCATTCACATTGGATTGAAGGAAACAAACCTGGAGATGGATGGATGGGTGGATGGATGGATGGATGGATGGATGGATGGATGGATGGATGTGACATTGTGTTTGTCTGTGTATGTTTGTGGAAGGGGGTGAATCTGTGCTAGAAGCCACTCCAATCCCACTTCTTTCCTTTCCTTTGCTTTCTTTTCCTTTCTGCCGTTGTTGCCATGGTTGTCTTTTTTTTTTTTTTTGGACTTCCTCATCTCCTCAGCCTCAGTATCTCTCTTCTTCATAAACCTTAACTTGTCACTGTTTAAAAGCAATCACCACCATTTCCTTGTTATTTTCTCAGGTCCTTTATTTTCTCCATTTATCTTTGTGTGTCACCCGAGGTCTTATTAAGAGGAGGCTTTTCTCCACATCCAGCAAAATCAAGACAGTATCTGCTTTTGTAAAATGCTGACTAATTACACATTTGCAGATAAGTTGAAATGCCAGTTTTTAATAGCTTTTATTAGTTTATTTCTGTTATCTATATATACATATATATATATATATATATATATATATATATATATATATATATATATATATATATATATATATATATACATATATATATATATACATATATATATACATATATATATATATATATGGCCCTGCGACGGACTGGCGAGCTGTCCAGGTTGTACCCTGCCTGTAGCCCAAAGCCAGCTGGGATAGGCTCCAGCTTCCCCGCGACCCTGAATTGGATTAAGCGGTTCAGAAAATGAATGAATGAATGGATATATATATATATGTATATATATATATATATGCCAATGAACAAGTGCATCTCAGGTCATCTGAAAACAAAAGCCTGTATGTCTGCTCACAGACTGCAGGGCCCCAGGTTTACAACATTGTTTCAATTCCCCAACATTGTTAAGTTTTATTAAGTTCTATGAGGCTGGCAGGGATGTGGCGAGTGTGGTGTCCTCATTCTTTCCTCACTCAGGTGATAACATTTTTACCGTCTGTAGTGATGAGCATCAATATAATGACAACATTGTCGTTTATATCGCTTTTTAAAACTCAGGATTTTTTTTTATTTATTTAAACCTTTGAGACACTTGATATGTGTAACTGTAAAACATTTCTAACCAATAAAAGTTTTTTCTGGAACCACAGTTTAACTGAACAACACTTAAATCACCCCTGGCAACATGTGAGCTCTCTTACCGCTTACTTACTAACTAGCTACAACAAAAGCATCACAGTCACAATATTCATGAGAGAAAAGCTTAGACCAATAATTAATACGTTTTTTTTTTTTTTTTAAATCTAGGCAAACTTTCTAGTTTAATTATCTTTAATAGCATGTTTGTTTTTCTAAATGATCTGTTTGTTAAAACGAGAATAAAAAAAAAATCTCTTTTAGCATGACTGGCAACAATCCATTTGTTTTTTCTGATGTCAGCTGTCATTTCTTAATACAGTGATCAACTAATGGCAGCAAGACTCAACAGGACAGCTTGTCTGTCATGATTTATGACTTGCCCATGATTCTGTGCAAACACCCTCTTACACAAACATAATCACCTGACATACAGGCGGAAGGAGGGAAGTGGCAGCGACCAGAAAGGATGCACATGATCAGTTCTGGTAGCTCCAGATTGGCAGGCTTACGGGTTTGAATTGGGCAAATAGAAGATGAAGTGGCCTTTATCTTTCGGACAAAAAAGAACACTGCTGGCATCTTGAAAAGAAAGAAGCAGAGAAAGAATGAAAAAGAGGGTGAAAACAAAGAAAGATGTTCTCAATTGTGTTCCTATTATGGTGAAAATGCCATTACCAACCCCTCCTGTATCCGTGCCAGCCACATAAAGGCTCTCCAACTGTGTTTAGTAATTTGTGAGTACCTCTAAAGGGAAGACAGATGGGCCAATGGTGATGATCACATAGATGCCACAGTGAACCAGCAGAAAGAAAATAAGAAAATCTGAGTGTTATCTGCAAGCTGCAGGAAGTGGAGGATGTGTCCTTAATGTTCGTACACACAGGCAAAGACACAAGACGAGGCCTATGAAAGATCACCTGTTAGCATTTAGTAAAGTCAACCTTTGCAATCCAATGTTCCCAAGTGGTCACACTTCACTGGGCGCTAACGTTCTTTTTTCACACTTTTCTTTGTATTGACTCAGGATTTCATCTTCTTTATTTTACCCTCACAGTCAGGTGGGCCTTGTTTAGACAAAGCAGCACATAGACAAATATGAAAACGGGATAGATAACCACACAAAAGACAGTCCTGTGGGAGTTATGCCTGTGCCACATTTCCATCTAAATGCAGATTTGAGATAGTAGTGCTGTTGGGGTGCTCGCTAGTTTACATTCATAAGCACAAAGCAAAGGAGAATGTTGCTGTTTTTAATCTGCCTGTGGGCTCCTACATGATCTAATTTACACTTTTGAAGGAGAGAATTTGCAGTTGATTTTAGGTGATGTATGGGTGAAAGGCAGCACCATTTCGGAAACAACAAATAAACCCTAAAGTAGACAAAAAGAGTGACAGTGGAGGGAAGAGGCTGTGAATAAGATTGTAAAGTTTGACTGGCTTCATATGCAGCATGATATTGGCAGCATAAATAGCATCATTTTACCCAAATGGTGTTTATCCAGGTGGAACAAGGCCACAAACTGGAAAGCATACTAAACATTATTGATGCTTTTCTGCAGACGAATAAATCAGACAGGTGTTTTCTGTTCTTGGCAAATGCCCAGTTAGGTGGATCAGAAACTGCACCTTAGTTGTGTTCTGGGACTACACCTTAATCTGCTTGTGTCTTATGTGTATTTGTACATACTCAAGTGTGTATGGCAAGAAGAAAGGCACGTGCCTGTGTGTTGTAAACAAAGATGAGTGTCACATCCTCAAGGTGGATAAAGCAAAGAGAGTGATAGCAGGGAGTGGAGTCCCATGGCTTTTACTAGGTTTTTGTCTGTATACACACACACACACACACACACACATATATATATATTTATATATATATATATATATATATATATATATATATATATATATATATATATATATATATATATATATATATATACAGAGAGAGAGAGAGAGAGAGTCAGCATGAATATATCATCACTCTTTTCACACCTGCTGAATCACAACTGTACATCTCATCTTTTCCTGTCATATTCCCCTCAACTCCTTTTCCACATCACATCACTCCAATTTCCCAGTGACATACACCTTTAGATTTTCCATTTCTTTAACAGCACTTGCTCATATATTTTTCTCCGCTTGCCTCTTCCCATACTCACAATTCTGCTCCGAGTTATGCTTGAGAAAATCATGCTGTATCTATATCAGGGCGTCTGCTGTGTTTTTGGTCACCGCAGTGAGAGAAATATTTATTGGCACAATTCCCTTTCTTTGAACATCCACTTCCATTACTTCACAGATATGTAGATATAAAAACACCCCTTCGCTTGTGTGTTTTTATTTATTTAGTTAGTTAGTTATTGTGACATATAGGAAATAACATAGAAAAATATCTTTTTACATTAATAGTGAAACTGAAATCTAAACTAAGCAGGTGAAAACAAATCAGAAAATATATTGAGAGAGAAAAGCAAGAAAGAATTTTAAGATGCTGAGATCATTCCAAAGGATCAAATAAACTGTACATGATTTAATTAATGGAATAATATTCTATTTTTCATCAAATTTAATATGATCAGTAATCAAGTTTCTCGTATTTAGTGGTTTCAGGTTTGTTTGCACCTAATTATGAGACCAAAGTGGAACCTTATCACTGTAAAAAAAAATTATATGTTGTTGATTGCAAGTAAATGCAATGATATTCAAAAAATTGAATTGCTACATTCCAGAGAGGGGGACACAAAGGATTGCAAAAACTAATGCTTTGACAACTCAGGCTTTTGGAAACATTTTGGTCCAAATTCTGGACTCCAGTGATGCACCACTTAGTTTTAATGGTGGAAAACATTTGAGAACCACTGGGCTAAACCTCCAAACCCATTAAAAATGTTCTATGAAACAAGAAACATCTATGGAGGCTTTGGACTGCTCAACAGCTGATCTCCTGTTTTATTGAAGAATGGGAAACCAGTAGAATATCCAGGAAATTTTTAATGGGCTTGCCAGTCAATAGACAACACTAATGTCCATCAGGATAATTGTTAACTCTGGTTACAATCAGTGTGTGAAATAAAGGGATTCTCGGGTCTCTGGAAATCCTTAATGAAGCTTTGAATGCTTCATTTATCTATTTACAGATATTTTTTTCTGCCCCTTTCATTTAGCAGAAAAGAAAATGAAAACATTGCTCATATTGCAGAGTAAAGACGGAGAACAAGCAGCTCTCTTCCAGTCAACACAAGTGTAGCTCTTCTTGTAGCTGCTATAAAAAGAGTGATTATAGTGTGTGTATTGACTTTAGTGAACACATACATCTTTGAAAATTGCTGTCAAACACAGAATTATATATTTTATGACTAAATTCAAAATAACCCAACTTTAAATAGCACTTATCTGAATATAAGAACAACACAAAGTGCTTTACAGAGCAGAATAAAAAAAACCTGAAAGAAAATTATCAAACAATAACAATTAATATAGATTAAAAGTTAGTTATTCCTGACAGCAGCATCAAAGCCAGATGTTTAGTAAATACATAGTGGGGGGTGCATGTGGTTGTTGTGTTGGTGGTGGTGTTAGTTAATGCAGTGGATGTGTGTGCAAATATATATATATATATATATATATATATATATAGTGAAATGAAGTAAATTGTGATGTTAATAATAAAAAAAAAAAAAAAGATATATAATGATAGAGATCGTGATAAGAACTACAAGATAAACATATATTTTTATACCAATTTCAATAAATTTGATATGCTATACAAATGAAAATTGTTGCGACCAATAAAATTTCAAACATCTCCCTGGCTCCTCCAACCCCCTCCATGTTTGTCATTGAAAACATTCTTATGTCAAAACTACAGTAAAACTAGTATAAACAATGTTCTTTAAATCTCTACATAATGGAGTAATTCCAGGAAAAGTTAGTCCATCTCAGCTACAAGATGCTTGTTTGTTTGTTTTAATCCTGAAATTTCTGTTATACCGTAACCTTTTCCAAATCAGTATGCTACATAAACTAGCAATACATGTAAAGCAATGGATATTTGCAGGTCAAATGAGCAAATAGAGGACTTCGTCTCAACATAGAGCAAGTGAAGCAAAATGCAGTCAGTTGCTCCGCCTGGAATTTCCAGACTTCGTGGAACAAATGACTTCAGAACGCGCTAAAAGTGTTGCACGTAAAGTGTATTTTTCTCCGCAAAGAAGGGTCTATAGTGTCAAATCCTGCTTATACGGAGTGTTTCGGAATGGAAAGAGTATTGCACTCTGGCACAGAGTGGAAACAATGAAGCAGATTAGTCTGCACCGTTCCAAAATCAATATATCAAGTCTGGTTCATCGAAAGACAGAAACACCTTTATGGATGTGTAATTTGTTGAATATAGAACACAATGAGCTTCTGCATCCAATCCAAGCTTTTCATAGAGAAAAGATTATTTAATTGAGCTTGATGAAGCCGTTTTTGCATTTTCACAGAAAATAACGACTAAAAACTACAGCGTTAACAGAGTGGCACACGTAAGGAGCCAAATTAAGGATACTGCTGTGTATGAGTGTTTTTTAAACATGTGTGTAAGAGCATCCATATAATTTTGCCATGTCTGGAGTTCTACAGCTGCACCGAATCCCCTCTAACCCAAGCGAGGAGAAGAATTCTTGAATTTGATGGAAAGAAGCTGAACCCTGTGGTTTTTGTCTTTGTGGAGAAGGATTTATTTTGCAGCTGAATAATGAGCTCAAACACACAGACGATCAGGGAGTGCCGACTGTCATCCGCTTTCCATCGACAGCCACCTGAATGGAACTTCACTCAGCATTTATGTTGCATTTGAAGACAGCATCTCTATTGAACAACCTCCACTCCTCTCAGGACTCCGACGGCTCTAAGATGATTCTTCTTAAAATACAAAAATATCCTCAATAAAAGGTGGTCTTATTGATCTGGTTAATTCTTTTCAGCATCATTTCTTTTTATATCTCTTCTTTTCTCCCTGCCTTTGGAGGTTTTGGGCATTTTATTTTCACAGGTCAGCTCACTCGACAGGTTGGACTCCTCTTGAGTGGGAAAGGAGAGGCCATTTTAGAGCACAAATCCTGTTTGTTATCACCAGGAGGAGCAACATTGATAAGTTGGGGTTGGTGTAAGACAAGTAGCGCTCGTCTACGTAATGTCACCAGGAGAGGCAGAGAAGTGGATATTTATGTGTTTGAGTTGGTGGGAGGGGGCGGGAGAAATGGCGGGAGGGTCGATGTTAAGCTATCAAGAATGAAGCACTCAGCCTCTTAGCATGAGCAACTGCTACATCATAAAAGCTGCAAGAATGAGTGATGACAGCTGTCCACGTGGCTTTTTTGTGCGAGTGTTCAAAGGCACACTCGCCAAACAGTCAGGAGTAAAAAATGGTGTGTTCAAAGCGGTGTGTGAGAATAGATGTGTTTGTGTCAGTGGAGGGTGTACATACATTCGATGCTTCATGAATAAAGAATAGCTTTGATGTTTTGCACTCACAATGTTTTCACTTGTGAGTGCATTCTAAGGCATACACTCACACTCACACACACACTGACACATGCACAGATGATACATCCATGCTGGCTAAATTCAGTTGTGAAAATGAGGAAACAGACCTGAAATTTAATCTCAAGTGAGTCACCTTGCAGAACTGGTAGGAAACTCATATCCTGACATGAAAACAGTGTCTTTATGCATCGACTAAAGGCAACAAACACAAGCCAAGATGGAAAAACAGAGGCAAATCATTGAAGGAGCTGAGGTGAAAATGTTTGTAGGTGGTCTGATGCTGCGGGGGTGTAAGTGGGATGAGAGAATTGCAGGACATGGGGGACAAATGACACAGAAGAAAATGGGGAAGGGAGACGGAGAGGTTCAGGGAGTCACACTGGCATGCCTGTGATTACTGGAAACAAAACCCTCTTTCACAGATGTGCAATTACAGACAGGTCGGTGTGTCCCTGTAGGGTTTAGCGTGTTAGCATGCAATCAGTCAAACAGGACTGGAGCAGGACACTCAGATTGTGCAGTCGAAAACTGACGCCAATGAAAAGAAATAAATCGCCCTGTTTTTTTTCTGCAGTTCTACAACCATCCTGCAAGTCCCCCACCCTCCTCAAATATTATTTTTGTAGCATAAAATGGTATTAATAATCAGTCTAATCTAATCTAAATCTTGAACCAATCATAGCTGAGAAAAATGCTTGTTAGTTTTCATTCATTCATATCAGCATATTACTGCTTAATGCGATGCAGAGTCATGGAGAAGTGGGAGCCATTCCAGCAATTAGCTGGCGATTTACTCTCCCACAGGTTGCCAGTCTATTGCAGGGCCAATACAGAAAGACAAACCTCCATTCTCACTCCTAGGGAGAATTCAGAGTGACCAATTAAGCTTTGGACTATGGGAGGAAGCGGGAGTATCCAGAGAAAACATACAGACTTCATTCCTGTTTAAACCTCTCCCCAGCCAAGGCTCGGACCACTGATCTTCTTACTGTGAAACAGCAGTGAGGAGCACCACATCACTGTGCAACCTACTTGTTAGTTTAGATATGTCTAAAGCCCAACCTGCAGAGATTATTTTTCATGGATTAAAAAAAATTGTCCAGTATGAAGACAACGATGGTAAATGTGACAAACACTATAGCTTAGCTTCTGGTATAGCACAATCCTCTGGTAGATACTGTAACCAGCTCTCAAAGATGTTACCCCAGAATGTGCAAAGTGAGAGAGATCCATATATCCCGACACAGTCACAGACACATTGAAAATATATTATGCTGGGTGGGAGATCAGGCTCTTGGCAGAAAGCGTGCGTCTGTGAGATTCCTGACTTCAACATCTGAATTCTGCTGTTACACACTATAAATAGAATAAAAAGTCCTGTTTTTCTTAAAAATAGATAAATAAATGAATAGCAAGCACCTATATTTCTCTGCCCTCAAGCTATGGTAGCCAGTTTGACTCAAAAAGCCCTTTCCAGAAGCACAGATGGTGCCTTTGAGATACATGAGACGCAATAAGGAGAAGAGAAGTGGTTGGGATGGTGAATCACAAAAATAACTTATTTTTATTTCTATCTTATTCTATTCTTTTACCCCTGATGATGTTGCTGGAGGCTCAAAGAAAGAGTTCATGGGTTAGATGCTATCCAAAGCAGGGATATGTCTGTACCTTATTAAAATTCATGACAATACATCAAATAGCTGTTGGGATATTTTTCTTAAAATGTAAATGTCAACCTCATGATGAGGAGAGGAAATGTTAGAGGAACTTGTAAGTCAATCAATTCACCCTCTTGGGAGTTCTGGTAACATCCTTGCAGTCTGAGAAATTGTGGGTAAAATGTACAAGTATGCACCAAAGAGATGTGCTGAGCGACAGACTTGCCGCTAGCTGTGTAGCTAACAACTGGCTAGCTGATTGAAAATGCATGTACTGCTGCTGGGCTTTGGGGTGAATTAGATTAGACACAGAGGCGTGTGTGGTTCTTAGAAGTGAGAGGAAAGGAAATAGTGACAGATAAGAGAGCTAGAAAAAAAGTCAGGTGAGGTTTAAGGGTTCCCTGGTAAACCACACTGTGCCAAAAGGACAAACCAGATGATAAGCTGTAGTAGTGTTTTGTCAGCTGTTTCCCCCTGCAATGTAAATCAGCCACCTCTGTTGTTTCAAACAAGGTGACACAGATTAGAGCATGATGATAAAAATGTGTATGTTATGATAAGTGTGAAATAAACCGGTTGGGGGAAAAAGACAGCAATAATAAATACAGCAGAACTTCATTAGATTTGACTGAACAAAGAGCCTGATTCCTTTCCTCAACATATTTTCACTTGTTATTTCGATGGTTCTTACGTTTTTATCTTTATAGTTTGGTGGCACTTTGAGCTGCAGCGAGGTGCTTGATATTGATTTTATTACTCATTATGCATCCAAGGTTTTTGAATGATAGTTCATATCTCTTCTAGCCTTGCCTCCCGCCCAATCAGATAATGATAAACTGGATCAGATCAATGGCCAATAACAAAAGACACGCATCTTTGTTTTGTCTGTTGCTCCACAAGCAGGAGGCTCTGATAGAACAAAAGAGCATTGAAGGAAAGCACATGTTTTCATCTACAAGAATTGATTAACTAAAACATTTTCAATATAATGAGAAAAACAATTCTATGGCTGCATTGATTAATTCCTCCTCTCGTTTTCTGTCCTCACCTCAGGTTTAACCAATGCAGATGCAGTGGTGAATATGCAGAAGGTGACCCATCAGACCATCAGTGAGGAGCTGTCTAAAACCGTCCTGCTACCATGTCTCTTCGCCCTGCGTCCTAGTGTCGGCTCACCCCATGAGCCGCCGAGGATCAAGTGGACTAAGGTTTGGGGCCAGAGAGGCTCTGACGGTCTGCAGAAGGAGCAGTCAGTCCTAGTGGCAAAAGACAATGTTGTCAAGGTACAATAACAGATTAATAATAATAATAGAATATTATCTAATGTCTTTGACAAAAGAATCAGTCCATGATGTTTGAGTTGCTCCCATCTATAATGTTTTTCCTTCTTGTGTCCTTCTCATTTCCCACATTTCTCAGGTGAAGAAGGCTTTCCAGGGCCGTGTAGCACTGCCTGGTTACAATAAGAACCGCTACAATGCCAGTCTGGCTCTCATTGGACTACGCTCCAGTGACTCTGGTCTATACCGCTGTGAAGTTGTGGTTGGCATCAATGATGAACAGGACACGGTCCCGCTGGAGGTCACAGGTAAAAAAGAAGTTTTGAAGTTTAAGCTGTCCAACATTTGCCTCTAGACCAGACCAGCCACATGTACCTACACAAAATGGCAAATTGTATGAATGAAATGAATGAATGAAAAATACTTTAATAATCCCTAAAGAGAAACACATGGGAAATAAAAATTTCAAATCTAAGCGTAGAAGTATTTAAGTAAGGGATAATGCCCGACAAGGTGTCCATTATCAGAAGTTAATGGACTTTCTGATAATGGATTCTTTCTTTCTGATAATCTGATTCTTTTTAATTAATGGACTCCGCTTCACATCGAATGGTTGCCATCGAATGGAAACCTCGGAGGGCATGATCCTGCTTCTACCATGGTCACTCACAAAGGAAATAATATAAGACCAATTACTAATGTTGTTTTTGCTGTTAAAATAACGTTTTCACAAGAAAGGGCAGAGTGGACTGTTTAATGTCTTTTGTTGTGGCGTTTCCAAGGTAACCTGCATTGCATTCGGCAGCAGATACTATTGCAACAAATGCCTGATGATGCGCCCACGTTGAGGTGCAGCAACGCCTCAGCATGGGCCAGCGCGCTGATTTAGAACTATTGGGCTATTTGATGGAACTTTTTTTAACTGGTGTCCATTATCACTTTTTAACGGACACCCTGCAACCAATCAGAATCGAGTATTCACCCAGACCATGGTATGATAAGGCATAAGTGTTACTTAGTTATTGTTATCTCTGATCATGAAGTCCTTTATAGATTTTCTTTCTAATGTTTTAGTCATTGCTTGAAATCAATGTTTTTGTTGAGTGTCTATAGATTAAATGAAAAAGTCAGCGATACTCTGATCCCAAAACTTGGCTTTTGGTTTTAAAGTCTTGAGTTTAGCATTTAGCCTTCTTTACTTTGGTTCTTTGAGTCAGAATGGACCAGATAGTTAAATGAGACGATGTGCCGCTAAGTCGTTAGCTGACACTAACTTGATTAGCAGGAGGCATGTTTGATTCACGTTAAATGTGCTATTCAGAAGGATGATAAATGTCTCCTCTTGTCAAAACACACAACTTTTCAGGGTTTGTTGCTCATTATTTATTTAACAGTGAAACTGCATACAAAGCACATTAAATGGGAAACCATTAGGCAAATAAACATTTGCATAGTGATCAAATGGGTTTTTAGGGCCCTTAAGTTTCTGTTAGTTTAAATGACTGAAAAACAGGCATATATATGTTAAACAGAACCCTAACAAACTAAAGCTAATGAAAATGTCTGTGGAAAATATGTTGTTTAGAAAGATAACCACTCAAGTTCACAAGTAACTTGTTTATATATACATATATATATAACTTGTTATATATGTAACTTGTTTATATATACATATATATATATATATATATATATATATATATATATATATATATATATATATATATATATGTATATATATATATATATATATATATATATATATATATATATATATGTATATGTATATATATATGTATATATATATATATATATATATATATATATATATATATATATATATATATATATATATAGAAGTGCCGTAATATGTTAATTAGGGAGCTTTAGAAGCTTATTTTAAATGGTGTTTAACCCTTTATAGGGCACTCAATGAAATACTTTGAAGTGACAAATTTTGACCAAAAATTGTCCTACTGGTATGTACCAAGACCTCCATTCATTTGTTACATTAAAAAAAAAATAAAATAAATAAATAAATAAATAATTTGTTTTATGCTGAAAATGAAAGAAAACAAAGTGATCAAAAATATTCACTTGCCTGATAAAGGTTTAATACATTTAGGAATAGCCAGCTTGTTTCCTGCCTTCTAGGCTTCACACACTGTAATTTTATCCTGTCAGACATGAATAGTATTCATATCTAACTCTGGCCCAGAATACAGATATGCACATTTCACAAAATCTAAAAGGTTTTCATCCAAATAGTTTTAGCTCTTTATCATTTTTATTGCAAGTGGTATATCTGCCATTGAATCTCATTTTCCAAGAGCTGCAACACTGTATCTGTACTTACACAAATTAATGTAATTTTACTGTGTACCTTTAACAACAATGGTGTGTCGTTCATATATATGCATATATACACATTATATTTTGCCAATGCCAAGGGGAAACAACTCTACACCATGCCACAATGAGGGCATCCAACAGTCACACACGGTTCTGTTCTTATCCCTGGAGACAGTGTGAGGATGTGTGAAGATCCAGAGGGTAAAAATAGAGATGAGGTATATTGGACATTCAGCCCTCCTGTGGAATAGTACTGGATTTTCCCGTACTGAGAGGAAAGCTATTTGTCTCTCTAGTGGATGCATTTACTACTGAACTTGCATTTTTGTTTGGACAAAGTCCCACCGCCTCAAAGGAAGAAGGATGAAAGATGAAATGCAAGAACAAATGGAAAACAGAACAACTGAGGGTTTATGCTCCATATAACTACAGTGACTAGAGTAAGAGCACAATGACCGAATGGCCAAATGGAGCTCTGGGATTGAGGGGCCTTAGTGTGATTGTGTGTACGAGAGTGCTACGTTCAAACACATTGTATGCTTTCTCATCTCACAGCCTGGAGTGTTAAATCTTAAATTGCTCTTTGGATGTCCATCTCATAGGAATCTTAGTCACTCGCAGACAAAGTCAGAAGATAAAACATCTCTGTCAACAGCCAGACACAAACAAACATTTCTGATGCTGCACACTCGGCAGAGATGCGTATGGTAAATGGGAAGTTAAGGGACAGCTTCAGTCCAATGTCAAAGCTCTCTTGTGGTCCCAGTTTATTCTTCAGCCTTGGATTGTTGGATTCATGTCAACCTCTTGCCCTTCTTTTTGTGCCGAGATTCAATAAACAATTCTAGTTGAATGCTGTGCTGCTTTGTTTTGCTCGGTTTCGTGTCTGCCTTATTTGTCATTCTATCATGAGTGTAGAGGCAGGCGAAGTGCAGCAGGGTGACACTGTGTGCTGTTAAAGCAGTAAAACAAACATCCCCACACTGTTGTTCACTGTGTCCAAGGGCAGCATCTTTTTTTCTCCACTATTAAAGCCGCAGACAATCTGATGCAAATGAGACAGACACAAACACACACACACACACGTACAGTTTGCTGTTGAGGGCTGCAGCATGTAGATGCTCATGTTATATTACATAAAGGCTGCTGCTGATAAACACATCAATAATTTAAAGGTTGCAGGTCAAACATGCATTGAATTTGTTTCTGGAGCATCCTTCCTCTTGATCTCACATCTTCTCTCTTTCTGCTCCAGGAGTGGTCTTCCATTACCGGGCCCCACATGACCGCTACGCCCTGTCTTTTGCTGATGCCAATAGGGTTTGCATTGAAAACTCTGCAGCCATTGCAACACCAGGTCAGCTACAGGCCACCTTCGCCGACGGTTACGACAACTGCGATGCAGGTTGGCTGGCTGACCAGACTGTACGGTAAGACTTTTAACACTATAGGTGCTGAATTTACAGTGTGAGGAGTAACTCACACCAGGGCAGTCCTGACTATCACTATGGTTAAAAATAAAATGCACCACAGCATCTTAGATATCCAAAGCATGAAGAAAATCACTTGATGATAAATGAAATACTGCAAGGCAGTGTTAGGAACCCAGTTCTGAAGTTTCAATAAACATACAAAATAGTCAGTTTTACCCAAGTCACTGCAGAAAGTCCTGTTCATGGGAATATCATGTAATTTGGTTAAACATGTGGGCACGAATGGTTTAGTTTGTTGGGTGATCATTAGTTTGACTTAGCCAAACTGTAGCTGAAAGTACAACTTCTGGAGATACATTATAATTCTGACATGCAAATAAATCCAGTGCTGCCTCTGGCTGAATTTTAGTCTAAGTAACAAACTTTATTCTTGTTCTAAAACCAGCAAGATTAAGTGACGGGTCGGTAATTTATCTCAGCTTGCGATAAACAAAATTTCTACTTTATGACTGTGAAACAAGTTATTTATTTTTTAAACACTTTTTAGAGTTTCCATATTAAACTGTGTAAAATAATTGAACAAGCTGCTATTGTACCAACTGGAAATGCAGTTAACTACATCTACATCCTCGGAGCTGTCTGTCATACCCGTGCATGTGGTTCCGTTTGCCACTTTGCATTAAGTCCCATTTCAACATTACCAGTCTGAGCCTGTTGACAGAGTGCTCCATATCTGCAGTCTAAGTCCACGTCGCCGTCGCTCCAGTCGGCAGGCAGATTGACTGTTTTCTTCCTGACAGCTTTTCACAACCTTCCTGCGAAATGCTTTCCTTGGCTACTTCTTTTACTCCATCCGCCCTGCACTCCTGTTGTTTACACTTGGAGCCTTTTAACTGGTCCAGATCTAGGAGGGTCCGATGGTTCATCAGCCAAGAGGGAGGTGTCCAGTTAATACGGAGGAAAAAATTCAGGCTTCAGCAGTTGTCATAACAGCCACCGAGCAGACAGAAAGTAGCAGAGGTCTGAGACACAACAAGACACAGGGGCTCTTGTTATAGTTTGTGCAGAATAGCTAAAGAGGAAATCTGCAGGTTTATGTGGAGAAAAGTGCATCTTCTGCATGTATTTTGGATTCTGTGTTTTTCCTCAAGTACTTCATAAATCCCTGCATGCCTCGCGTAATCTTTTAATCAGCCGTTTCGCTTGTGCCCTGATGCTCCTCGAATCAATGGTTTTGTAGAATAATAGTTAAGTCAGAGCAGCAATACACAGTAGACTGCTGTTTTCTCAGTCCCACAGGCACACAGAATCACTGCTAAATATTTTAACCTCTCCTTCACTTCTTGCATTTACCTTTTCATCTCTCCAACTCTCTGAAAAAGTTGAGGATTAGTGGTGTTCTAATAGTTACTGGAGCACATTAAGCACATTTTGTAATGATTTGGGTAAATATGTATGAAATTCACACTGAGGGCAGAATAATTAGAAGAAACAAGATAGAGTATCAGTAAAACTGCTTTCCAGTTGTAGTCCTGGGGTTGTTGTAGTATAACATAAATGTGGCTGTATTCTTCATTTTTCCTTTTCTTTCCATTTCAATGCTGACTGAATATGATTATGTATATTCTTTGTTAAATAGATTTGGTGATCACTGACAGGAGGGTATCTTTTAAATGAATGTATTCTGGACAGGAATTGATAAAACGCATAGCGAAGGTTTAATCTTTTCTGTTTACTTCTGTATGCAGACTCCTCCCAGGGGAGTGAAGTCTGTCTGTGACTGCTTTTTTTTTTTTTTTTTAATATGTTCAAGCTACATAAATCTTGTCTCCCTTTCTCTGTTTATGTTCTTCTGTCTTGGTTTTCTCTGCAGATACCCCATTCAGTCACCTCGGCCTGGTTGCTATGGTGATCGTGAGGACTCGCCAGGTGTCCGTAACTACGGCAATAGGTCGCCTGATGAACTGTTTGATGTCTACTGTTTTGCCAAGAAGCTTCAAGGTAAGTAGGACTGAGAAACTTCAGTCTTAAATGCAAGTTCGGTCATTCTATGGCGTGCAAGGTCATAGAACGTTGTGACCGGGATCTAATGCTAGCAGTGAAAATTAGGGGTAGTATTACAACCACCTCTGGTGTTTTTGCCTCCTGAGCTAATGAGCTGAGTAGGTCTATGGTGTTATTGTAAAACTTCATCATTTCATAAAGCAGAGACGGCAGAAGTTCTACTGTGCAATCAAGCCCTTAATCAACCCCTCCTTAATCGCTATAAAGTATAATAGGTCCTCAACAGCATATAGCTACAGTAATGAAGGAAAATGTCACTTCTGCTTCTATACTTCAATTCAGTTCAATTCAACTTTATTTATATAGCGTCAGATCATGGGAATCCCATATCAAGACGCTTTACAGACAGGAAAAAGAACATAATGAAGCCAATTCATAATAGCCTATTTAAGGAAACCAGCAGATTGAGTTGGAGGCTCCATCCTGAGCAAGCACACTGGTGACAGTGGGAAGGAAAAAACTCCCTTTTAACAGGAAGGAACCCTCTGGCAGAACCCGGCTCAAGGACAGGCAGCCATCTGCCTCTGCTGTGTGGGGGGAAGAGGACAGAAAGACAACAGACAACAGGAACTGCTACTCCCGGCCAGGGAGACCTGCTGAGACAGGAGACATACATGTTAATAATGCAACACTGTTATTGGGGTTGGAAATAAGAGAGAGAAATAAAGAAAGAGAAAAGGAATTCAGTGTATCAGGAAATGTCCCTCAGCAGTCTAAACCTATAGCAGCATAACTAAGGGATGCTAACCATCCCTAACTATAGGACTTATCAAAAAGATAAGTCTTCACTATAGTCTTAAAGGTGGGGAGGGTGTCTGCTTCCCTAACACTAACTGGGAGCTTGTGGTTCACTATACTGATGAGCCCCGAATCATCTTTCTTAAGGTTGTAGAATCGTGCCAATTTTCAAATAATACAGTTTAAGGTGATATTCACAGTAGTTTGCGGTTATTATTGCTACCCATGTTGTTTCAGTGGTTTGACCTTGTGCTTTTCACGGCACTTGACTGCAATCTTCCCCCTCTCACAGATGCTAAAGTTGCAGTCAGAGAGCGGTAACATACATTTACTGCTCAGAGACTGCTTTCTCCCCCATGTGTTGGCTCAAAGAGCTCTAGCTTACAGCGCTACTAGAACTGGAGCCAGTAGCTCAGACTGATCCAGCTTGGGATCAGGGTGATCCAGCACCCTGTTAATGTCCAGTCCTCCATCTGTAAAACCGAGCTCTGCTGCAGGTGCTTTCTTCTGTTGTGCCTTTATTTCTCTCTATTGGCCTGAATCGCTCCTGCCTCATTCCCTCCATTCCCTTCTATGTGGCCTTTTAGCAGTTTCTTCACTTTTTTAGTATTTCTTACAATCATGCAGTGATTAGAGTTTGGTTCAAAGTTTTTTTTTCTGAGTTCAGTTAGTTGAATTTATTCCAAGAAAAACTAAGCATTTCAGGTGTCAAACTTCAAGCATGTTGTTAAGAAATGGAAAGTTTTTTGTTTGTTTACTTCTTTGTGAAATGTAAAACATACTGTTTAGAAATTTCTCTGACTTTTGCATGAAACAGCTGTCAAATCTGTCACAGCTAACTACATATGTGCAAAAGAAGCTTGACAGGGATAGCAAACAGTGAGAGGCTGTGCTGCAGCAAACAAATAGTTACAAGGTGCACAGTTAAGGTAAGAGTGTGAAAACAATGTACTAAATCTAAACAGCTCTATGCGGGATAATGAGAAAGGCAGAAAGAGATCTATGACAGCTGAGCAGATCGATCCAAACATCTATAGAATCAATACAAAGTCTAGTTGCTATTGTTTGTTACCTGCATCATGACACCAATATTTTTCCTGCAGCAAGCTTTAATGAGAAAAACCTTTTATTTTTGTTTGTTTTGCTTTTGTTGAGCTTATTTGCAGCATTAACTTTAATTTTCTCATAAAATTGAGTGTAATAAAAGGTAGTTGTTTTATTACTTTGTTACATTGTTGATGTCGTGACTTCAAAATTGTTTACGACAGTTCTGCCATTTAGTTTCTTAATTTTAAAAAAATCCTTGTATAAGTAATATTATGATCATAATCATGATCCATAATTAAAGGCATAATAATTAGATGTATTTGTTTCATATCAGTATCAGTGATACTTGTCCTGGATTTACTTGGGATCAAATCAGTGCAAAAGTTTGCAATGCTACAAACATTGTTGTGCCGTGTGCATCACAATCAAATGACTTGACAATACTTACGAGCTACCTTGCTATGGTGACCCCGCCCACACTGAGGACGCCTCAGTGGTAATGGAAACTATGGAAACCAGGTAGTGTGGTCTTGGCTGAAACGGAGTGGGTGCAAGTGGAAAGGGGCCACTACAGACGTGTTACTGGACATGTTGAGTGGTGAAAATGGAAGGAAATTGTTGAACATGATGGCAGAAAAATGGAGCCATACTTGGTGAACTGATGTTAAGTTAAAGGTCTCATATTATGCAAAATTCGCTTTTTAACATTTCTTTAACAGTTATGTTTCCCAGAGCCTGTGCACGAGGCCCCAAAACAATAAGATTTTGTCACCTTTCTCATTTGTTTGCTCCATTTTTCAGCAAAAGTGCGTTCGAGGGGATGAGTCAAAGACTGTGACCTTTGTGGAGCAGCTATGATTATTTTTGCAGGAACTGTTGTTAGCATGGCTTAAGTTTCTTTAGTATTTTAGACTGTTCTCTTTGATGAACGCTGAAAGGATTGCTTCATCATTCATACGGATGCTGAAGTGCGCAAACAGCAGGGCTGACAACAAAACTAAAACAGACTGTTCTTGTGGAAGATAGTTTCCATGAGTGATTTAATCTTCTACTTGTCACAATGCAGTAGATACTTTAGGGAACCCTGAAAGCTAATCATGAAAATCATCGTAAGTCAGTGCCTCATATTACCACTGCATATAGTCCCTGTTGAAATGATATTTTATTGCATGTGAGTTGCTCGGCTGAAATGAGGTGTTTGTCATACTTGATTAACCTCCTGCACACTCCGGAGAACAATTATCATAACAGTAGGCTTTTAACACTGCAGTATGACCTGCTCTAGGGCTTAGTTTATCTGGGTCACTAGTTATGAGTCGGATCACCTCAGCTGCCATTAGACCTGACAGAAGTAAGAGGTTCCAGAGGCATTTGCACAGTATTAAGGATCTGAAATTTACCGGGGTTTCTCCATCACCTTGAGACTTTATGGCTTAACTTGTAAATCATTAATCTTATTGAAATAATCCTCAGATTATTGTGAATTCACAATTAAAGCTTGTTTTTTTTTTCAGGTTTCACCTTTCTTTTGGATTTTTCTCAATATATTAGCTCTTCAATAAGACAAATATATGCCACTAACTGTATTTCTGCTTGGACTGATTTGCATAAAAATCTGATTAAATCATTTGAGTTCACCTCTGTTTCCCCACTTTTTAATTTAATCTCAAATCCACATGGTTTATTTGCTCCTCTGCAGCCTTGCAGGCCATATTTTTCACATCTTCCATCATTTCCTCCAACACAATCTTCCTCACAATTCTTCTTCTTTCTTGTTTAATTTTGTTTGTATCTTGACCATTTAACATTCTCCTCTCTGTTCAATAAAGTAGACCTACCAGAAATCTCTCTGATCCTCTTATCAAACTTTTATCTCCGTTCTGGAGTCCCCATTGTAGTTGTTCACCTCTCCGACTCATACAGCTTTGTCCTCGCATCTTAAACTCGCTGTGGAGGATTTGAACATATTATTCTAATCATGCTTTGCAGACACAGAACTTGGAAGTTATATTTTGTCAACATATCTTTTTTTTTTTAAACAAAAAACACTTCTGTCAAACACCTACTAACATAATCCAATTATCCAACATTTTTTGGCTTGAAGGCTGAAACGCTTCTTTTCTGTAATATACTCAACTTCCCATATCGCTTCTCTCTCCATCTCTCCAGGTCAAGTGTTTCACTCCACAGTGCCAGAGAGGCTGAGCCTTGCCACCGCCTCCACCCACTGCCATTCCCTGGGAGCTCAGCTGGCCACCGTTGGACAGCTCTACCTGGCCTGGCAGGCTGGTCTGGACCAGTGTGATCCTGGCTGGTTGGCAGATGGCAGCGTCCGCTATCCCATCAATGTCCCACGGAAGAACTGTGGCGGAGACGAGCCCGGGGTGCGGACCGTCTACAACAACCCTAACCGCACCGGCTTCCCAGATACCACCGCCCTCTTTGATGCCTATTGCTACCGAGGTACCCGAAAGCTCTGTAATGATGAAGTCAATGCAACATCATTGTGGTAATTGCCATAGCAATGGCAGCAGAATCTGGGGACTCGCTTTCCATTCCGATTTTTAATTAGCACTAGATGTTTGTGTCACACATGGAGGAGTTGCAAGGAGATTGTGTGACATTTGTGTCCCTCCTGCAGGATTTGAGGGCTTGTATGTTGTGTGTGGTGAAGCCTGAGAGAGAGAATGAAAAAGATAGATAAAAAAGACATTGAGGCTTGAATACAGTAAGCCCAGCAGGGGTTTGCTGTGACTCTGTCTGACCTTGTCTTTTTATCATGTGCTAATTCAAACTGGAAGAAGTAAGTTTAATCTTCACATTGAACCGACTTTACAACTCGTTCGGTTCTCTGTTATTTGTTTCTAGTTTATCATTTCAGACCTTATTCCCATCTTGCATTGATTGGAACAGGCAGTAGATTTATGTTTGAAAATGATATTTCCACAGATAGGAAAAAATGTCAATTTCATCTCTCAAGCTGTGAGAGCCAAAGGAAAACCGCATGCTTAACACAATAATTTTAAGTCAACAAGAGCAGCATGAGATTAGATAGGCAGTGAATCTGTCAAAACAAACAGCAGATAGATGGATCCTAATGCAAATTTGCATTAATATTGAACCAAGATTATATCCGCAGCATTATGAAAAGTCATGCCCCAATCCTGAAAAGCTTTGTAAAGTGTAAAAAGAAAAAAAAACAGAAAACATTGATTGCAAATTTCATAAACCAGTATTTTATTCACATCAGAACATTAAAAGAACACATTAAAAACTGAAATTGTGGTATTTTACTATGTGTTTATGTGCTCTTCTTAAATTGAAAAAGGCAAGTTTTGTTTTGTACATTTCATGTAAAAGTCAATCCAAAGTGCTTTGCTTAAAAAACATCAAAAGGATTACAACGAAGTGCAGGAAGTATTAAAAACAAACTTTGAAAAGACATTCAATGAAATAAATAGAAAATATAATAAAACAATACCTCTGCAGCATTCCCTTTTTCTTTAACCAGCAATGTGTAACCATCTGGGAACTGAGGAGACCAATGCTGGACCTAATTGAGATAAATGCTGTTCCATCCTTAGGGTTTATAGCTGCTCAACAGTCCTGTTTGGTTTTTTTTCTTTCTTTCTTTTGGTTTGTTTGGTTTTCTTTTTTGTTGTTGTTGTTGTTTTTTGTTTGTTTGTTTGTTTTTTTTTGCATTTTATGATGTGCCAAAAAGATTTTTCAGTTAGTGAAAGTCAGGACAGCAGGCAGACCAGTCCACCTCTTATCTACCACAAAGTCCTGCAGTTGAAACAGAAGCAGCCTAGCGTCCTGCTGAAACACAAAAGGCCTGTCCTGAAAAACATATTATGAGGATGGGAGCATATGTTGGTCAAAAACCTGTATGTTAAGTATCTTTCAGCTGTTTTTGGTTCCACAGACACTCATGCACCCCATACCATCAGAAATAAAGGCTGAACTAAGTGCCAGTTGATCCCTGCCCTCTTTAGTCAGGAATAAATAGCATTCAAATTTTTTCAAAGCAATTTCTAAATTTGCCTATTCTGATCGAGTTAACTGCGATGGACTGGCGAGCTGTCCAGGGTGTACCCTGCCTGTCGCCCAAAGCCGGCTGGGATAGGCTCCAGCTTACCCGCGACCCTGAATTGGAATAAGCGGTTCGGAAAATGAATGAATGAATGAATGATCGAGTTAAATTTAAATGTGAAAACTGGATATGAAAGTTCCCTCTTTGCATTGTATATCTTTTACCTCAAGGTCATTCACAGGTGTCAAATATTGGTTTTTCTCTCAAGACTCTCTGAATCTGTTGATAACATACTTGGATGATAAAATATTTCATTGACCCGTTTATAAAGTTGTGTTTGGTAGCAGTTGATGAAGCCGATCAAATGAAACGCGGTTGTTGTGTGTTGCAGGCCATGAGCCGGCAGGGATCCAGGCTGCAGAGGCACATACTTTGTTCCAGACTAACAGATCTGAAGATGAGACCATGTCTTCAGTCACCGAAGCCCAAATGAATTCTACCTTTGTCAAGACTTCAACCTGGACCGGCCTGGTTGACAAAGCAGAAGTATCCTCTCGTGCTGAAGTCAACCATTCATCTGAGATCTCTGAGGAGCATGTAGTCATTGATTTAAGGCCTGAATTAGACTGGGATGAAAGAAAGGATGAATCAAGAGGGAGCCAGTCCAACCAGGACGAGTCCGAAGACCTAATGAGCAACAGCAGTATCGCTCTCTCTGACTTCAAAAGACTAGAGAGCCTTGGAGGTTCTGCCCATGAGGATGAAGATGGGAGCAACTTTGAAGCTGACACTCAGACACCATCCCCTACAGTTTCTTCGACCCCCCAGCCTCAGACAAGTAATAGTGTTCTTACTGAATTTGTTAACACTCTTATGAGACCTTTCAAGTATTGGACACAGAGCACAGAGGATAAAAACACCGTACCTGAAGACAAGGCAAGAGAGAACCAGACTCACGGAGATGCATCCAATAAAAACCTGAGTATTCTAAAACCCAGTGAAAGCAAAGGCAGCATGGACAATGCCATCATGGAGCACAGAAGTGGCACTTCTTCCCTTAAAGGTCCCTCCAGTGGACTGGATAGTCTGGAAGAGGGTCTGACTGAGCAGGAAAAGGAGCTGATGCCATTGGTTAAACTAATACCAGTTGTCCAAAATACAAAGCCAAGCGAAACCTTCACTCATCCCAAGGAAGGCGGCTCTATCATGTCCACAGACAACCCCCAACCCACTGCAAATGGTAAGAGATTCGTTTCCATTCAGTATGCATCTGGTTTTACTCATCTATTTCTCTATTTACTTATTAAGATCTAACATTAAACGTTAAACTTCAGGGTTTTGATAAAAGAATTGACGGTTTTAAATTGAGGTGAAGTGCTTTTAAACGTCTGGTACATATAGGATCTATGTATGTGATGCATTTTAAAGAGTCTGCCTCAGCATTCCACTCGCTCGTCTTTTCCCTTGAGTATGCTGTAATATATTCCTCCACAGGGCAATTAAAAGCATCGCTCAAAATTTAATTAAACAGTAATTGCAAACAAACAAAAGGGGCTCATCACATACTGTATCAAAATGCAAAGTGTTGAAGCAGAGACAGTTCTGCTCTCATTGTTGTATGTATTGACAATTTTCTGTTTACAGTATAGTCTGTCAGAGAGTTGTTTTTTCTTTTAATCTATTTAAAATTAATACAAGGTTCATTTTCAAATGTATTCACAGCTTAAAACAAAGCCGACCTGCATCCTAAATAAGAGCTTATCCTTAGAAGTCGACAATGAATCAGGTTTAGAAGATTATATGTGGGGATAACATTAAGCAAATGGGACAAATAAAGCAAACTACCAAACATGGACGGATCGTGTGCCTTTACTGTACACATGCTGCATCCTTGAAAGCTGAATAAAAAGTGCAAGAAACCTAATAAAAAAAAAAAGGTTATTATGGCTTTTTTTTCTTAAATATTATTGAAATCACATATAAAAAAAAAAAAATCTTTTAATGTTGTTCAGAACTGCAGGAAAAGTAGGAGTCCACATACTGAGGAACCATTACATGATTAAAGATTGCTGCATATGATTAATGAATGCAAAGGACAAGAGCATAATAAATGTATACCATGGCCTGATCTTGCATACAGGGAGCTTATCTTTAAATAGCCACCACAAATAATGCAATCATCCTTGACACCGGCTGAAAGGGCAACATACAAAGTACGACAAGCGCGCTCACACAGACGGCAAGAAGAACGATTCAATAACAGTGCTAAGCTTTTCTCACCTAGCAGTTGCTGACTTTATTAATATAAATACTCACTGCTATGCTGACTCCCATAGCAACCAGATCTCCAGGTATAAATGAAAAACCAAGCTTTAGTCTGCATGCATTATTTACAGCCTTATCCAATTAACATAGAGGTTGGGCTGCACCACTGTTCACTCCAATCTTCATCTATGTCTATTCCAATTAGGGCCTGGGTCTCTGAAGGTAAGGGTAATGATCACAGCTGAGGGGTATGACGAGAGCGAACAAGTGTGAAGAAAGAGAAATGTGGTGAAATGAGTTTGAGGTGCAGTCACTTCTGTCTTTAATGGCTGTTGTGATGGAAAGTTGCCCAGCTGATTTCTCTTCATCAGGTAGCATCCGTGTGCTGAACTGACTCTGTTATTGCACACCGCGGGTTATCTCTTAGATCTCAGCACTCTCTTGCGATTGATGGAGTCCTGTTGTCTTTGAGGAAGATGCACAGCTGTGCAATGCCGACAGTACATTCCAATATAATGAGAAAGAGGACTGAATCAATATATTTTGAAAATTTGTTAAAGTTCTCTGAACTCAGCGCTATAATTAATATAATGTCCCCAGCAGGGGTATGTAATTAAATGTTATACTAAATTATCATTTCGTCAACCTCCTGATGGGAAGGACAGCTACTAAAAAAAGGTATTTAAATAAGCTCAGTTATTGACTTCCAAATACATGTTTACAGCTTGTCAGTCTTGTCAACCCCAAAGACTGAACTGATGTGACTGAGGCTCTTACACTCACTGTAATGTGAATTCTCCTTATTATGGCCATGCAGTTACTTCCTTACAGTTTTTATTATTTTTTATTATTACATCCAGTATCTGCAGATGGGATGAAGTACCAGCCATACCATCTGTTTTGCCCTTCTTCTTTTTCTCTCATTGTCAGCCTCCATTCTTGCAATTTAATATCAAGTCTGCCCAACCGGGGGGATTTTCTCTCAGACCGTTTACTGCTGTAAAGTGGAGTCAACACAGCAGAACCACTCACAGTGGAAGCATGCAATTACTGTCTGAACAGGGTTTATTATAAGTTTGTTTTGCAGCCTCTCTGCTTAGAATTGCGGCTTTTTCTTCCTGGTCCTCCAACAACAGATTCACAGCAGCTGAGATGAGCTTGAACAGCACTTCGAACAGTGCCATGAAATCATCCAAACCTATGTCTAATTGTCTCATTTTATTTATTACATGGGTCATTACATAGATGATCAAACCAGATTAATGTGTTTAATTATTCCCACTTCTATCAGTGTGTGTAGTAAAAGTTTGTAATTAGCTATTTAGATTATTAATAGGACAATTACGCCAAGCCACAAGCCTCTTATGGAAATGAACCGCCAACTCATAAACCTCACTTAGGCATAAGGCACCGGAGCACCTTCTACATATTTTACACACAGTTTAATGTTTTATGCATGGACATCTTTGTATATGTTCTCTATCGTGTGGTAATTTGTTGTGCTGCGTTGCTGCACTTTTTGGACGTGCAAACCGAGCTGAGCGATGATGAATGCTGGCTGGGTCTCAGTAACGCAGCTGCAACGCTGCCCTAAAAGAAAAAGCGCTATCATACCAGCCATGACTCACACATTCAGACAGAATGAATTATTAATAGTGTTGACAAAGTCTAGTTTAAAGCTGTAAGATGATAAGGCACACTGGACCATGTCATCTGAATAAATAGACCTAGATGGAGCTTGTTGTTGAGTCAGTCGTTTAGTAACGCGTTGCATACATGCTCGTGTGTTTCCACATGGCCTCACTCATCACAGGCAACTGTATTTCAGCACGATCAGAAGCATTGCACAAACAAGTCTGATGGAATACGTAATGATGTAAGTAAATAAAGCATCACTTACTAAAATAATATTTTTGGATTGTAGTAACAAGAAAAGCCTCACAGGTCAGCTTGGGTTTCTGACAGCACCAGGGGAATTTTGTGACCTTCCTAATAAGTGTTTATACCTTTTCAAGGCTTTAACTTTTAAGCTCAATATTAAATATGCTCAGTGTTAAATATGGAAACACACATGGCTTTCTGTCTGTTTTCTGCATTCAGTTCATGTCTATTTCACTGTTTTCAGAAAACACGAGAATGTGCACCCAAACACAACAAATAGAAATTGTTGCATCACTGTACGCAGTATAACTTGTGTGTGACCAGCAAATGGAACAAAGAAGGAGTACACAACAGAAATAAGGGGAACCTTTTTGAAGAGAAGCTGTGCCAATGTTTACAGAGCTACAAACACATCTATGATGTTATTTCACCTCAGCATTGGGACAGAAAACACTTGTGTCTGAAACTGAGCTCTTTGAAACTCGGAAATGAAGTCTGAACTTCCCTAGTGAATATATTGCATAACACCATGCCAACAAGCATGTATGGGAGTATGCCGAAGTGATGCTTAATACCATCTGAAATGGACATATCCAATTAAGATAATGTCCAAATCATTGGTCTTAGCAGAAATGTGCCCTTCCTAATCGTGTAATCTTGGAACAAGTTTCACAAGGTTTCTGTAATCAAAACATAACTTCTTAACTACTAATTCTACATCCATGAAATATATTCTACACCATCCCCAACAATGGAGTTTTCTTAAATAGTCTGCTTTGTCTCTCTGTTTCTGTAGTGTTCCCTGTATCGGGTCATCTGGAGAGATCAGCACATGGTGAATCCAATCTTCAGGGTCCCGGATCAGGGCCCGTCTTTGTTCCTGCCCCAAGCACTCAGTTTCAGTGGGCTATCAAATCAATGCATGGCCCCAAACTAGGGCCTCCTGAAAGTATGGCCTATGTGGCCAAGCATTCATCTTGGGAGCCAATGGAAGCAAAAGCAGGACCCCTTGAAGTGATGACTCTCCCCACCTCCCTTCGACGGGAGAACCTGGAAAACTTTTCAGGTGAAGGCAAAGACCAGGACACAGAGGGCCCCCATGCTTCAGCCGACAGAGCAAAAGCTGATTCTGGTGAGGAGAAGGATGCGGATGGGAGTGGAGAAGGAAGCAACTTTCCTGGAGCTTATGGAGGGACAGTCAACAATGTGGCAATTAGTGATAACAGTCTTAAAACTGAATCGTCACCTATCTCAAGTGATATTGTGACTATAGGTGAGCACACTACTCTGTCCCTGTGGCAGCTGGCTGAGCAGCCCACAACCACACCTCAGGGCCCCTTAGAGTCAGACGGAGCAAAGGAAGCCATGGGAGAGATCCTATACATCCACCGGCCTACGGAGAATCTCTTGTCTGCCTCCCCGCACAAAGAGGAGAGTACTTCAAATTCAGGTTTCACTGCAGCTTTTAGGAAGCATAGCAAAGGTGAGAAAAGGAAAAAATTGATGGCTACCACAAACAAAGCTTTGGTGGAGGGGCTGACAACTTCCGAGGTTACCGCGGGAGATAAACATGAGACTGATCCTTCCACCACAGCAATCCCGAGAGAAAATATATCTGACAGATCTTTTACAGAGGAGCCATCGATTTCAATTTCATGGGTTCATAAAGAGGAGGAGAAAACTACAAGTGTACCCAGTCTTCCAAGCCACCTCTCAGTGAGTCTGGCACCCACTGAGAGAACTCATTCTGAAGTTGTTCAGTTGACCACCATCTCATCACACGCCGAGGTCGGTGCCACAGAAATGGAATCCAGATCTGCTGTATCTGAATCCTTTGTTGTGGGAAGTCATTGGACACCTTTCAAAGGTCCAAAGTCAGAAGAACAACAACCCTCAGATACAACTGAGAACAAAGACACAAACAACCCATTTGGTGTTCTTGCACCCAACTGGGCATTTGGCCTCATCCCATCAGGTAAGGTCTTTCTGTTGTAATCCTGCTGCATAAACTCTGTTGTCATTATAGCCTTGATGATTATGAGTGATTACCTAATCGGCTGTGATTTATTAGATTATGTAACTCGCTATGTGAGGCCAGAGACAGCAACAGACTTAAAGCTGCTGCACGCACTCCCTCTCTGGAGCTTCCAACAGCATCAAATTTAAAACGTACAATCCCTTTTTTCTCCTTTCTGTTTGTCGTCTGTAGTTTATTTCTACATCTCCCTTCTGCCTCCTGTCTGACGAATGTCATGCATTCTTAATCCAACCTGATTCTTTTTTTATGCCTTCACATCCTCTCTCTTCCCCATTCCCTTATTCCCACATTGTTACAGAGACAGCTCCAGACAGCAAAGCAGTGCAGTGGGGTGAGACCTGTTAGGTCTTAGGCAAGTAATTAGTGGGTCAGAGTGAGTGCAATTTGGTGAACTGGGGAGAGGCAGAGATCCTAGTCCCCAACAAATCAATGTAGACACAAACTACAAGACGGGACTCGTAATTGACTGTGCTCTCTTCTTCCTACTCATTTTCCAGTTTGTTCATGTTCACGCTGCCCTTTCTGGGCTCAACTTTCTTCTCTCTCACTCCATCTACCACCTAGTTGTTCACAAAATGATGGAATTGTCTTTGCTTTTTGTCTCAGCAAGCTTGCATTGATTTCTTTTGGTAGTTAATGGACCTGCTACTGTGGCAGAGCAGCACAAAGTGAATCAACAAACATTGCATTTTTAAGGCACTCAATTCTTCCTGCCTGATGTTTAATGTAGCTGACTGCAAGAACTGCAATCCTTCAGTTTCATCACAGATGCGACTCACCATTATTAACAGTCCTTAATTTTCACCTAATAGGCAATGATCTAATCCAAATTTGATAAATGACACTTGATATTACTGCCGTTTGATCACCATTCATTTGTTTAACAGTGATGACCTGGATTGGATTTGTTGTCTTGATGGATGCACCTTTGCTGAAGGATTGTTTTCTAGTATCTACTTGTTTAAATCTACTGTTGTGTAATTTTAGCAAAACACACAACAGCAAACCAGTAACAAAGGCTCAAAACTGGTCTCGATGTTTGCTTGCTTTGGAGAACCTGCCTGTGAACAATTATGCAATTAATTTTGTGAATGTGACATATTTCAGGCTGATTCTTTTGCAGAAGAAGAGCTGATTTATGCAATAAAGCATCTCAAGGTTACTTTCTGTCATCACTGAGAAAAAGTACTCACTGCATCATACTGCTGTTTGTTGCATATGAAAACAATTGGGACAAAAAGGACATTTTGCCGTGATCAGGTTGATATTTGAGTGGGCTGACTGGCTGTGGCCTTGCTGAGTGATTAGTAACACAGGACTCCCTCCTCTGCATGACCTTTTGGAGTTGTCAGTTTTTACTACAGAGAAAATTACAGCAATGGCTTTCTGCCCATTACAGCAGGGAGATAGTCAGAGACAGGAGAAGAAGGAAAGGGCGACCTGGCAGGAAGGACAGGGAATGGTGAGGTTGAGGGAGATTGAGGGGGAGTGCTGCAAAGGGTGAGTATGTCCTCAAAAATGCTGTTGGTAGAAGTACATAAACCTTTTTAATCAGTGATCAGAGACAACACTAACACAGTCCTGTGGGCTTCCAGCAACGTTGCCTCTCCTCTTCTTATCAATTTGTTTCTGTTTTTTATTTTTGTTTCCCTGCAGTCTCTACTCATTGTTTGTTATCAGAAGCAGCCCTCTGTGTCCTATTTGGCCATATATCCTTGTGATAAGACATGGACACATAACAACATGTCCACCTTTTCCAATTACCTGTCACGCTGGCCTCCAGCTAAACCGACAGTGAGTGGTGGACATACACACGTAAAGAAACAAAAACTAAAGATGTGTGTAGAGGCACTAGCATGCCAAGCTAATCCATCCAACATGTCATTCCATCACATACAAACACACACACACACACATTGTCTTAATCCTTCACTTTGAACACTGTGAGACTGTAAACACATTTTATTGGAGTTTTTTTTTTTTTTTTAATTACATATATCTTCATTTTCATATTGTGTAATCCCCAAGCCAATATTTACATCCTAGTCTTGGCTGCAATTTGCCAAATGGCGATATATCCCCAAGCAGCTGCTTTCTCGCTGACAGTGTCCGTGAGATATGACGAGAATCACAACCCATAAAAAGAAAAAGAAAAGAAAAGTTCAGGTCTTGTTAACTCGGAGCTATAATGATGCATATATTTAACCTCTAACCCAAACTGTCCACTAGAGTATGGTAGAAAGTGTGGAACCATAACTGTGAAAGAAGTACAACAAGAAGAGTACCTTTCACTTTCATCTCCTTCCTTCTTCAATGTTTGTGGCTAAATCAGCAATGTCAGATCTGTAGAGAGCAGATGTGATGACTTCCACAATGAGACACAGCTACGACTGAGTGGTATGCCGAATTTCAACTCAATTGCATGCAAAGACAAGAGGTGCGAGAAAACTGAGAACTGTGTGTAATAGTTGGTAAAAATTACAGAATGGTTCAGAGCCATTGGGTATCCAGGCATCTTAGGTGAAAAGCAATGCAGGGGGCATAAAGTGTCATTGGCTGTCTACCGAGCCTTTAAATTACAGATGCCAGTCTGATACTCTGGCAAACAGGGAACAGGATGTCCCTGAGTTATAGTCATCTTCACTGAAGCCTTGTCCCAGGCACAAGATGGATCAGACCTTTGGCAACATCAATAACAGAGCAGCCAGCCCACAACCAAATTAGAGTGTTAAATTTGGAGGAGAGGAGTCAGTAGGCTGATGTGTATGTGTGTGTGACAGGGACAGGGACAGGGACAGGCTGAGGTGGCATATTATCAGTGTGGGTTTATGGATGGATGTTCAGTTTGGTTGCTGGCTGTTGGAGACCTTGGATAGGCTGTCTGAAGCAGCAAGAGGGCACGTTCTCAATGCTGCATAAAGAAACCTATTGATTTTCCTGCTTCTCGCTCCCTGTGACTCCCATCTTTATTCTCGCTAACCTCCTTCCTCGCTACGCTCTGTCTCTGCCTTGCATGGTTTTCTTTTCATCTCCCTTGCTACCTGTCTCCCCGACTTTGTCTTTTATTATGCCTTTGGTTGTTGTTATGACTGCCCCTTGCATAATGTTTTGATAGCCTCTTGAACTCCACTGTTATAGAGTACAAGGCAATCAATCGCTGCCTGTCCATATCTGTCTCTTGTACAATTCTTAGTCTCAACAGTCAACTCCTTTTTCTATCCATCCATTGACCCAGCTTCCATCCCCCAGTCTGCTTCCAGGCTCTGGATTCCTTTCTTTTATTTAATGGTGTAATTCCTCCCTTTTTCCATATCAAACACACCCACCAAATCTAATCCTGTGCTATTGGCTGCTGCTTATTAAATGAATGAGATTTGTTAAAGAACAGCCTTGAGGTGCTCTGGTTCCTGTCATGGTTTGGGATTAAATGGTGTTGCATACCACTCTGTGCTGACTGAGCACAGGCTCTTTGTATCCCTTTGAGCACAGCAGCCAATGTACTCAAATTGAGCAAGGACACACTGCTGAGGAATCAAGCGGTTTGTGTACATCACTGATTGTTCATTATGATAATCCATACCAGGTTAAATGCAGTGAATTTTATGAAGTCCCTGTCATAAGACTTTTTTTTAACACCATGCAGCTTTTCTGATCAAATTAACCTTTAGCTTCTCAGCCAGATGAATGCTCTTCAAGACAAAAGTGAATTATGGAAACTGCACATTTTATGTATTGACTCCAAATGTTGTCAGCCCATTAAATGGACATTATCACTGGTATAGAAATGGCCAGGTGGTGCTTTTCTCCACCTCCTGGGAGGGTTAGTCAATAATCATCATCCATTGTGATCACTACTAAACAGGGAGAAACCCAGATCACCTTGGCAATGTCAGGCTGGTCTTACACCGGCTGTGCAATATGTGTGTGTGTGTTGCATGTTCAAAACATTGTGATTTTCATTTGGGTTCCTATGTCAACAGATTAGTGTGTTCTGGGCATGTGACAAGAGTTTCTCAGCTGCAGTTTGATTCTTGCTGCATTGCACATTGAGAGTATTGGTGTTTTGTCTCATTTGTGTGTGTGTAGATGAAAGTATTTTTGAAACAATTTTAAGTAAAATATTTAGGTTCGCTGCAAGTAATATCACAGAAAAATGTTGTATATTTGCTTGATTTTGTTTTATTTTTGCAGTTACATTATTAAAAGGTGATTTATGGCCATGAAAGTATACCTACAAGCTACAGCAGAGGCTAATTAACATACATGCATGTTGAAGCACTTCGGCCTCCTTTCTTCAACAAATATTAAAAAGTGAAACTAATACATAACTTGTTACAATTCAGCTTTCTGATCGCCACTTTTTGAATTTTTATCACCAATATTATTCATGATTATATGTATTTATGGTCATTACCAGAGTCAAAACACAACAAAGAGATCAGCAGTTTGAAAGCACAGATACAGCCACAACATAACAGTTCAGGTACCAACACAAAGCACAAAATGTTAACCATGGGACAGGATACGTTCATGCAGCCATTCTGCTGCTCCTCTGTAACAAGTAAACTCCCAAAACTGATTAGACTGCTCACTTCCTCTTATCAAAGATTAGAGGCCACTGAACAACAAGACTGGTCACTGCTTTCTCCTCTACTCTTTCTATGAAGCAGAAATAGCTTTTATTGCAATCAATAGTATCTTTCAACACTAATATCATGCTGCCGCAAGCAAGACTGCCTTTGAGCCAACATGTGCTTTCACCTTGCTTTGGTGCATTATAGTAAATAATACAGTTCATGTACAACATAAGGTTGCAGTAAAAATTGCAAGATTGCAAAGGTGTGCATATTGCAGCAACATTCTAGGTATAAAGCGTATTTAATTTTTCTTTTCTGCAAAAACAGAAGGTGCATGTCATATCTAATCATCCGTATCAGATTTTTACATGAAGCTTCTTCACACTCACCTGTGCAACATTGCCTTGATAGCAAAACTAGGCTAAAACAGGAGCACAAGTAATAACAATCTGTACACTTATTTGACTTGGTAGTTGAATATAAATGAAATATTAAATTAAAAAAACTCATATTCAAACAATAAATTCAATTAATTTTCTTTGTATGTTTTTGCAGTTTTCGCACCCTGCCCCACAACTTGCACAGCTGAATGAGTTGTTACTCCGAAGTAATAATCTAACAACTCTGCTTAACATAAAATCAAGCTGGATTTTCCTCCAAATGTGTAACTTTATTGCACGTTCTATTTTTTAGTGATTAACAAAGTTGTAGATTTACTTCTTTTTCACAAAGCAGTGTGCCCTCAACGCTTATACCTCTGCACGATGTCCTTCATTCCTTCATTGCCACTGCAATGGACCGGCTATGTGTCCATGGTGCATTGTCTCTCACCTGCTCGTTGCTGGGATACGCTGCAGCTTTCCTGCAACCCTGAGTTAGAATAAACAGTATAGAAAGTGGATGAATGGATGTGTCCTTCATCTCTGAGGTTTGCTGTTCTAATGAAATGTTAGATGTATTGAACATTCATGGTTAAACATAGCTGCCTTCAGCCTGGTGAAGAAATGCTACCAACATAGAACAAAACCCAGTGCTGCTTTTCAGACCCAGTCTGTGCCTGCGCTGCCGAAAAGGTCAACACTAGCTTGGATCAGCAGATTGCAGCAACAGGGTTACCCATGTCAAATATGAAGTACTGAATTTGTCCCCACAGTGTTTTCTTCACATGCATATCAATGGACAAAATAATGGTTTCCTGGGAGGGTCATTTTTCTGTCACAACACACACAGATATTAAGGCAAATATTTATTGTTTTGCAAAGTACTTCTGAATGTGCATCTAAATTATTCACCTGAAATTATTCACTGGGAAAATTTTTGCATTGATGGAGCATTTCTGAAGCAAAGTATCTTTTATACCTGATATTTTGGGGGACAAATCAAAGTGTGAACTTTTGTAGGCTAAAGTCAGTGACAAGTTATGGCCCAGAGCCAGTGACCGACCAAAAATCTGTCTCACATTTTTTAGAAATCCAGAAAAAGCAGAGAAAAGCTGTGTTGAAGAGTTTTTTTTTTTTGGTTTTTTTTTAAAAATTGCTTCATAAAAATACTTTATCTTTCTGCCACAACAAAACTGGGTGATGATTCAGCCTCCAGGAGCTTCATCACAGGCAGCTGTATTTTGTTTTGTTTTTTCTGGACTGGATGACCCTGAGCTCCCATTATGGCAGATGAATGACTGGATGTCTTGATTGTTGCTTGTAGCAAATCTGCAGCAAAAAATAAAAACAAGTCTCATGTTGGTTTTTTTTATACATATATTCATATCAAGTAACCCTCTAAAGATCATGTAAAGAGCAAAACATAGTTGTTAAGCGCAGTAGTAAAATCTAAGCTTCATTTTTGTGTTCCCTTAGGCACAGGTGCTTTTTAATCATGTGTTTGTTTTTTTGGCAGGCAGCTTTACGGTCAACAAAACACAACTGTGAAAGAGATTTGAATTTTGGACTGGAAGTTTCCAACGACCACAGCTGTACCCACATCAGCGAAATATGGGGAACATGTGCTCCTTTTAGCTTTTTAGATTAAAGCTTCACAACCAAATAATTAACTGAGGGATAGAAATTAAAGCATTTAGCCAAACGGCTGATGAAACTATCAGCTGTTTGTGGGGTCATTCAGGCTTCTTTATCTCCTCCATTTTATTGTAGAAGTTTTCATTAAGCTTTCTACCTAAACCAGATAAGGTGAGTCACATGTCATCCTATTAAAACACAGAATGTAGTTCTCTTATAAAGTGTTTTATTATTACTATTTATTATTTGAGTCCATTTCTGTGTTGATTGTCAGGCACAGCCTCGGGCCCCTGAGGGTGGGTAGAGTTTGATAAAGCACAGCACAGCATTACCTCTGTGTACTAACATATGGGAGATGATGTGAAGGATGGACAGACACAGGCAGCTTGACAGTGTGGTGTAAAAAAGGATAAAATCCACTGTGAGAAGTCGTTGTGTGGCTGTACAGAGACTAATCTGGGTGGGTTTTGTTGGTAAGTATCACAATTCAGGCCCAATTAGATTAAACTTTAGGAGTCTGCTTCCTTTCGCTGGGAAAATATTTTAATTTTCCATTTCCATGTATCTCAGTCTCTCCAAGAAGATGTCAAAGTCAGGAAACTAACATGCAAATGGAATCTTTTTGTCATTGCGCTGTTTCCGTTACATCTTACTGAGAGAACTGAGTATGAGACATAAGATGATGTGAAAGTGATCACCAGAGATAAGGAGTATGTTATCCCTGTAGCACACCTAATATGAGCTGAAAAGCGGCATCTTTAAACATCATGTTTTCATTCTCCATGTGCTCTTAGACACTGTTCATTAGTGGTTCAGTTCAGTCATACACAGAATCACATGCCACCAAAAATGGAGCCACCTGCTATCAAGGTTAACATCGAAATATATGATTTCAAATTGAAGTATTTTGCAGCTGCAGAGTAGAAGCAGAAGAGAGGATGAGTGCACCCAGCTGGAGTTTTTGAGCTGCCAGATTGCCTGACTGACTTCACTCCCTCGCACTCTCGCTGGCGCTGAAGGCAGAGCGGAGCAGGGGTGTTTGGCTCTCGGCATCAGTCACAACGAATCACGCCGCAGCCAACTCACAGCGGGTGGGAGAGCTGAGGGGTCTCTTCATGTAGGGCATGTCAGACACACCCACAGATCTGTCCCAGCAGTGAAGATTCATAGAGAGTTAAAAATGACAAGTCTCACTGGGAGGAAGGTTGCTAAACACGTACAGGTTGTAGATGGCACGGTGAAATTTGTGAAGATGGAAGGAGAAAGGGGATGTTTGCAAGCTGTAATTGTGGATTAGAGGAATTCTAAGTGCCAAGCTTCTTTCCAGAGTTTTTGCTTGCAGGGCACTTTCAGGTTGTGTGAAGTATTTCTTTGCTGAGTTTTAAACACTTTTCAAGGTAAACCTCTTTCTCCTGCTTGCTTCTGATAATGCACTGCTGTCAGGGCAACTTCTTAAGCTAACCTTTAAAAAAAACATTAAACAGAGAGCATGTTTGTGACATGTGTGAGTATACAGTACCAATGAAAAGTCTTGAGTGTATCTTATATATGTATACATATATGTGTGTGTGTGTGTGTGTGTGTGTGTGTGTGTGTGTGTGTGTGTGTGTGTGTGTGTGTGTGTGTGTGTGTGTGTGTGTGTGTATACATAGATCTGAAGAACACACCCAAATGCCCAAAACCTTGCTGGAATGAAAACAGAGCACATTTCCAGATAATTAATGATGCCACCTTCGTATGGAACTTTACACTCCAGTTTACTTGCAAATGAGGTTAAGGAAGCAAACCTGAAGTGGGTTTTCTGTGGGGAAACATTTCAAAAGTATAATTACAATTCTTTGAGATATTTGCCACAAATATCTGCAGAAAGTTCAACTAAAATTGAATATACAAGCAGTCTGACACAACTGGCCTTCAAATTCCCCAGATACCAATCTGAAGGGATGTGCTATAAACAAAGCTGTCATTTCAACAGAGTTTTTTGGCTCATATTCTGGCTCCGTTGCCGTTCTAGTTGTTAAAACATCTCTGTTTTCCAGTGTTTCCAGTGTCACATCTCAGGCAGAGAGTATCCTACTGTCGTGTATGTTTTTGAATAGGCTTTACAGTTTACATGTCTTTGGTTGTTGTGCTGCCAAGGTAACATATCAAGCAGATGTGTAAAGTAAATTTCAACATCAGGGATATTACCTGTCATCTCTGCTTCATGAAGCCTTGTTATACCTCAGTGACATTTTACTGAATATCCCTCACTGAAAACTGATCAATGATCTGTACGCACCACACACCTTGCTTGACAGCATATTAACCAAACTTCATGTGTCTGTAGCACCATCTATTCCATGACAAGTTAATATATGTGCCACAAAGTTTTCCGTGTGTGTATGAAATATAGTTTAATTTTGTTTTTAAAAGTTTTATGGGTATAAATAATTCTAATCTTATAACATGTTGAAAAAAGGAGTAAACATAGTGGCAACCTCTGGTGGTTCAAAATGAAGCCTATGAGAAGTGCCAAAAAAATTGCAGTTCCCCCCTCATCCACTAGGGGTTCCAAAACAAAGCAAATCCCCATAGAGTCCCATGTTTAAAAGGCCATCTTCACAGCAGAAATAAACACGTTTACAGCCTGGTACAAAAATCCATTTTAGGTTTGATAGGTCAGGTTTACCTTCATGAAAACTGTAGGGAGAGTGAATTGTTTTTTCCTAAACAACTCTATTTAGAAGTAATTTAATTTCCAAATTTTTATCATATTTGGGGGCAGGTCCTTTTGATTGACAGGTACCTGATCTCCTGCTGCAAAAAGGAAGAACGCAGAACAATCACGGTTTTTAACAGCGTGACTTAGCTTCAGCCTATTTACCTCTGTTAGCCAATAACCCCCAGCTGCAGCCTGGAGAATGTGCTCCAGATAACTCAAAAGGTTAAGGACGGATTTTTCTAAAAATTTCAAGAGTTGTTGGAAATGTAAAAATGAAGAACTGAATAAATTTTGGTGGTGATCTGGATCACCGTTTGGTTCCAGGAATTTTTTAAAAGTATTCTTTAACATCGTGCTTGGTGGAGGTTTCCACTCTCCGAGTGCTTTTCTAGTTTCATATTTAACGAGCAACTTCGTCCGCGGCAGGGCGGGTTGTGCATGTGGCTGGGTCTGAGTGTTTTACTGCCACAGGTAAAAATGTTCGTACTTTCCCACCACCTCGATCAGCTGTTTAATTAAAACAATCCGTTTTACCTGCAACAACAAAAACGCGGAACTAACAACATGCTTTATGCTTTTTTCCGTGTTAACGACGCCCACCTCAAATGTCCGAACAATCACACAATACTTCTCGGAGCTCCGCATGAAAAAAGTTCTGCCAGCCCGGTGTGTCGAGAACCTTTCTTCAAACGCGTCCATGAGAACAAAAAGACGTCATTTTCTTCTCGGAGCCTTGAGAAGAGGAAAAAAGTTCTCACTTCTCATGGAGTATGTAACAAGCCTTAGCTAGAGGCAGCTCAGAGTTCGCTCGGTGTCAATCACCCAGCGCCACGCTCACAGCCCCTCTCTCAGCTCCACGTCTTTGCCAACTTTTGCATTTTTCGGGAGAGACAGCACTCATGACTGCCAAGATGGTGATGGAAACCGCCCACCGAGCTTTAATTCAGCTCTTCAGAAACCTATGGGGGACGTCATGAAGGCTCCATCCATCTTTTATATACAGTGTATAGTAACCAGGATGACTTCTTTTACTACCACTCTGACTGACCAGATAATGCTATTTATTTAAAGGTGACTGGAGATGCTCCAAGTGGCGGCGTTGCAACAATGGACCTACAATTTATCTGTCGGTCTCGCTGCACTGGCCTATAGAATTGGACTGTATTGAATTGGTGGCATGTTTCTCCTCCCAGTTTTCTCCAGCTTGATTCAGTGTGACGCTTGGTCCACAAAGTGCTCGCTAAAAGCAAATCGGCCACGTTCTGCTGTCTCAGGCTTCTAGCACTGTAGCTAATACCTGGTGTTATGCTTTCTCATAGCTTGTGTGCGAGCATGCTTGAACAGAGAGGATCTCTGTCTCCGTTTATAGCAATATGGTTTCTGCATGGACGTAGAAATTTAATTCTCAGTGGTATTTCTGCATCTTCACCACTCTGACTGTTTTATACCTAAATAGGGAACTTACATCATACAAATATGAATGCAGCGGGTGCTCTTAGCGTAACTAATAACACAGAACATTCAGAAGAGTCATTTTCCTATGAGTAATTACATCTTTAGTTGTTTCTAATGATAATTATCAGATTGGAAGAACAAGTGTTCAAAGCAACCAACTGCAGCCAACATCCAGTGCCGTTTTCACTCCTGGACTCGCTTCACACAGACACCTACAAATGTGTATGTTGAGCTAGGAAAAGGGCCCAGCATGTGGTCAGACAAACAGAAATAGCAGCTTCCTCCCCTGCAGTGCTCATCAGTCCTACTTTGTTGAGGCTGCTCTGCTCAGGTTCAGTACGATAATCCCATCCCACACCTGCTCCATGTGTGCATCATTCCTTTAAGATGAACACATTCCCAAGTGTTACAGGGGGCACAGTTGACTTCCCATCAGTTCTTGGAGCACTCTGGGGTTGCTTTGATTGCCTGATTAGCCACTAAAGAGGTGAGTAGTGAAGCAAGCGGTAGTTTTAGAGCCACATATTGTGATTGATCATCTCTCGACCTGTAAAGATGGATGGCTTCACAGAGTGAGATTTTGGCCTTTTACAGACAAAAGCTTATTATGTGGGAATATTTTGGGGCAATACCATGACACACAACAGATTTATGTTTTAAAAATACTGCACTGGATATATAACACAGCTGAAGCAGCATGTGGCCATGACCTGCACCTTTCTTTGCTGAATTTCAATTTCTCTTTTGTTAGTCTTCCATTAATTTGTATTTAATAGCAAAGTTATTATTGATGCTAAGTCTGCTACGTATGGGAGCATAATGTTCTTTAAACCCATTTAGTTTAATCCTTACAGCTCATATACTGTAGAGTAACTCTGAAGACCTGAAGATGCTACAGTTTAAAGCAGAGAAGAAAGACTTTGAAAAAAAGAAACCAATTCCATTAAGCCTTGACCCTTCAGATATAACTTCTGACTTGTGCGACTCTGCATTAGACTTTTAAATTGAGCGCAGGAAGCCTGTTGTCAGCGAGTCGAGGCATGCAGACCCTCCTACTGTGGGTAAGACCTTGATGGCTGAGATCTTAGTGTAAAAGTATAAATTGTCTGACCCTGCAGACTGACTGTTAGAGGATATTCTGACATCATCTGCAGATATCAGCGCTGCTTCTCCAACAAGTACGTTTAACCTCTGTCTATCTTAGTCTCTTCTTCTGTCTTTTTTGTGACTTTTTCTTTTTTCTCACACATAACTCACCTTTGTAAATGGATCGCTTTGAAGTAATCCAAGACCGCACCATCTCTTTGCCAGAGACGAGTCTTATCTACTTTCCTGCTGAAAAGGGTCTCGTATTTCCTTGCTGTGTGTTGGACTCGTGGTGGCAGAAATTGAAGCTCATCTGCAGTGAGTGAGTTGCCTGTTCTGTGGGATGCTGACACATGAATAATACTCCATCCTGTGAGTGTGCTGGCATCAGTCCATCTTGTCAGAGGAGAGGTTGAATTTGGAAGTCATGCAGGTCAGACAGACCATACTGTGAGACTTTGGCCAAACAAAAAAGTCAGCCAACTGTTTGCACTGCTTTTTATTTATTCATGCAATTCAGACAATATTTAATCAGTTTCAAATCCAATTTCCCTTTTTATACAACAAATATACTGTTTTCATTGGTGAGACCTGCGAACATAATAATATTTTTAATGTTACCAATTACATTTCTGCTTTTTCTACTGAGATAATCCAAAATTAGCCTATGAGGGAAGTCCTTAGAGTTTGTTCAAATTCAATGCAATGAATGATTGAGTTTTTGATGTTTTCTGTTGAATGGCACAATTAGCCTTAACTGTTTAAATCACAGGCAATGGCTCCAAGAAGCCACAGCGTTTACATTTTAAAAAATAAATCTGCTGTAGAAATCTCATTTGTTTCAAAAACCACAATATGACATCTTGGGCATATGCAAATTTGGGCAAACGTGTTTACCGTCTGGTAAGACAAAGTTTAAATATCTACAACCTTCAGGAATAAGTTTTCATGTCTTCTTGACACCACCTTTAGTTTAAAGGGGTCCTATTATGGTATTTGGAGTTTTCTGAGCTTTCTACAGTGTTACAGTGTTGAATCCTCATCAGATATGTGAATGGCACTGTTTTTTATCACCTAAAGGCATGTTTGAGTTTGAGTTCCAGCACTCTCTCCGTTTGGTTTCCATGGCGATGAAAAACGCGTCGTTTTTTTCTACTTCGACATCCTTGTGACGTCCCGGGGGATAAGGTTCGGTGATTGGTTACCTTCTACTGGTTAACAAGGGCATGTACAAATACATCAGGCGGGTGGAAAACGTGGGATAAAGTTATTTCCAACGATGGCTGCTGAGTTTACCAAAGAGACATCCTGCTGCATTCGTTGCTGTGGGTTGCTGTTTTCCACTTTGTTTTCAGGGTCTGATTCAGGTTCCAACATGTAGGGCTGTATGCTGTGTTGACATTGTCTTTTGTGTTTTTTATTGAGTTCATATTAGCCTAATCCTTGTGTTTATGAGATGTTACAATGACGACGAAAGCAGTTGCGGTGCGCACTCCCGATGTAGTGCAGTGGCGGGAGGCGGGGCTTAATGCGGAAGAGTCTCAATCCACTCGTTTTGCCCGCAGGCTGATCTGACAGCCTACGGAGAGGGTCGGTCTGAAGTAAATAAAGCCATTTGTGACCATAACTAGATCAATCCCAGCCCTTCTGGGCTCAGAAATAAAAATAAATTAGCCTGAAATGCACATAATAGTTCCACTTTAAAGCAAAATTACATAAGTCTCAGACCTTAGAGCTCTGCGCTTCTGACTCATTCTGATCGTACACTGACATTCATTATGCACACCCCTGGAACTGTCAGTGCCTTTCACTGTACCAAGGCTGAGAAACCACACTTCACAACTTATTTTTTTTTCCAGCTCAGAGCACCACAAGACAGCTGTTTTGCGCTTTATGGTGCTGCGTCACACACCAGCAACTGGATATTATTTTGGACACGCAGTGGCTGATTCTGCAACTAAAACCCTGATGGAGCCACTTCCACAGATGCATAATTTAACCTTTCGTAACTCATACAACACATGTCTCTAGTCATCATGCAAGTGACAAAATGAATATTTCACACTGCAGACTCATAGATGCTTCACTAGAATCACCACAGCCGCATTTAAGACCATACTTTGAAGTTTAGCTCCGCCATTCATATGGCTCTAACCATTCTGCTTGCTTAGCGATGTAGTGTAGCATTAAATTTTAACGGTGCAGCTCTTGCTGGGCTCAGGTGATGGCTTATCACGCTCATGGAGGGGGAACACTTGAACAGACTGAGGCATGATCTCTGTCTCAGCAAAGCTATTACAAGCTTCAGTGAGTCTAGGCACAGCCACACGGTGGGTGATAAGCAGGTGTACATACAGTAAATGTAAGTGCGTATGTGTGCAGTTTTGCTGTGGGGGGTTGTGTGTGGCTCTGTGTGTGTGTGTCACTTGTTTATTCATGCAGAGTTCAGTGTTTCTGTCAGCACAACCTTTTCTGCAGGCTTTTATTAAGGTGAGTTAGCAAACCCCTCAGATTAGGAGTTTATAGGATCACAACATATCCCAAAGCCCGATGCTCCTTTATGGCTCGTTCAGAATACTTGGTAAGTGCTTCCTAAATACACCTTAAATAATTTCTGTCCTGAGAGGATTAGAAACGTCTCAAGATGACCTCATTGAGCATGTTGTCACACCGCAGAACATATTTCACAAAGCCCTCTCAGGACTGAAAAGCTGTCGCCATGTCTGCTCATTGTCAGGAAAGATGAGGTATCTGTGGTTATATAGTTACCGTATGAAATTGTGTAACGCTGCAGACCTCAGCCTCAAAAGGCTGAAACTCTGCAATTTACGGTTTCTTTCCTTCACTGCTTTGCCTTTCTTCATTAATCTATCTCATCCAGTGCTACATAGACATGTCTTTTTACCCGCGCTGGAACTTCCTCTATTCCTCTCTCCATGTGTGAAAGACAGACACAAAGTAGGGGATAGAAGAAGCGACCTATTTAAAGACCAGTGTGTAATTAATCATAAGCTAGCAGCCAGCATTAAGAGAGGAAGAAATGTACGATAACTTCCTCTGTGACTCTCTGTCCCTCCCTACATCTCTCCCCCTCTCTGAGCCTCTCCTTACTAAATTTTAATTCTCTCCTCCTGTCTTTCCTGTGGACCTGATCATCTCTCCTCCTTCTTTCTGTCTCTTGGGCTCTTCTTAAGCTGGTTTCCACTTGCATATTAATCTGCATGTATATATAAACTCACAATCCTTCCAAAGTACAAGCAAAATGCCTTCCAAAGAAACAGCAAATCAGAGAAAATAAACTTTTCTCATATGATGTCATGCGGCGACTCGGTTGGAGTTTTTCTTTTTATGCAGAACATTTCTTTGGACTGAGATGTTGCCTGCAGTCACGCAGTCCATACCTATGGTTCTCCCACAACATCCTATTGTTTGTGGACAGATGGTGAAAAGCACGGTCTCGTTTGTGTGTAATAAGTCGTTACTAATCGTCTGCATATTGGATCAATGCCTTGTTCTGCTGGAGCTCTGCTCTCTGTATTACGACAGACAGGACAGTCACCATTTATCACTGCAGGTAGGTGGTGGCTGAGGAAAGGTCCTTTTTGAAGTCATTATGAAGGCAATTTTGCTGAAACGTATTAAATTATGTTGAGAAATGGAATCCTTTGTGCAGGAGTGGAACCAACAGGAGTACACTTCAAAAGTTTTTCATGGTATAAACACATTTTCTTTCACACATAAATTGATTGAGTGCTCAAGATTTGCTAAAATTTTTCTCTTAAAGAGCTTCTGGGATTTTTTCATGTTACTGTCAACTCTCATGGCGACAAAGAGCAGTCATGTGTGGCATTAATGCAGACTGCTATGCAAGCTGAAGCTGCTGTATTAATCTCTAGTGTGAGTGACAAGTGGGGACAGTCATGAAAAGTTCACCTTTTTGGCTCCTGAAGCCATCGCTGAAAGGCTGATTCAGTTCCCAGCTGTCATCAACACACTCTTTACCCCTGCAGCAGATACATGTCTGTTATACTGGAGAGAAATTTCCATGACTGAGACGTTATACTGATACTTCATGTAGAAATATTCAGAAAGATCTGTGGCTCTATTTTGGGGAGAAAGTTCAACTTGTGTGATTGAGAGTTCACAAATACATTTTGAAATAATCAAATTTAAACATAAAAACATTGTTTGAGTTTATAAAAGAAACAATCATTTGTGATATTTATGTACTTGCAACTTTTGTAAAATTTTAGTTCAATCCAATTTAGTTTAGCTTTATTTGTATATTGCCAATTTGCAACAAAGTCATCTTCATTTACTTATACAGACAGTTAAATACGATTCACTGTGTAGTTGAATTACAATCCAGAGCATACAATGATCCACTGTAGTCCAGTTTATATTAACTGTGTTTATTTAAGTCATTCATTCCTTCGTTTTCTATACCGCTTAATGCAATTCAGGGTCACGGGGAAGCTGTCCCAGCAATTAGCAGGCAAGAAGCAGGGTGCACCCTGGACTGGTCTCCAGTCCATCACAGTCATTTAAATCAGTGCATGAAAAGAAAATTTGCTTAGCTAAGGACAAAAACAGGTCACATTGAATCTTCCTATTTGCAGCATACATGGAGTAACATTATAAAGTAAAAACGCCATTTTAACAATCTGGAAAAGCCTCCAGCAGATGCAGAATCAGGAAGAGCAGCCATCTGCTTCTGCAGGTTGGAAATAAAAAGAGCACATTTGCCCCTGTCATGAACAAACTGGCATCTAGTGTCGGCTCTAACTTGAGACATCTCTTTGAATATGCCAATTACGCATGTACAAACTGGTAATACAAACGCACATAACATACACTACCGTTTTATTATTTATTGTTCCAAAATTGGGTCAAAGAGTAGTAGTGCAGTGTGGAATACAAGGCAAGCACAGCGTATAGGAAACAAGCCTCATTCTGGCAGTCAAGCTGGGTGGTAGAAAGCTGATGATTCGGACATGTTTTGCAGCCACACGACTCCTTGGTGACTGAGTCACCGCAGAACAATTGCATGAAATGAAATGAAAATGAAAGACGTGAGAAGAAAAGAATGTTTATATAGTACAGAGAGAAATCCAATGGAGGGAAAGTAAACATTTATTTCTTACTGGATTATTTGTGTGAGCAAGTTCTGCTCAAACTACTTTAAAAGAAAAATAACTAATAATAGGGGTATTAAGTGTACCTCTGTTGTATATAAATACAATGGGCATACGCTTTGACAACATACAGCGGTCTGAAGCCAAAATGGAAACCATGGCACGTCATTATGATCGTCTTTGAAACCCATCTGCTGTGAAGTAATGTAATAAGTAAATGCACACAATGCATTGCAGTGTAAGTACAACACTAGACACATGCAGACAAATGCTTCATAGTTCTGTGCACTCTACTGATGAAAGGAGAGCACAAAATTAAATTACACACCAAGCAGATAACATTGCATTCATTCGATTTCATTTCTGTGGAACTTAATGAATGCAATGTAGTCGGTTAATTAAATGGCATCATAATGTAAGAATCTTTGAGTATAAAACAATAGGAGGATTTAAACGTCGTGATGTGGATCCAAGTGAGATTTAGGCTGTAGATATGTTTTCTTGCTCTGACAACTGGAGCTGGTTTCTGCAGATCAATATAGGAAAGAACAGTTTGGGTGAATACATGTCTTCTTACACCCGATATGAAATGTTCAGGAAAACCGTTCTTCCCTGATAATTCATCTTTAAAATCAGATTTTATCGTATTTCTGCTTTAGGCTACTTTTATAGCTGAAGTATGAAACATCATTGACTGTCAGGACAATCCCAGTCAAACTGCAGATATAAATGTGTTCCTGTAATGTTTACAGGTTTACTATAACTGTCATTTCAATATTTTGTCAGCTTGCTTTCACCTGTAATAGATGCATGATAGCAAGTCCTCTTTTCTTCTCTCTCCATTTCCTCAACACTTTGACATGATTTAAACCAACTTGACTCTCATATGCATCCTATTCTGTATGTATTCCCCCTTTTTTTTAAAACAACTTTTAAGTTATGTATTTTTTAGAGCACATAATGCTGTTTTTTTCCCCTTCCTGATTCTGAATTAAGAAATAATGTTGTCTCTAATGGGTTTCCTTTTTCTGCGAATCACTTTTATGCATTTTCAAAGACAGCCTTTCCAGCATCTCTCCCACTAACCCCTTCTGCAGGGGTGGGAGTCTAACTCACACCTACATTCTATCACTATAGCATGCAATGAGTGAGGCAAGCATCCAGAGATGCACACACAAATGTTTGCACAAGCATGCATGCATAAATACTCTCAGACACACCAAAACAAGAGTATTTCCAGACTTTAAGGAAAAGTGCATTGTGTGTTCAGCACAGCATCTCCACTCATACGTTATTAAGTAAGTGTGGGTGTGATTATGGAGAAGACAAAGTGTATTAGATGGCCTGACAGATTGTGTCAGGGATTGCAGTCCTATCAGGATTGGATAATAAAAAGACACTTAATCTAGCCATTTCCCAACAGTCCCTCTTTGCAGACAGAATAAAAAATCTTGATAATCACTCTTTGCTCTAGCCATCCTTGTCAAAGTCTCCCCCTCCCCATGTCCCATCGTAAAATTTAAGAGCAGTAATTACGACTTAATCTTCTCATGCTCCACCGTTCATCCACCAAAACATTTTCCATGAAGAGACACAAGAGTTACAGTCTAGCAACATAAACTGTGTTCATTACCTTCACTGCAATGCATTAATGTGAGATAGAAACAGGTTCCAGATTGCATGAGAGGTGTTGTCTAGCTGATTGATGTGGGCTTTGACTGTTCAGCAGGATCTGTAGAAAGTCAAAGAATTAGGTCCAAGTCTGTCTGCTGTCAGAATAATACCATGACTTGTTTCTGCCTTAAACTCTGTCTCTTTTTTTTTGTACCATCTCTCTTTACAGTGGAGAATAACCCATGCCAGACGAACCCTTGTCTACATGGTGGGAGCTGCCTGCAAGAGGGTGATGGCTATAGCTGCTACTGTCCTCCAGGCTTCTCTGGAGAGAGCTGTGAAATCGGTGAGTCACTGCCTGGTTGGGTCCGAGGGCTGAAACCTTGCAGGTCAGCAGCTGCAGACACATGCTGTGTCACCGTAGCAGAAGGGGACCAGAGGCAGGCATATGCCGAGCTAACATTGAACAGATGCACTCTACTGTGGAGTGAATTCATGAGGAAAACGCCAGCTTTTCTCTGCGGGGTGTGTTCCCGTCTGTGTTCAGGACTGCGGATCCAATCTAACACTGGCTGCTTTGCTGGCAGGTCCAGCAGTTTTGGATCAAGCTCCCTGATTGAAAGGAAAAAGGGAATATCCATATGTTGCAAGTCAGTCATTTGTGCCAGAGGCTGTTGAAGGTGTACGCGCTCAACTGCGTATGTGATCATTTCTATGCGAGTGTGTCCTCACCTCCTGCCCCATGAGCAGGAGGTAGCTCATCTTTCCACTCAGTTGTGTGATGGGAGAGTGTGGCTGTCAGGAAATGATGCTGCCGTGATTTGTGTGTGTGCGTTTGCGTGTGTGTGACAGAGATATACAAGGACACACTGGCCACAGAGGAGATTTGAGCTCGGTGAGGGGTGGAGTAGCTGATTAAAGCAGGGTGGCAATAGCACATGCTTCTGTGAATGAGGAGAGGCAGAAATGGAAGGAAAAGAAAGGTAGATGTGGAAGAAAATCATGCAAAAAAAAAAAAAAGATTATGCATCTCAATTTCCAAGCTAAGAGGACAAAATGATCACATTTCTGTTTTTAATTTGACTCACATAACAGCAAGGATTAGCTCACACCTTTCAGCACAGAGCCTTCCGCAGATGGTCCTAATGTGTACAAAGTCATTCATGCAATCAGCGGAAGGCGACAAAGACTTCAGAGAATGGGTCTTGACTTAATTAATAGGGACCCAATTATTTCAAGTGTCAATAATTCATCATGATTGTCACCAGCTAGACTGTCAATTAACACAAATTGCTTAAATCTACTTAAAATTTTCAATCTATAGAACATTAAGAATAAATTTATTACTAAATCAAAAATGATGTCATAGTGTTACTGACTACATGTCGCACAAATGGTGCAGGAATCTGTGTTTGGTTACGTTGTTGTTATTTGCCTGTAAATCTTAAACTGTGTTTATTACCTTCACCAGTTTGGCAGTGGATGTTGTGTTTTGCTGGTGTTTATCTGTGTGCCTGTTTGTCTGTCTATTAGCAACTACTACTGGACAGATTTTCATGACTGTTGAGAATGACTGTCTGACAATGGACCTTGGTCCAACTTAGATTTCTTTACATTTCGATTGTGATTTGGATCACCATCTGGATCCAGGAATCTTTTGAGGGATTTTTTTTTATCATTGTGAGAAAGAGCCATTTTCAATAACTCGACCATAAATGGTCAGGATGCTTGGCCAAAAAATACATAAGTTCCTGACAGATTTTACAAGATCTCAAAGATCATATATGGAAATATGGATCTCAGCAAAATTCTGGGTACAATGATCCAGAAAATGCAAAATCATAGAATATTCTTTACTAAGAGAAGAAATTAAGATTTAACAACCTCCAAAATAAAGCCAAGACACTGTGGATTCATTGTTAATTTATGCAGAAATCTAATTGTATATGTGTATAAAATGAATGTTGGACAATAACACCGACTGGAAATCACAATATACTGGAAATTTAACAATTTACCTCTTCAACGGTAGCCTGAGTAGCATGCAGGAGATCCAGACACAGCCACAACATTCTTGTACCTGCTGGTTTCCAGCACTGGCACACAATGATGACTTCCCATTTTTCTACCTCTACCTGTTGCAAATCAGCCCATTGGTTGTATTGGTCACTGTGGTACAAACAGCACCAAGCTTTTCCTACAGTGGCATTAAGGTCATGACAAGGCAGGCCATTCCTTCCTCCCTATTCCCAAATTCTGGGGGTAGTCTCTGGTAAACCCCACTCTGTAGGGACGAGCAATGTCATCTTGGAGGACAGTTTGGTCCTGCACAATGTGAATAGCTTTCTCTTTATCAGTGAGAGACATGCCGCCCCACACCCTCACTCCCCATCAAAAGCTGTTGCCCTTCTGGTTCAGCAATCAGTACAGGAGTCTCCCTGTCTTCTCCACACGTTGACCTTTCGATCACAAACCATGAGAAGGGTTGATCCGCACAGGTGTTGCTAATCAGGTGCCAATAAGGCACATGATCGTCTGGGGTACCAGGAGCTCAAAACAAGACTCAGCCACAGAACAAAGCTGAAATGCCAGAGAAGAGTTGGTAAGTTTGGCAGTGGTACAATCCCACAAACTCCACTTTCCTCCTCCTAAAAATATATTGTTCTTCCAAATGTGGCACCATTTAAAAGTTAAACAGGCTTTCTGGTGGTATAAGATTTATTGCCAAGAACTCTTGTTATAGCAAAGAACAAGCTTGACCTGAGAGGTCAGGATGATGAATGGCTTCAGGAGTGTTTGTGACTGCATATAAGATATAGAGCATGCAAATTACATAGATTTACCTTCAGTTTATAAAGTCTCTAATAATGTCCTTTGCAGTATGAATACAACTGAATAGTTTGGTGTTTATTGTATTCATGCTGCATCTTTACATGCAAAGGTGTTGTTAGCTGTTTGGTGTGTCTGTTAGATTTTTGGTTATACACTCCACAGAGGGTTTAATTGTGGAAGCATAACAATTAACACAGTTGTTATGCATAACATAACACGGTGGCTGTTAACAGTGTTTTCACTCTGACACATTGATTGTGGATGCTGGTCAAATAGTTGTGGGCTGAACCAAAGGGAAGAAAATAGAAATGAAATTGACTGAACACAGGATTTGTCTTGTGATATAACTCGAGCACACACACACACACACCCACTCTCCTTTGACTTGGCTTTTCTTTTACCATTTTTCCATTTCAGTTTTTGGTAAAGATAAATGTATTTTTACTCTTTTCTATAGTTTTTATTGTTAAATATCTGCCACTTCGAGCTTGGTGATCCATATCGATCCATATAGAGAAGAGAGGTCGAGTTGCAGGTTTTGGGGTCATTACTTATAGAAAGAGGTCAAAGTTCAGAAGGCAAGGGTCAAGAAGGGCACATTGTCTTTCTATCAATAACCTTTAAAGCTTGGCCCAAAAGCGATGTTTAGGAGGGCTTAAATCGGTAATCGATCAACCATTTGCCATTGGATCAATAATTTGTGATGAATGCATGTTGAGAGCATGTATTACACACATGTACGTAATGATTTCCTGTAGTTGATTTAGTTTGGCTTTGTTATTAAGGTAGTTACAAACAATGGTTTAGAGCCCACTGCATGAAATGACTTATTCTAGTCATAATGTTGGAGAAAAAGATGTTTTTTTCTGTATAATATATGCTGGTAAAAACATTGCTTTTCATGTGTCTCATCTGGCTCTCTTGTGTCGGCGTAGTTTAATTGCCTTCCCCAACAATCTCCATGTGTTGTAATGTTGATTATACTGCAAGTATCCACACGGCTGATGATTTTTTTTTTTTTTTTTAATACAATCACTGAAGACAAAGTGGTTAATAGCTTACAACAGCAAGTGCTTGACCACAATTTTTCCACAATATTCTTCAGGAAGAGAAATACTGGCAGGAAGAATATGACTCAGAAACTGTGTTTCAAAACATATACTAGCAATAAATAAATAAAACAATGCACTACCATTTGGACTTTCAAATGGATTCCGGTCCACATGAAATGGTAACCTGCAGAAAGCAAAACAACTTCAAAAGACTTTAAAGTCTGACTGTCTCCTAGATTTTGAATTATTTAGGTGATGTATTGATTTTTTGCATTTCTACTGTGGATTTACCTCAGACATCTCTGTTAACGGTCTTTTAGTCTTGCTTTGTGTGCTTATTCATGTCTGTCAGTAACGACACCTGGGCAGTAATAAATCTAATGATGCCAAAAATCTAAGCACTAGATTTAGCTTCTTTTCTTTTTTTTTTTACTGATAAGGTGTTGCAGTTGGGGAAGTTAACTTTCTGCTGATTTATGAGCCGCTGCCTGGCAGTTTCATAGCCATGTGTTGTGATACAGAAAGTAATTATATTGTCCTTTCTGCACAGCTAGGATCAACATTTGTTTATAGGCGTAAAATTTGATCCGAAACATAACAAAAGTGCCCCTGTGGGATTTTACTGCTGTTGAATGTAAAGATGAAATACTCAAATATGTCAGTCTTTATGCCTCTCGTCTTTCATTTGGTTTACATAAATGAAAGATATATTTAAAAAAAGGGCCTCACAAAGCAGAATCCTAAAAACAAAAACAACATATGGACGCATAGCAGAGACGTCTCACTCAATCATGTCCTATGACCCAGTAGAAGTGTGTAATTGTGTCTTTTTCTGCAGAGACAGATGGTTTACTGTAATGTTATTGTTTACATGAGCTCTATAATATAACCACTGTGAAACAGTTCATTCAATTAGGTTTATTACATCTGTTTTATCTGTGTATTTCGTGCATCTCTTTTTCATTCTGTGAACACTTCAGTGCAGGAGACAAGTCTATACGTTTTAAAGGCTAAATTTACAGATAGTAAATCACGGACATGAATTTAAAAAGGAAAGAAATGATCGTTACATTTACAAAACTCCACAACAGCTATAATGGCTAATGGAAAAATGAACTTTCTCTCAGATAGTACATCCAACCACAGTATTTCCACTTGTATATATTTGTAAGTCTTCTAAAGACTGTTTTGTAAAGAGAAACTCAGCATGTTTATTCTGACTCACTAATTGTGAACTGTTTGAAAGCTGTATTCTCATCTGCTTTGTGTGTGTTCCCATTTTCAAAAAGAGCAAAACGACCTAAAAAAGAAAATCTACATTTAAAAAGTGGTCAATTTGAACAAAGACTTTGATTAAGTAATAGGCAAGCCACAGTTCTTCCAGAGTATTTCTGTCTGGATTGTCATTTGCTTTCAAAGCGGTTTCTGCACGCTCACCCATTTGTCACACCATGATGATATTACGCCTGCTGCAGGGCTAAGATCACTTGATCTGATCTGATAAGGAAGAGTCTATATGAACTCAGTCTATGATCTTCATCTTAAACCGACGAGTAGTTTTGTTCCTGAAATCTAAGCAAACTGTATAAGATTAAAGGCATTAAAATGTCTGTAAAAAAAAAAAAAGTAGACTGCAGGAACAAAAATGGGTTTCAGTAAAAGAAACATTGCGAAATGCCTAAAAATAAACTGATTTCTATCATAACTTTATGTTCCATTGAGTTTACCCGCTCTGTCTTTGTGTCATACAGCCGCTGTTGCAGGATATTGGAAGAAGAAAAGACTCTTTAGTTTTGCTTGGAATGGTGAAGCTCATTTGTACGGAAGCAGAAAGGACTTTCCTCTGTTCTGCTGCCAAGTGTAACTAATAAAATTACATTTATTTAAAATAAACATTCTCACGGAAGCGTAGAGCTGTCATCCTCATAAAAAAAAAAGTTTGGGCCTTATTACATTATAACGTGATAGTTTATTGTAAAAACGTGAAACATATCACGTTATAACGTGATATGTTTTATTGTAAAAACGTATAACCACTTGAACGCTGGAGGGATTACATCTCTCAGCTGGCCCGGGAGCGCCTTGGGACCCCCCGCAGAGTTGGCAAATGTGGCTGGGGAGGGGGGCTTCCCTGGTTACTGCTGCGATCAGAACCCCAATAAGCGGTTGAGGAGGGATGGATAGATGGCACTTGGATGCACCGATGATGTTTGCATTCATAGCGATTCTCGTGCCGCTCAAGATTCAATTAGTAATGATGCCACGTCATGGGGATTGGACTCATTTTTCCTTCTGTACAGACCCATGCCTTTTAAAACTGTCCTTAAACTACGCATATTTATTACAATGGATCGAAAGTGTTCCAAAGCACCATAATTTCACAATGTCTCAACCCAAGTATGAAGAAAAACTCTATCAAGTCCTGTAAATGAGCCATTTGTGATCTCCTATCCACCCCGCACACAATTTCCTCATCTAAAATCGAAAATTACCAAGTTCACGTTTTCAGATACATGGTATGTTTCAAGTTTTTACAATAAACTTATCACGTTATAACGTGATACATTTTGCGTTTTTACAATAAAACTATCACGTTATAACGTAATAAGGCCCAAACTATTTTTTTATGAGGATGACAGCTCTACGCTTCTGTACGTTCTAACAGAACCCTGAAACCACATAACAGGAAAACACCAGTCTGCACGTGCCAGCCAATACGTGTGCAGAGAGGATGGCTTTGCGTCACACACATACATGACATGAACACGTGTTTTTTTAACCCTTGTCTGCCATGCGTCAATGATCCTTTTCTTCATCCTAAGCCGTGAAGCAGCAAATCTATGTTCAGTGTGAGCACTATATATCTTTTATATCAGTTGTATAGCCTCTGAATAACTGTAGCCATATGGAGCAGTTTTACAGACTGAAGGCTGCTTGGTGTCAGGAGATTACTACTGTTACGGCTGGCTCGAGCACTGAGCATAACAATGGACACCAAACCAGGAATCCAACCTGTTAACCAATGTTTAATTATAACAACGAGAGAAAAAAACAAAAGAAAGGACAAGAAAATGGAGGTTTTTACCAAACGGTAGTGCTGCAGCTGTATGGAGAGAGCGCGCGTGAGAGAGAGAGAGAGAGAGATTAACAAAGGGCCTTTTTAGACTCACCCTGTGGATCACAGGTGCTAGTGAAAAAGTGAAAACAGGAAACAAGTGAAATCGGAAACAGGAAGCAACAGTCAAACAGGAAGTACTATATAGAGTACCACCATAGCAACAGATTTAACAGATTTACGTGCGAGTTTTAATTCCTGTTTTTATTCCGAATAAAAGTTTATTCCGCTATAAACTAATGAAAAACGACCACGTAAACACTTAATTCCTAATGCAAATTTCTATTCTGAATTAAACTTAATTTCGATGTAAGTGGCTGGTTTGTTCGCATTGTAATTCCAAACTATTTCATTCCTCTGGCATGTAAACCTTATTTCCGCTCTAAGTTAATTCCAGTCGTTCTGCACATGCTCGTTACCTTGTCCTGTCGCGATGACACGCGTTGTTTTGCCTCCCGTGTTGGGTGGTCTATCTTTCTTCTTCTTCTCAGTTGCTGCAAAAACTGTAGTAGTATGCTTGTGTTGAGCTGGTACTTCAAAACTGTCATGAAAATAGCGGCGAAAATGGAACTTATGCCGTTTTTACAAGCTACGACTGAAAAGACGAGAAGCAGGGAGACAATTTTATTTATTTCCAGTATACGTCGTATGTCACGTGCACCCTCTGTCCAATCAGAGCCATTCCCAACCCTCCACTCTAAAGAGGAATTAAGCGAGGACGTGTTTCATGTAAACATTTATTCTGAATTATTATCTTTATGTAAATTCGTAATAGAATAAATTCATTCGGAATTATTTAATTCCGAATTATTAATTCTGAATTAAAAAACACCATGTAACCATAAAAAGCAGATTTTTTTTTTCATTCCCACAGCAGCTTTCTCTTTTCAGCTCTAATGTGGTTTGTTGTTGGGGAAAATGTATTAACCCATCTCATCTATCTGCGAACAAAGGTCGACATATCACAGGAATTCTAATTGAAGCAAGAAACTGGGGGAAATTATTTACGGTCAACTGCTGTTTGCTCTCACAAAAGACCTCAATCAGCCCATCAGTCAGTGAGGAGAAAGATGGAGAGCAGGCAGGTAAATGATTTCAGGTTGTGATCCATTAGGTGCTACTACATGGACAACAACAACACATTATCATTAAAAACACATAAATTCGGTGTTTTTCTCAAGGTTGTTCACAGCAGATTTAGAACAAGTAGCTGGAAGACAAAGCATGTCTTTTGCATTTCAAATTCAGCATGTGCTGAGAGGTCAAGCCCGTAAATGATCCTCTTAAAGGGAGGAAATTACTTTGGTAACATGGTTTCCTTTCCTTGTCTTTCGCACTTGTCCCGCTTCCTCTACATCTATCTTTCTTGTTGCCCTGTGTGGATTCTCTTCCTCCATTCCTTCTGTCACTTGCATGATAAATTAGAGGAGATAATAGCACCTGAACTACTTTAGAGAGTTCAACTATTTATTAAAAGTGACTCGGTAACAGATCTCTTTATACGTCTTTTTCTCCCAGTACAACCCTTTTATTTCCCTTCTACTCTTCAACAATTAAAGTAAAATCAGTCAAAGACCACCAGAGTGGATGTAAAGCTGTACATGGCTACATAATGACAACTTCACACACAGCACACCTTCTGGGTTTAAATGGTTCATAATAAAAATTCAATATAGTGCGTGTATGTATGTATATGTATGTATGTAGATATATATAAATATATATATCTATATATATATATAGATATATATACAGTTAAAAATGTTAAATTACTCTAAAAGAGAAAATTTAGGCATAAACATTTCTCAAGGTTAAGTTAGTGCAAGTTATATGATTTAATCATCTGTTAGCCATAATATCATACTTGTGAAGTTGATATATTTCTATCAAACATATGTGTATTTATTGATGTGTTGCTGGTTTAGCGACACACTGGTAGTTTTTAGACATCCCCTGTGGCTGATTCAGCAAAGAAACTGGAAAAGACATTATCAGAGGTGTCAGGAAAAAGATGAATTATGCTGAGTGGAGCTACATATCCTGCCATCCAGATAACGTCCTTCTCAAAGAGAATCTTGCTTTTTTCAGCAAGATGCTGTTGAACAACAAGTCATACAACGGCATGAATTGAAATTAAATCCTACTGAACGAGACTTTAAGATATTAACTCTCAAAACTACAGCATGACCTCAGTTCAATGTAACTCTGAGGTAAACATCCCCCGTTCCCTCTTTTATTGATGTGTTGATGGTATAGAAAAATCCTGTTTCAGCATTTGTTGTGCTGTTGCATTTAAATGCAGGGTGTAAATTATTTGTTAATCTGTGCAACTTCATTTTCCATTTTACACGTCATGTCAAATTATATGAAACAGCGTCGTGGAGAGAAAATCAGATTTACTGGTGGTAAGAAGGAACCTATGTCAATTTCAGCAAAATAAATTGAGCAGCAGCATCTTCAACAATATCTGGGCACACAGCAATGTCCTTAAGTTGGTTTTCTGTTAGTGGAAATCACTTTTTTTTCTGTTTTTCTGATTTTTTTTACCCCTCAACACACACTCTGGCCTCACTTCCAATCATGCTGATAGATCTGAGTCATATCTTCCATTTCTCTCTCTTCTATCCTGTCTACTCAGTATCTTTATTTATCAATGTGATTGGTCTTTTCCTTGGATTTATTCTTCTGACCACATTTTTATATCTTCAGTGTGCTTGCCCATCTGTTTCACCCAATGTTTCCTTATTTTCTTTCCCATTTTCCATTTGTATTAATCCTCCCTTTCACTTTCTGCTATCTCATTTTCTTTGTCTTCCTCCTGTTATTATTTTGCTCATTTTTCTTCCGTATCCTCCTTGGTTCATGATCTTTTTGCCTCTCCTCCTCCCTTGACCCTTCCAGCACATCGCTCTTTGGTCAGACCAACAGCAAAGGCTTGTATTGAAACTGATCCGTCGAGCAGAGAGTGGGGTGAAACCGAGCCTGAGGCAGCCTCAGCTTGTCTCCCGAATAACACATTTCATTTCCTGCCACACATCCTCTCTCTCCCACCAACCCCTAACCCCCACTTCTCTCTTTTTGGCTCTATGCCTCTGTCTATTTTCCTCGCACAGTATTTTCCTGTCAAAGGCCAATGCAGTTTTTCATACAGAAATGTCTCTGTACTCATGCATAAAATGAAACCGATTCAAGCTCACCTGCACATTCAAGTTCTCAAATATAAGGGTATGTGCAAAATGAGTTCTCCTTTACACTGCCCCCTCCCCTTCCTGTCAATCTCTAGTGACCCAACTTCCTAAAATCACATCTTTTTTGGCCCTTCATATAAAACAAAACTGTATATTTGCAAGGCTTTATCAATCGCTAAGTCATAAACTCACTTCCTCGGAGGCCATGAGAGACACTCCCACAGAGTTTCTGCATTAACTAACTCGTCCTCGGAGACTAACTTCTGTCATACCAGCCCATGTGATTGGGTCTGAAAGATTCATGAGTTGAAAGCTATTAATATCGGTGCCCGTCTGACCAAAGTGTCCACAGTGCCGAGCAATGGGGTTGAAGATGATAAAGTGAGAGGGCAAGAGTATTATGGCTCAGAACTGGGAATATTTTATTGTGGAAACGTTCAAGATGCTGAGATATTTATCAGCAGATAAAAAAAATAAAAATAAATTTAAGGTAAACCAAGAAATTAAAAAAACACACACACATATTGGTATGGTCGCCAGAAGAGATATGTCCATGGTAAATATGAAAGATATAACCAGAAAGAACAGAAGAAGTAAGACTGCTGCACATTTGATGAGAAGTTGTTCCGCAAAAATCATCATGACAGAACGCTGAAGAATGACAGCCAGCAGCTATTTATGGTTAAAGAAACTTTTGAAGTGAAATATTCTGGTTTCCTGGTGCAACCACAGCAATCTGACAGTGGTGTAACAACAAATGACTCAGCACAGGGACTAAGATGAGCCGTGCATGGGGCTGGATTTGACAGCGAGCGTGCAGGTGACAGAGTGCATGTCTTTTGCCTGATTGATGAGTAGCAGTTTGTCACAGTTTGTTGGCAGCTGAGGAGCTCTTGAAGGGCTACGACTGGCTGGCTCAGCCTGTGCTCCTATGCCTCATTAATTCCATGGTGCTGCTGGATTCCTCAATCAGCATTATGATTGGCTGTAATTCCACTCACTGGCACCATGCACGCATGCACGCACTTACCCAAAACACAGCTAATAGCACCCAAAAAGCTTGTAGTGCTGATTAAAGTGACTGGGCCTGCAGCTGACCTGGGCAGTAGCAGCACATATTTTATCAAATAAAACACAAGAACGTCGCATAAAATACACTGCATGGACACACTAAAGTGTGACACAACCTAAAGCATCTGCTGCTGGGGGGTAGTTCTACTCTGTTCATACAAGATAAGAAATGTGGATGGCTTAATATCCCAGTTTTCAATCAGTATGGGCACTCCTTCCTCTCCTCACTCTTCAGGACAATGAGAAGCAAAGGACAAACTGACTGCAGAGCTGAATAAGAATTAGCCACATGATGTGTGTGTGTGTGTGTGTGTGTGTGTGTGTGTGTGTGTGTGTGTGTGTGTGTGTGCGTGCGTGTGTTGAAGCATGTTAGAGCAGCAGGCAGTATCCTTTTTTCCCCCCCTGTATAAACACATCTACAGATTAATGAGCTGCTGGCCAAGTTTCCAGGTTGCCAAGTTGTTCACCTCTCTCCTTTTATCTTCTTTCTTCACTTCTTCTCCAGCACACACACACACACACACACACATTTGCCACCACCTTGAAATGTCTCATCTTTTTTCCTCCTCTTTGTAATTTACTTGTCAGCTGGAGTGCAGACCATAGTGAATGAATATGCATGTGTGTGTGGCTGATATTTGTTTGATGTAGCTTACTGTGCATGCATGTGCACGTGTCTGTGCTGGAAGCATGGATGCAATGAGTGTATACACAGGTTGACAGCTGTTAGAGGAAATGAAGCATATAAAGGCTGTCCACGTAGAAAGTGAGACAAATTGATTTCCCATGAAGAACGGGAACTTGCTTTTACACAGGAGCATAGGACAACACACACATTCCAATACATAAGCACTAACTAAGGAGTTTAGATCATTGTGAGGAAAGACTAAAACACACTGAAGGTTCTTGATACATTCATAAGAGCATATAGCATTACACACACACACACACACACACATATTTCTATCCTTTGCTCCTTCGGTTTTAATCTAAAACCATCTGTTTATTTTTTAAGAAATGTTTTATAGCATTTCAGTTTACTTGAACTTCATGCTTTTTCTACTCAGTCACACGAGATGCACTTTTTTATTACAATTTTCAGTGTTTCACTGTATGAGGCTGGCACTGTGTCGGCTATAAGCCCAAAGCAGAAATGTACTCGTGCGGCAGCTGTGTTTGGCAGGGCAGGTTTAGCTGATGCTGGTGACATGTGCGGACACAATTGAGTGTGTAGTGACACCGTCATTTGCCGTTTTGTCTTCTGCATAAAGTCAGGGAGATGCTCCAGAAATCTGGAAACACATAATCACAAGCCAACCAATCACAAAGGGGAACTTCTGTGAAACCGCACTTCAAGCATGAGCGCACATCGGATCTGGCAAAAGTGCCTCTGAGGACCGATGTGCGCTTATGGTAGTGATATCGTAACTGACCTTACACTGTCAGCCAAACCATGTAAGAATAAATCCAGCTTAAGTCTACATTCCCTACTGCAAACTCTAAAAGCTAGCATATTAGCTAAAATGGTATAAAAAATTGAATTATTTTGTGTAACTTTCACGTTAACTGTGTCCCAATTCAGGGTCTGCACTCTACGAAATGCGCTTACTGTTGAAATGAAACAGTCTACCTCATGTACAAGATTTACCCAGAGTACTCCAGTCCTCTGTTTCTTTGCAATGGCATATTGCTAGTCATTCATTCATTGTCCGAACCGCTTCGTCAAATTAAGGGTCGCTGGGAAGCTGGAGCCTATCCTAGCAGTCTTTGGGAGAGAGGCAGGTACACCCTGGACAGGTCGCCAGTCTATCACAGCAATTGTGCCATATTTGTCCAATTAGTGATCACATTCTTTCACAAAAAATATTTAAAAATTTTTTTTAAATGACAGAAAGGGATGCCAGTAATTTGAAATGTATTTATTTTCATTTACCTGTGTGTGTAAACTCCAACCATGTGGAGGAAACGGCTCAGACAAGCTCTCCTCGGGCTCAAAGAAAAAGGAAAAAAAAAAGCTCTCTTCAGGCTAAGAATTCAGTGAAGCTCTCTCCTCTGGCTGACAGCACATCCTGCCAAGCTGACGTTAACTTCAGCAAAAAACAATCCTGGTCAGACACGTAATTAAATTCATTAATGCTACTGCCGTCCCAGCTTGTCCACTGGGACATATATCTCTGTATACAATATAAAAACAAAACAAACAAAAAAAAACATCAGCACTCGACTGCTGCTCATTCTTTTCTATCAGGCATCATTGAACTCTGGGAGAAAAGAGGCTTCGAAGGATGCCTCGCATGTAGCCTTCGTTTCAACGTAATCTGGAGTCAAACGAGGTGCAGATTTGAAGGGTTGATTCGAAGGAGTTTTCCAAATGGGGCAGCACTCGGTGCGCCACTATGATGTATGTAGTCGACGAATCTGCACTGCAAAGTGTTCAGACCCTGGATTGGGACACAGCTATTCACTCATAACGCGAGTGTGTCCAGGCTTTCTAACTGGTGGTGGTTCCCCTGTCGCCTTGTGCATGCAGGATGGGGGATTGGATCTAAGTCCAGATTCCATGCAATCTGTTGGCTTTACTTATCGAGGCTATTTATTATGAATTGGTTTAAATTGATGAGTCTGTAAAGTGTCCCGAGATGGCATTGTTGTGAAGTGGTGCTCCACAAAAAAAAGCTGAACTGAAATGAATCAGTCTACATATTTGCCTATGTATATTAACTGTGGTAATGGTATAATGATGGCATCACGTTTATGAATATTATTATATTTCTACTTTAGGTTATTGAGCAGGGAGCTGACTGGCTAAATTGTGCTGATGCAAGGCGCAGGATGGGAATAAATAAGTTTAGACCTCTTTCTTTTGAACATGAAATGAAATGACATTTCTCGACTGCTTGTGTACGCATGTGGTCGTTTGTCCATCCATCCTTTCTTTTACTTGTTTTTCCTTGTCTTGTTTTTTTTCTGACATTTTTAAAATAAACTACTACCAACAAAACTGTTCTTTAGTTTAAACTTTATCTAACTTCTGCATGCTTGAGCACTCTGCAGTTCTACAGACTATCAATGAGCATGCTCGGTTGTATTAACAGCAAAAAAGCTAAGAAAGTGCATGTCCAATTTAGAGCTTAGACTAATTTCACTATTTCAGGCAAATCACACACAAGATGTCACATACAGGTCCAGAAACTGGTAATTATAGCAGTCGTTCTCATCACTGTGCAGCGAGCTTGTAGCATTAGAGTGGCAAAGAAACATTCACAAAATCATCAACTATCTTGATTATGACACTTTTGTAATCTCACATGACTGTTTCCTTTATTTGTGTGTGGCTCTAGTGGTCTTTACTGAGTAGTATTTGGGCAGAAAAGGAGGTCAGAGAGCAAAAGAGAAAGGGGGTGATATGCAGCATCAGGTTTCCGGATCAGGATTCAGACCTGACCTGGCTTCATCAAGGAGCCTCTTTGCAAGTAGAAGCTCCTCTACCAGTTGAACTAAACATTGTACTGACTTACCTTTTGTATTGAGACAAAGACACAGCCTGGTGAGGGTCCATCCATCCATTGTTGTAACCATTTAGTCCAAATCAGGGTCTGGGGAAGCTGGAGTATATCCCAGAAATCATTGGGCAAGAGGCAGGATAGGTTGCCAGTCCATTGAAGGGCCAACACAGAAAGACAGACAACCATACACACACACACACACTCACTCCAAGACACAATTTAGAGAAGCCGGTGTATCTAACATGCATGTCTTTGGACGGTGGGAAGAGGCCGGAGTACCCAGAGAGAACCCACACATACACGGGGAGAACATACAAACACCACTGTCTGAACCTCCCCCCAGCCGAGGCGCAACCCAACGACCTTGCTGTGAGGTCAGTACTAACCACGACGCCACGGGTTGCCTCCTCGTGAGGATATCCTCCATTTTCATGGATAAGCCATTTCAGATGGGAGGCATAATAAATAGCCCAGATGATGAGGAAGATGTTATCTGACACAAGTTCAAAGATTTTTCTTTTCAGTTAACAACTTCAGTAATTGCATTCAGAAAAAATGAATGAATCAAACATTAGTGCCAACAACACATTTGGAAAACTGGGTTGAATGTAAAGAATACAGGAGTTTGTGGATGTAAAATGAACACTGGTTTGGAATATTATACACGTCACAAATATGATATTTTACATCCCAGACTTTCATTGCTTTTATTGATTCTTAACATTTAGAAATATGGTCAAGAACTTTGAAAATGACAAAATAATTATTTACCTTAACCAAGAGAACTATTTTCTTATAACTTTGACCACAGACCAACAACCTTAAATTTCAAATTCCAGTCATGATATTTGTGAAATGACCAGTTTTCATTTTTTTCTGTTTGTGAAGACATCTGAATCCTCACAGAGCAAATATACCATACAATGTACACTCTGGTGAGACCTGCACCTAACAGAGCAAAAGCAATCTTTTTTTTTTTGCCTTATCTCCATGGCAGCAGCACAGAGATGTAGAAAAAAAGTAGCCCAAGACAAGAATGAGAGAAAAGAGGATGGAGTAAGGACGCATGAAAGAGAAAAAAAAACAAGGCAAAGATGATAAAGTGGTAACAAGGTGTGTTTCTGGTTGACTTCAAAATCAAAACTAACCAAAAAAAAATGTAAATAATTCTTTGCTGAGATCTAAAGGCCGCTTCTTTGATTTAGGAGCTCTCTTTACAGAAATAGATTTAAGAATTCAGCATCAGAGCTCCCTTCCCTCAGAAACACATCCTTATATAAACTCACTGTCAGTGATTAATTGATACTGGCAGGTCTAAGGAACAATAATAATTTCACACTACTATTACCTCTTTAAGTATGTCAGAAACAAAGACAGGAGGCAGAGAATAGCCTGTCATTCTCTCCTCTGGGGAACTGCTCTACTTAAAGTTATTGTATTTTTTTAAGTATGCACGCTAACGGAAGTGGAGACAGAGGACTGAGTGCAAAGGGAAGCAAAGGAGGATGGAAAAGATGGAGCAAAAGTATGCAAGAAAAGAAAAACCTCAGAATTAAGAATAAGGGGCATATTATAGCAAAAAAAAAAAAAAATCAATTTAAGATTTTATGCCCAAGTCAGATGAGTGATTAAACTGTACCGGGAGTGTACAGGCAGAGATCAGCTTTAGCCCCACATGGCCTAGGGGGACACTGGATTTGCTAACACCAGTAGCCTTAAGGGGACACCTGTAAACCTCTCTGACTCAAAAGAAATTAGCTTGGTAAGACCCACAGGGCCGAGGATGATAAAGTTGCCATTTAGAGATCTCCAGAAGGGAGGGGAGAAAAATAGAAGGTGAAAAAACTAGGAAATAAAGAAATGAAGAGAGTAAAGAGACCACGGAGGTGATAATTCTCTGGATCTGCTCTGCCTATCCTGTTATTTTGACATCCTGCATATCAACACCTTTCAGTACTCCCCTTCAGTGGGGTGACAGAAATAGTGTGCGGCTGAATGATACTGGCGGCATGGTGGCAGCTTGCATCTTTTTTTTCCTGGCCACTGGTCCCCTCCCACTCAAAATATAAACAGACTCTGAAGAAAGAGCCAGTGAGTACACACAAGCACAGTCAGCCTGTCAAAAATGAAGGCTAGCAGAGCTGTGTGAGATGTTGTGACACTTTACCTCATTACATTTTCCCAGGCTGTTATAAATGTTGTCGCAGTGCTGTCAACCAAAGCGCAGACCTGTCTGAAACAGAGTAGGCACACACGTGTGTGTGTACACACACATGCGTGCATGTCCCCCGATCCACAGTGCAGCTTGTGCAATGAGATGAATCTGCAGCTTCATTTATGTTTTATGTTGCTGTGTGATCCTCTGGAAATGTCCATAAGGCAGATTTTTAGACTCACTTTGCCCACCTGCAGTAGATGTCGCGCTGGACCCTGATGATTTGGACTGTTGCCTGAATACGACTTTGTCACATCGTCTCAGCTCCAAGATGTTCCATATAATAGCATCTGGGGTTATAGATAAAGCAACATATGCCGGATCATTCCCACATCTTAGCCCAGTAAAAGGGATAGAATATTTTCAGCAGCAACACAGGATGAATGGCTTTTCTCCTGACTGTGGATCCTCTGATAGGTTGATCAGTGTTTCAGAGTCTCTGGAGAGCAGCACAGAGCCTTGGGCTGTACCACAGCTGCTGTGTAGTCTGTCTGTTTCCTCTTCTCCCTGCTGATCCCGACTCCTTTGTAATCCACTTGCACCCAAACACAGCTGAGGGCCCGGGATTCAGCAGCATACTGCACAGCACAGACACGTAAAAACACACATCCACACTACATTAAAGGTACATTAACAGATATAACAGACACAGGGACACAGAATGTATCAAGAAATGCTCACAAATCATTTTTAGTCTTAATGAGCAATCTGCCATGTGATGCCTGCTGTCTGGTTTAGGTCACTGCATTATAATATCCAAGGAATTTATCTAAAAGCCTTTTTTAACAGCATTAATCACTAGTTCATACTGAGACAGCAGCTCAAATCTGCAGGACAATGGCACAAAAATCCAAAGTTCCTGGTCAGTACATCTGAAAAAATAATTCAGTGACAGATTAAGAAAAGTTTGAAATGACTTTGTGTGAGATGAATACAGAAAAGATGAAAATTAAACCATTTTAACCTATTTAGATACAATTCTTACAGGTCCAAAGGGTTACTAAAGTAGTAACAGCTGTAACTTTGTAACCAAATAAAACCATGATATCATTCACTCATGACACTCATAAATGAAAGAATAATAGTCATACCTTTGTGTTGAAATTACAATCCAAACCCATTTATTTCTTCATGAAATGATTTAGGATTTTATAAGGACACACTTCAGATAATTTCTGTGGGAAGAAAAAACTCCTCCCATGAGCGATATGGGAAATCTTATGGGGCAGCAGTAGTTTTAAGGATATATACAGAAGTACTTGGTTGTTTTTATTGTAAGGTTTGTTTTATGGATATGGATGTTTGCCCTGTAAAAACAAAGGATTCAGTACAGGCAGCCCTTCTATCAGGCTGCCCAGTCTACTCTGATGTTGTAGGTCAGCTCCTCCCATCACAAAAGTGAGAAAGCACTTCCTCTCATTGTTCCACAGTTCTGTTCGAAGCTTAGTGACAACATGTGTAAATGCATTTCTTTTACCTTTATGTACAAACATAAGGTTTCCATACGGAGAGTAAAAGGGCTGTTAGTATATGTGCAGCAGTAAAATACTACACTCCTCGACAAACCTATAATCCAGATTCCAACACGCTGGACAGATGTTATGGCGTCTAATGAACATGAGCAGCACTGCACCTTGCACTGTCCACTGTCATTCTGTCTTCCAGTGCAATCATCCTTCCATTTCTGATCCTTTTGTTGCTTTGTGAATATTTTTGAGCTTAGTTTATTTTCTTCCATTCCTTTTTCGTACATTGCTCGGTTGTGCAGAAAGGAGAAAGTGCCCAGATGCATCTGGCTGAATGAACATTAAAGCATGTTATTTTACATGTTTTATAATCATCACATATTTGTGAGTTTATACTAAGCAGTCTTGAAAATGTGAATCGTGTGAACTGTAGCCATTTGTTGTTGTTTTTATAGCAGAGGAGTTTGCACAGCCAAAAGGTAGCAAAGGCCCTTAACAGCTTGCAGGCCCTGAAGTCATTTCTAATAGTTAAAAACTGGCAGGAATCATGGTCCCAGGGGAGGGGGGGGATGAAAATTTGATGATTTTTAATTACCACGGATAGAAATTTTGCATGTGCCCCAAGTGCAGGATGAGACATCAAACAAAGCCAACAAAATAATTGTTTTAATTTGGGGGCTATACAGGTTACTGATGTAAAGATAATGTGCTACACTGGATTTAAACTTCATATTATATTATTAGGTTTTATTAAAAAAAAATATGGTCCTCTTTAATCTTGCTGTTGTTGGTTAGAAAGCCAGCTCATCGCTTTTACTTCCCAGAAACACACATTCACATTCCCTTAAATCAAATTCCCTCACTGTTTAGTTCAGCACAAGCTAAAATGATTAAAAATATGTGCTATGTTATTTAGTGCATACATATTTTATAAGACTCAATATGTAAACTACTGGAAAATCTGCCGTATGGGAAAAGTACCAAGACGGTCTACCGATAAGAGAACATTTTCCAATATTCCTCATAATGTAATGTGTATTATTTATTTATTGTATTACATTTGAACAAAATGCAATAATTATCTTACCATAGACGCTTTAAAGGTCACACAAAACATATGAGTCCACCGTCACTGCCAGCTACCAGCCAAGGCTCCAATTGGGAGTAAATCAAGAAAACGCCAAGGTCCAAGGTGTGCATGCTAGTTTTAAAATATTTTTCTAGTCCTCTTTGATGAGTTGAGTTTAACTCAACTCAACTCAACTCAACTCAACTCAACTCAACTTTATTTATAAAGCCTTTTAAAACAACCAGAGTTGAAACAAAGTGCTGTACACAATCGGCAAAAATAAAAAAAAGAATAAAACAGTTCAAATGCAAATAAATAACATAAAAACGAGAGGTCATACAAGGAATATGGAATTAAAACAATAAAACAAACTAACTAAATGGTATGTAAAAACCAATAATAATTACCTGTTTCCTAAACAACTGGTAGCTCCCTGGGTTGAAGTTGACAGTTCAGTCAAAAGTAATAAACTTACCTGTTTGTCTTGGAAGATCCTGATTATCATAAACCGTGCTGTTGTAAATCTACAGTGTACAGTGTAAAGACATCACATTATGATAAGTGATCATTATTACATCACCTGAGAAGCCCTCAGTCACATTGTTGTAAGATGAGTGATCATTTAGTGTGTTGAACTTGTCTGTTAAATAAGACATAAAGTAGACATGACATGCCATTTGATGAACATCACTCCAATATTTACTCCAGGCACCTGCTGGTGTACTCCAAAAAGGTCAAGGGTGAATTTTAGAAAACACACAAACAACTAAAAAGACATGAAAGACAATACAGTACAAGTGGACCATGGCCCACTTTTTACATAAAAATAACAGTTTCTGTTTCTGTGACAGAAATATAAAATAAAAAGGCCTCAGAAAACTCACACCTGTCTTACACTTGTGTGGTAAAACAAAATCCTTCATTTTACACTGTAAGTTTATGCTTATAGATATCAGCTCTTCCTAAAAGCACAGATAAACTGTCATCTCTTGCACAAGAATGCCTATTTGTAATGATATCCTGCAGCATACACATAATCCATTTACTATTGTTTACTTCTAGAAAAACACACAGAGACCATTCTACGCTCATACGTCCCCACGCAAAATTAATACCATTGACACAAAACAACATGGTCCATTTGAGTGTTCAAGCTGTTTGGATGAGCAGCAGTTCAATAGAAAGGTATCCATCTTTGTAGAAGGCCATGGAAATGTCAATGCCCCTCAGCAAACTAAAGGAAGTCAATCATCCCGGGTTTCCACGATGGAGGATGACAAACACAAAAACCCCTCTGTGACAACCTTTTGTGTGACAAACATTTCCATTTCAAAGCCTTCATTTTGAGGCACGTCATGTCAATTTATTTTTACATAATGTCAGCTGTGGTTCAGTGGCAATTAGAGGAGCACAAACAGGGTGACCCGATCTGTCACAGCTCCAGATTGATAGGGGGGCACTTGGGTTCCCCTTGTCATTTTCTATGGCTATCAGAGTTATAGTAAATTTATGTGCTTCAATGATTTTTTTTTTTTTCCTTAGGGAACCCAGCGATAAAAAAGAAAAAAGTCAACCTCTTTGGTATTGATATCGTCTCTCCATGCCCTCCCTAGCACCTTGTCAAATGTGAAGTCTTTGGGTGGCATTTACTGGTTCAAAGGTTCTCTGTGTAATTGATCAGACCAGTGTTTGATCTGTTCTGCTGGCATTTAATACTGCAAAGAAAAAAAAAAAAGGTGCCTTTTCAGCTCTGTTGGGCTTTCAAATGTCTGTGATTGCCACCAACAGAAGACAGTCATGGATGAATGCACAACAATCACATCTTCTTTGCTCATCTTCCAACCCTTTGCTTCTGCATATTTGAATAATAAATCTGCACAGTTTTATGCACAAACGCATAACATAACAGCGTGCTGAATAATGTGTCTAATTGTAGTCATCAATTCATTCTTTGTTTGGCTGTCCCGATTTTACGACATCTTTCTTCGTGGTCGCCTTTTCAACATTTGTTTTCATTCTTGCTGGCCTTCGATTCACTTAATGAAACTCTTTTGTTCGAGGGATTCGCATTTGACCAAAGCAATTACAGCTGAGACGATTTACCCAAACAAGACTGTTTCCTTTCAAATTTTCACCCTTAAAAGATCAGTAATCACTAAAAGTCACACTTACACTCACCCACAGGAAGTTGTAGCCATTTTGGTGTCAAAACCAGCAAATGCAAAATAAATGAGTCAATAAATAAAAATTAAAAGAACACTTTCCTACTTTGACATTTCTTTTTATGTGATGGTGTAGATGAATATTTATGAGTGTTTGGAGCACAGAACAAGACGTTTGAAAAGCACAAAAGAACAAAAATATTCAGCGCTCATGTGAGTGATTTTCATGATTTATGGACAGATTAAAATGTAAACCTTTATGAATTAGGCTTTTTTTAAATGACCAAAATAAAGAAGAATAGAAAATCTGCCATTTATTACTAAATAAAAATTATTTTTAGTTTAAGTATTGAAAATAAAATGTACAATACAATCCCTGTTTTCAGTTTGTAGTCATTAATATAAAGATAAAAGATTTTCAGATGGCATCCTTTCATACATGTTTACGCTGTTTTAAAACAATATCACATAAGACTTAAACATTAAAACTCTGATTTACTTTGATGGTATGCTGCCATTCGAAGTGCACGTCATTGGAGCTGTCATTGCCTTGCAGTGTCCTGAGGCTGATAAAACACAACAGCTACATTTTACTTTATATTACCACCTCTCATCCTAGCAACTGGATATCAACCCACTGACAAACACACACCATGGCTGACTCAGCAAAGCTTTACAAGGAAGGGAAAGAAAGAGAGAAAGTGAGAGAGTGGGAAATAAGACAGAGAATAACTTAGTGGGATGCATCATAATGTTACTTGCTGCTTCTCCTGCTGCTCATACAGAACAGCTTCTTGTGAAGCCCACATTACGTTTCAATATCATAGAAAAAACAGAAACTCCCAAGTTGCTCCATTGTTATCATTGTTTACAAACCATTTCTTTTGTGGCCAATTGTTAAGCAAGATTTTCTTCTTCTTCCTTCCTGGTCAGTGTTCGGTTTAGGAAAAGTCCTCTTTTAGCAAGCAGTTGTTATAACTGCATGACATTCATCAGACAGTTTGGTCCACTTCAGTAAACTGCAATGTGAAGACAAACCAAACCAAATGAAGATGTGGATGAATTCCCCCAGAACCCCCTGGTGTGAATGTGTTCATCCACACCGGCGAGGCTCACAGATGAAACTGGATGCAAGGCAAATGTCAAATTTGCCTTTGTTTCAGGTCACCTAGGTGAGATAATCTGCTGAAATTCACCAGGGAAGCTTTAAAAGGCTCAAGTTCATTATTGAAAAAAGTCTAACCCAAACCATTAAAAATAGCATTTCCAATAGCAAATTAAATCATTACTTTAAATTATTAAAGCTAATACAAAGATTTTTAATCTTGAAAGATATTTATATTGATAAATGGGATCAGATCTGAGCTTTATTTTATTATGTCATTAATATGTATAAATCCTTCAACCTGTCAAGATTTTCTGATGCTCAGTGTGCTGATAGTGACTCGAGCAGAATTAGATTTATTCTGAGAGGCAATTTGAATCTTCTGGAGATAAGTTAGTCCTGGTCCAGCTTCTCATTACATGACAGGACACCCCCTGAAAAGCAGGGTCCGCTGCCTCCTCCCATTTATCCTGCTCAGGATCATGGCAGGAGTGGAGCCCGTACCAGTTCATGATGTCGCTTTTAGAGATAGTCAAAATATTTTAGCATGTTTTTGGACTGTGAGAGGAGATTGGAGTGGTCCTCTGTCACTCCTTCACTTATAAATCACACATTACATCTGCTGTATCTTAACTACAAAAAGAATGAGCATCATGCTCCTATTTGTTGACTCCAAAAAAAAACAAAACAAATACTGTAAAATAAACTGCTGTTACTGTGTTTTAATTGTTTATTAGTTTTAGGCTAAAGGATCATCAGCTTTGGGGTCCGAGTGATGGCTCATGTTTCCAGGTCTTACGGTGTCGAATAAACACCTAAACTGGTAGAAAAGTAAAGATGAATGGCCTCACATGGACCCACCCCACCCAAACAGGCTTTATGTAAAGTGTAATTTGTGATGTGAACATCTTGGGGACGTTAAGAAGATGGTCCATGTCATAAATCCATTCCTTTACGACAAAAAGATTCATTTCACCACCCTGACTTGCATATTGCAGCGTAGTTGTTCGACCACAAAAGTAATCTAGCATGTTTTACTGCCTTCCAGTCCCTCACTGAATTCCATTTTCATTTATTACCCCTTCAGTGGACTCACTCTCTGCTGGACCTTGTTAAACCTGCAGGGATTTGAAAGAATGAAATTGTTCATGACTGTTAAAGGCTATACAAGAACAAGAAAGGGCTGCATAGTTTTTCGTTTTTTTACCATAATTATTTAGTCATTACGAGGATTTATTGAGAGAACTGACAGCATAAACTGAACTGTTGGACAGTAGACAGTAGCAGAGATGGCAAGATAAGGAAAATAAGTAGATATGTAGTGGATGACAAGTGATAACGTTGATCTTGAACTGGAAGCAGGTCTGGTCAAGTAAAGAAATAATAGAAATTTACCTTCATGCATTGAACTGACAAATGCTCCCAAAAGAGATGTTACATAAGCTCGTCTCAAGGACTTTCTCATCTTTTTACTTTTTTTTTCTTACAGCCTCAGTTTGTCTCGTTTTTGTGTCTCTGTGTTATTCTCCATCCTAATCAATTATTCATACACGGGTTTCAACACACACTGTCTGCAAGCCTGAAGATATTCTGTCAACTCACGCCAGCTCTGGTTTGTTTGGCTCTTCTCTCACTGTTGTCCTCAGATCTTTCTCTGTCCCCGTCCTCTACTCTCCAACTTGACAGGTCTTCTCACCACACACACTGGAAGATGGGAATAAAGATGGAAGAATATTGAGTATTTTTTCCCAGTAATCCTTTCTATCCACATGATTCATTCAAACCTGAATTTAATTTGTCATCACAAAACCATTAACTTTTTATTTACGCCCATTTCTGGTGAAACTTCCTCAGTAATGCCGGCTCAAACGGGGACTGCTTAGCGTGTGTGTTTCACCGCATCTAGAAGCGACCACAGTATCTGGCACTCCTCCATCCCCCCCTTCGCTCCATGCATTTCTCTGCCAGCAGATAAGTGGAGAGCAGCTCTCCATGACTCCCTGGAGACGAGCGGTACCTGGACCTGATCTGGTCATGCTGGGCAGTAAGCCAGACAATGATAAGCACACTTACAAATGGGAAAATATGTAGACAGGCCACCTGCTTAAGTTGGATGGCTCTCTGAGCATATCCTACACGCTGAGTGGACTTCGAATGGACAGACCCCCAGCACTTCAGCTGGCACTGCTCTGTTTTAAGAGAGGAAGCTGGACTTTTCTGAGGGTTTCTTGGCTGCAGTGCACGGCCATGAAAACGCAGCCACGTAAAACTTGTTGACTACATGTTTCTCCATCCTGTTTCCTCCAGTTTTAACTTTGTTTTTCTTCATTCTTTCTTGCCAGAGGAAGTTTTATTAATTTTTTTTTTTTTTATTATTATTCCTCATGTGCTCTTTCATGCACAAACTTGACACTAAATTCCTTGCTCACCAGTCTGACCTTTTATCGAATGATAGGGACAAGTTTTTTTTACTATCATTAACACTATATTATGATACAAGTGGTTCTGATGGTTCAGTCTGTTTAATTCACCTGGTTTGAAGGTAATTAATAGTTTCTCTCCATGGTTTTTCTGTCATGTCCGTCATGAAACTGGACAATGTAAATCATGATCGCACACACAGCAAATGTAAAAGAGGCTTCGATGTTTTCACCAACATTAACCTTAACAAACATACAGTTCTCTGTCATGTCTGCTGTTTGTTTTGTTCTTTTTCTATGCTTCCTCCTGACCTCATTTCTTCAACTCAAAAGCCAACCAGTTTCAAAAGCCTTTTTGAGTGAACTCAGCTGAGGGTACGTCAATATTAAAGTCAACAAAGACTGAAGAGCAGTCAGGTCTAGTCGTATCTTTTAGCTGAAACAGCTCATGTCATGTTGTTTCTCTGAAAAGGTTTGAGGCACTTCTCTTCACAAGTTGCCTCAACTTAATTGTGCAGCTTGAAGGTTTTTATTTAAGAAATAAAATACCCCTTTAGGTACAAGTTCACCTAACATTTGCTCAAAACCTGATTTTTCTAACAAAGTTTAAAAATAGCTTGAATGATGTTGCATTGAAAATGTTTCATTGTTAATAATAGACAATATAATAATAATAATAATAGAATCCTTAAATTCAGACTTCTTTTTTCTACATGGTGCTGTTAGCCCTGTTGCTGAACTTTCTTTTTTTTTTTCTTTTCTTTTTTGTCTGTCTTTCTTTTTAACAGTGTGGCCTGCTTGAGAATATCAATATGTTACATATAGAAATATGGAAACTGACAGGCCTCCCAAGCCCTTCAGCTCACATCTTGGAGTATTAACACATTGAAGATGATTGCTGATCACACTCATGATTTGCATCTGATGTGGATCCCTTTGGCGTTTGTCTACAACGTGGAAATCCAGGCTTAAAACATCAAGCGTGAACTTGACTCTCGACAGGTTTCTGTAACTTGGTGTTTGATCCTAAATCACTGCTTTTAATGTTAACCAGAATTTTTAGTGGTTCGTTGCTGTTCAGGAATACTGCACGTGAACATGTATTATTCAGAACGTAGGCTGGGATGATGAGTTTGCAAGGAGAGCGAGGAGCTCTGTAGGTGTCTGATTGTCTGTCTGCTCTTGTCTGCTGTGATTCATGTTGACTTTGTTGACTTTGCGAGTGCTTTAGCATCTTGGAACATTTAAAGCTGCACTTTACACATGCATTGTCAAAAATTTTGGGATCTCATCTGTCTTCATAGATATTTCTATGAAGCAGTCTGTGCCTGGAGCCATCTTATTAAGTATACAAATGTAACGGCATCATTACGACAGCTTTTCTCTCCCTCAGTCTTCCTGCAGCGAAGACTTGAAAAGAAAAAAGGCTTTTTTTATAGACTGATGTTCTTGTATAAATTAGTTTTCTGTATGAAATCAGAAGACTTCTCCTTTAAAGCTAAAAACTGATTTAGCTTTGCTTTGCTGGCCCCAAAAAATGTGGACCAGCCACCCACTTGATGTCAGATTAGCTAAAGCAGCACATTAAGCCCATTTTCATGCTTTGAGAAGTGTTTATTCTCTGGCTCTCTGCTTTGTTATTTTGCTCTCCTGTCATTTCTCCTGACAGGCCGAAAGAGCCAGATAGATGTGGGTATCCTATGATAGACCAAAATAAGCATCTCATTGCAACTCGTCCACCCCCTGCATTAAATTCAGCCTTTGATATCAGCCAGCTGAAAGAGGGGACCAGCACTGAAGTGGTCACGCTGTTTTCACCCAACAGACTATTCTGTCCCAAATGCTGCTGCCTAGAAAAATCTCTGTAATCCAACCCTGAAACTTGCCAACTTCCATGACTCCCAGACTGATAACGCCTCTCCTCTCTCTCTCCACCCACTCGTTTTCATCTCTTTGCATCCTCCTGTTCTCCTCTATGTTTTCGAGCATCAGCATATTCCCATGCACACCCTCAGTCCTCAGACTTTATCCTGCCTCCCCCCGTGACCTCTTGCCAGGCACACGGGGGCTCTTTTGAGTAGGTGTGATGGCAGAGGATTGTTAGATACCAGCTGCAGTTTCAACAATTATGCCCCCAGGCCTGGATCAAACACAGAAATACAGTAAATATTGTTCAGGAAAAAAAATGAGAAGCTCTCACCTCTGCATGGCATGTGGGTTATTTGCTCAAAAGATATTTACTTCAATTTTAAAGTTGTTGTGAGGGATTTTTCTACAAAGTGTGGATATTCAGTCAGATCTGTATATATTATCTTACTACTAATAAGACGGCTGGTTCATTTGTGTGAGCGTGGTGCTGTTAACACTCTGGGGACGCCAGCGTCGGCGATGCCAGGGATCATGTTGTTTAATCGAGCATAGCTTACGAACCATAAAAGATAGAAACTTACTGTTATTTCCCTCTTAATCAAGAGACTCCGTGCTTTCAGACGGTAGTTCACTGTAACCCATTCATAAGTGATACAGTGTTGTCAAAATAGGTGTTCCAATCAGAGCCTTTGTCTTTGGCGCATGACACGTGTTTGTCCAATCAGAGCCGATGATGCCTCAGGAAACGCCTCCAAACAGTGTCAATCACTATGCATCGGCGTCATTAGCAGTCGGATAGCTGCCTTCTGTATTTACAAGGCCGATAAATTATGAAAACAACAGCTTTTACGCATGCATACGATGCGTAAATGCTCAAACAAACATTTGCATTACTAGTAGTTTATTTCAACATAAACGACACGACGGCGTCGTAACAGATGTATAACTTGGTAACAGATACAGTGTGTGCAGCTGACAGTGATTTCGGAAAGCTGCGGTGCTTCAGTCCCCTTCAGTACCTTTAGTCATGCTTCGAAATTATAATACTTTATCATTATAATAAACAAAGGAGCCTCATTTACATAGCAGTTTATGATATTTCAATTCAAAATAATAAAATAAAAAAACAAGGTATAGGACATTATGGGGAATTAAAAGGTGGTGTTTATTAGCATTTAAACTAAAAATAAAAAAAGTCAGGTGAGCTTTATTTCTCTAAAATACCCTTGGTCTCCAAAGGGTTAAAGTCAGAAGCACATCCTTAACTGAGTGTTTTTCTTCTTTTTTCTTTCTACCTTGCACCTAGCTGCAAATGCTCTCCCCGTCTCTCGCTGCTCAGGTTTGGCAGCAGAACTGCAACACGTCCCGCAAACACATTGCAATTAGAATCATGTGCTTCAGCGCCCCCCCAAATGGCTAGCTGATGAAGTTCAATCAATTCCCCTTAATTATAACTTTCACAGAAACACCTCTAATCTCTCCAAAACTTTAATCTTTCAAGGTTTCTTTGCAATAACAAGCTGAGGCAGGTAGCTTAAAAGAAAAATAAAAGGGCTGTTTGAGTCTGTGTTTGTTTCTGTCTAACCCTTCCTCACCTCCTCTTCTATCACCCTTTCCCTCCAGACATTGACGACTGCCAGTCTAATCCATGCCAGAATGGAGGAACCTGCATCGACGAGATCAACTCCTTTGTGTGTCTTTGTCTGCCCAGCTACGGCGGAGCAACTTGTGAAAAAGGTAACAAGGCAGAAGAAAACTCTGCCGTCTCATTTTACTCATTACCTTATGGTGAGTTTGGTGGAGGCAGAGGAGAAAAGTAGAAAGTGGATCATGGAGAGAGGAAGATGATGGAGGACAAGGAAATAATTGGGGGTAGAATGAGGATATTGCGAAACGAGTTAGGACATAAGACAATGGGGTAGAACAGAGAGATGAGATGAAGAAGGTGGAGGAACAAGGATGTCGAAAGAAGATGAAAAGAGGAAAGATGGACATGATACTGATGAGGATCAGGATGGTGCAGGAGAATAAGCAGCTAGGAGAGCAGAGTGTGTAGAAAACAATGAGATTTCAGACGATTTTTAATGAGGATGTATAAAAGGAGACAGAGCCAGAAGGATGGGAGGGGGAGGTCGAACTGAAAGCGTGCAAAGAGGTGGAGGAGGGAAAAGCTGAGGAAAGCCCCTGTGGAATCATGTATTGGGCTTATATAGAGCACCTGCGTCCAGCTGGTTTTGTCTCCTAATATGGGAATTCCCAAATGAGAATGAGGCCGTGAAGGAAGCTGTTCACAAACATGACATTACCTACGGACACACAGCCAACACACCACACTGAGGACTACCCACAGCTGCCGTGAGGGTTCAGTCTAAACCGATCTTTATCCTCATATCCTGTTCACCAAAACCAGAAAATGTTTCTGACTTTCTGATGAAAGAATCTGGAAGGAATCAACACCGACAGCTGAGAAAATACATGAAGTAACAAAGTGTTCGTATCGTGTACGACTTGACTCCGAATATTTAGTGAAAAAGAAATTAATGATGAAGCCTTCACTGCTTTGTTTCTAGATAAAAAGGAAACAGCTTGTTCATCCCAAATTATTTATTGGTATTAATAGATTTTGTAGTTTTCTTCAGTCACAATTTGAGTCTGTGGCTTCTACATTTGCTTATATTGTTGTCGTTCTTGCCTCGTTCTACACTCGGTTTACCTTATTTTGGTCTGTTCAAAGTTTTTGCTGGTTTGCATTTTGGTTCTCTGATTTATATCTTATATATATATATGATTTTCTTTAACTTTTGTTATGACTTACCTTCTCACTAAGAATTAAGACTTTTTGTGCTGGTTTGGTTTCTGTTGTGTGTCTGTTTCATCTTTTCTTACATTCTCTTATTTTTCTTCAGATTTTAGATAAGTTGTCTTTAGTTCATGATGGGCTTTTCGTATTATACTGTGTATTTATTTTTGTTCCACTAAAACAGTCTCACTTTTTGTTTTTAATATTTATTTATTTATTTATTTATCTATTTATTTATCTGAATCTTTATCTTTTTGTGCTTTTAGGTTTATTTATTCATTTTTGTATTTATTTATTTATGCACACCTGAGTTTCTCTTACTAATTATTACTAATTACCCCGCCTGCTCCTGGTTTATAATTATCCTCCCTCACCTCAGTAAGAGTACTCCAGTTTTCTTTGTTCAGGGCAGCATCCATGTTGATGCATTCTTTTCTAGTTATATGTGATTTTGCTGCAGCTCTGTAAATTTATTCATCAAGTTTCTTGGGGTTTCTGCTACTGCAACATGTTATTTTAGTTATCAAATTAAGTTCTTTTTCTTTTGACATCCACTTGACTCCTTCAGCTTCACTCTGATGCACTGTAATACATATTGGTTTCATACATGCATACATACATACATGATGCACCGCAAGAAGAAAATTCTAAAAGCAAGTTAGCCACAAACCCAAAAAAAATTTCATCATGTTTTTTGGAGAAGAAAGCCTGCAGAGTCAGGGTCAGAAAAGCCAACATGTTCATGTACATTAAAATGAAATGCTAGAAATGTGTGAGCTTTTAGAAAAGCACAGGGTCTGAAATAATAGAAATGTAACAAATATAAACCAAGGAAGATGTCTGTGGACAAGTAGAGGGCAAAGCTCAAAAGGACATGTCCAAGAGACAAGTGAGATAGGGTGATGAGGAGGTTTGACATTTGGATTCATCTTTGACTAATATATCCAATAAGTTCTGCTGATCCAGCTTGATCTTTGACCTCATGTGTGGAGAGCTGTGACTTTGAATATCTTGTTTTTTTTGTTTTTTGTTTTTTTTCCATGGATCTGTCTTTTAATGTCCCCAGTGCTTTTTGCTGTTCCAGTCTGGTCAGATCTGGGACTCCGAGGCCAGACCGATCAATGGCAAACTGACAGAGTAAAAAGAATGAAGTCTACAAAAGAAGGGATGCTTGCAAGCTGGTTTTAAGCAGGCAACTTGAGCTGCTCTGCTCCTTCTTGTGTGATTTATCTGACATTCTACATGTTTCTACATCCAACATGCCACCTGTCAACTCCTCCAATCCTGACAGTCGATTTAAGATGCAAACTTCCTATCTAGTTCTCATCTGTACTGTCCCTCCTGCTGCAGCTGCCCTATTAACACTGCACACTGCCTGCTTTTTTTAGCCTCTCCACCTCGCCAGCATCCACCTGTGGACTTTAATTCATCATGCCAGAACACTGAGAAAAATATACGCACAGAGAAGGATGGGATATGCAGCTAGATGTAAAACTTTCACATGTTTCTTGATGAAGATTTACAGGCATGTGTGAGCTATTTGTAGATTTGTTCAGAAATAAACAACAAAACAAAGAAATTCATTTTTCGATTACTTCCGACTTGCTTGCAGAGCAACAATGGTTACATACGGCAGTCCTCACACTGACACACATTAACTGTCATAATTCGGCTCAAGTTGACTCCTGCATCACAGCTTCATCGTGTTTATCTCTGTTCAGCATATGTTGCAAAGGGTTGGACTGTGGAGAAAATCTCTAGAAATGACTATTTAAACTAGAATCCTTTAAAATGTTGCAGGTTTTCTTACACAGGTAATGTATTCTCATAATGTAGAATACATTATGAGAAGTGATGATGTGGTGTTTTCACTATTTATAGTGTTTTACTGTCCACTGTTTCAGCCACCAGGAACGGCTAGCACAGCAAATAAAAGCACTATTCGCTTCCTATGCTTGTATTCAATCCCCCAATTTCCCAGGAGATTTCATAGCAACCGGCAGAGTTGCGCAGTGAAAATGAGACTTATTAGGGAGCCCTTCTGACTGTAGATGGTGTAAAAGGTCTTGTAAAATGCACAGCCGCTTTAAATTAGGGCCACTTATTAAAGCTTGAGATGTGGAAACTCTTGATTAGTCTGTACAAGTTTCCCAAATTGGGAGGTTTTAGCCTTCAGTATTTTATTCTCATTATTTAGTGCAGTTTTGTCTCTCTTGTTCCCCTGTCTAGCACACACTCATCAGTTGAATCTGCCTCACATTTGACATGCACTGGAGCTGCATGTATGTTTCCTCTCCTACTGCGTTGCTGCCATGATGGCTGATTGGGAGCAGCAGGACTGATTGTGTAAAACGTCTGTTTTTCCATCACTTTTATCTGTTGTCACTCTGTGCCGGCAGACAGAGAATTCTGCTCCGAGGAACACAATTCGCAACAGCGATGATTTTTTTTTTTTTTTTTTTTTTTTTTTTTATCATTTCAGTGTAATATCTGCTTGATATTCGGATGAATCTCAGCTTGATATCCAGATTGAAATCACAGCGACAGGAACGGTAGAGATGAACTACCGTTCATTTGTTCCACCAAAGCTCCCATTCCTTTAAATGTCACCCAGTTGGTCCCTGTCTCGGTGCAGCGGTCAAGCTTTCCCTCTCATTTGCTGTACGAGTGTGCTTGTGTGTGCTCGAACACTGTATGTGAAGTTCCACGCTTTGCAAGCTCGCAGCCTTGGATGCAGGGTAGAACTGGTCCGCTGCAGGCTCTCTATGGCCTGTTGCCATGGTGATCCCTTCTCAGAGTCAATAATAGTAAGTTGACAGGGCTCAAGTTCTCCAGTGAATGTACAGAGGAAGCAAAGAGAAACAAAGAAGGGAATGTTTTTTTTAACCATTATATGTTTTTTCCTCCTTGATACACCGTTTATAATGAATTTGTTTTACAAAATCTTCATGTTTCTTATGTTGGAGCTTCAATAATAGATTATTGTTTGTTAGAAAGAATAGAGAGCCGTTGTTAGATAAACACAGACACCAGTCAGTCGCTTCTCTTTTGTCTCAATCTGCAACGGAAAGTGAATGCTGAGTCTGTCCTGCTGCTTTTTGGCTGGTTGCCTAATCAGTGGAGACAAAACCCGAATCTTCCCCCCAGCCTGACTGATGTAAAATGTGAGAGATCGCGCACACGCTCACGTCGGCTGCTTTCTTCCAGCCATCCTTCCACTTTTCCATCTTCATCATTCTTTTTTTTTTCCCGTGCTACTGTTCCTCTTTTGTCTTTCCAGGGAGAAAAACAACGTGTAACAGCTGAGAAAGTGGATTTGTTACTTTGCCATCCCACTACTGTAGACGCCTCTGTTTCATGTAGGTTTTTGCCTCTCTTTTTCTCTCCCTACATTTCCACTGTCACTCCGCGCATCTTTTTTAGTCCTCTCATCTCTGGTGCACCGAAGGAGCCTTTGTTACACTCTGAGAGCGTTTTAGTGTGTGTTTGTGTGTGTGTGTATCCCTGTGTGTCACTGTGTGAGTGAACATGTTTGTGCGGGATGCATCTGCTGTTTCCTCAGTGTGTGGGTGTGGGGATGTTTGTGTGGTGATTTAACATTTTCCAGGAGCAGCATAGCTCTAAAGTTGGGCAAAAAAACCTTAAACTAAAAGATCTTTCCTCATCCGACTGAAGACAAACACATTCAGATGCATCACTGACATAATCCGCTCATTTTAGCCCAACTTTACTCAAACCTTCATTCACATCTGAGGAAGACATGGACCAGTAGCAAATGGTTCACTTTTTGGAGAATGTTGTTTTGCTTAGTGCTTTTTTCTCATTTATTTGTGTGACTGGTGTGAGTCCTGCGTATCTATGTTTCAGGTATTGGTGAAGGAGTCCCATTAATGTAGTGGGCGGGCGAGAAAAGACAGCTCATTGCCACTGCAGCAGTAAGCCGTACACCTCATTGCCTTGATTCAACTTACAGTGTAGCTGGCTGCCCTGCAAAGCTGATGAATACCTGTGAAAACACTCACCTGAAACTCTTACAGGTTATATATATTATATTATATTATATTATATTATATTATATTATATTATATTATATTATATTATATTATATTATATTATATTACCTTATATTTTATTATTTTACATTATTTTATTTTGTTATTTTATTATTATAATGTTATTATTTTTACTATGCCATAGGACTCCTGGCGTTTCTTAAATCAAAGTAATGCAATTCATTTGTCAGCATTGTGAGTGATTGGTTTAATAAATAAAGTTTCTCGAGCATATTTTTCACTTTTTGTGCCAACTATGCATTGATTCCTCCTTTGGCCAAGGCGTGTAACTGTACAGCGCTCTTATTGGATTTTACGGTGCAACCCTCACTCGTGGTGTTATTGAAAGGGTCAGTAACAAGTTTTTGAGCTTTTGTTTCAGCACCGCAGACAGCATCTGGTCAGCAGATCTAAAGCAGATATAAATTTAACCATAATGCCCACCTTTTGACATTTTGGGCTTTTCTTGCTGTTGTTGGTGCTGGTGCTGATTTTGGCTGTGCTGAAGAAAGTGCCATTTTTTAAATAACTCTTTTCTTTTCACAATGTCTTTTTCTTATAAATCTTTGTTACAGTCTGCTCATGAATTTGGCATCTTTTGTTGACCCTCAAGGCTAAAGTGTCCACACTGAAAACTGCTATAAAATCATCATACATTAATAGTTTTTTCCTGTTTTTCCTCTCATAAATCATTTTAACAACTTCTGTTCTGCTCAAAACACAAAAGATTCAATCATTTTCAGGATTTTAACCCCTTGAAACTAGTTTGAATATTTATGTGATCCCAGTCTCGATCATTATGAAAGATACTAAACTGTATAAGTATTGATCACGTAACAAATACCAGAAAGGTGAGTCTTTGGTGGTGATTACACACTTGCATATGTTAAAAAGTAGCAACAAAACTAATTTGATTGATATAGATGGCAAAAATGTATGTGTGCAAAATTAAAATCAGCTATAAAATCATCATAAATCAGTATTTTGCTGCTTTTTTTTTTATAAATCAGTTCAACATTCTAGAGCTGCTCAACATTGATTCATTTTAAGACTTTTAATTTTTAAAATATGAGTTTAATTATTAAAATATTAATCATTCACTGAGCTTAAGAGATCAGTCATCTTTATAATCTCCTGGGGACAATTAGTTTTACAGTCAGTAGCAAAATATATGATAAAAACAACAGACAAATCATATCACAGCAAATCATTTGACAACCTAACTGCTGTAGGAACATATTCATCTTTTGGTCTTTTACTTCTGTGCCACGGCAACAGGTATATTTGTTTGGAGGGAAGCAATCTGAGCTGGTCATGTAGTGGGTGGTCTGGATCTGACAGGATCAGTCTGGCTGTCCACACTGATCTTCCTTTGTGCAGATCCGTGAGGTTATTTTAAGTTCTGTCACCCATTTTACTGCACGCTCTGAAAAAAAAAAAAACGTGAAATGTTTTTTATCAGATAAATATTACAAGGATGGGGCTTTCGTCGTGATTACAATCCTGGATATGTCAAAGATCACCAACATAACTAATGTGATGCTATTTCTGTTTTTGGATGCTGAATCAGCTACTTTCCTCTGGTGACCTTCATCCCCAAAGTGTCCAATTAACTTATAACTACTTCTTTCAATCTCACTCTCTTTCCAGTTTAATTCATTCTTTAATGTCAGCATTTGATTTGGAAGAAAAGAAGTCATATTTGACGATTTCACTACATTCTACTAAACTCAACTGGTTTCCCATTTTATGCAGGTGCAGGAAATTCTGGTATTTTTGACATATATCATGGTGCTGTGGGACCACTTGGGAAAACTAACATTTTTTTTGTGTGTGCATGTGTGTGTATGTGTTACATAAGTTTTTTTTTTGTTTGTTTGTTTGTTTGTTTGTTTTCAATATTTTAATACATAATAATTTCACACATACATGCAATGAAATCCCTCGTATTAATCACTCTTCTATTATCTAACTTGCAGAGAAGGTCATATTTGAAGAGGGCACAAGGGTTAAAAGATCTAAAGGATAAGAAGGGTCAAACTCATTCAACACTCAAACCATAAAACCTCCATATCCAGTCTACAAGCCTGGGAGCCGTCTGCAATAAAACTGCTGTGATATGATCATGCTTTCATATGGATGTTAGAGGTCGAGCACTGCATGTTGAAAGAGCTGCAGACATGACAGTCGAGGCTAACCTGACTAAAACATGAGTGAAGACCGTTACAGTGGGTAAGTTCTTGACGTGATGAAAGTATGAAGCAATTTTTCAAAGTTAGAAAATAAAATTGTTTGATCTTTGAGCAGCATTGAAGTTGAGGGGCTGAAATAGTACAAACTCTGTTTTGTCCTTGTTAAACTTCAGGGAAATTTTTAGCCATTGTGCGAACCTTTTCTTCTAAAGTCCTTTATATTTCACCCTGTTCATCTGAAACATAATTGGACATCACCAACAAAGCAGAACTGACTGAGTTCCTGGAGTGACATTGTGTAGTATTAATTATGTAACTCTTTTTCTTTAATACGCTGCTGCCTGGCAGGTTTTATTTCTGCACTTTTGAGGAGAAACATTAGCAACAGGGGCTTGAAACTTCTCCCCAAATCCACACTTTATGATTAGTCATTAGGTTCATTAAATTGGATTCTTTGAAAGATGACACTTGATGAGTTTCCATTACATTTTTTTACAAAATAAAAGCAATATTTCTAAGTTTCGACACACAACAATTGTGATTTGCAGGTGTTTTCACTGAACAGGGTTCATAAAATATCATTTAGGTGAAAAGATTTTGCGAGAAGTGTGACTGATGCAAGGTAGTCACGTTTGTGTTTGCGTTTTCTACTTGCTGGGGAAAATTAGCAGCGGATTTTTAAAATTATTCTTTCCATTTTTTTTCTAAAACTACATTTTGCTGTTTGTTTGTTTCGCACTTCACCATCTTCACCAGAAATGAACTGGTCGCAAACCCCCACGTCATGTCCGGGGACACGTAAATGTGAAAAGGGTTTTTCATTACAGCTTTGTGATATATTTCCGTATATCGACTGAAAAACCACCTCATGAGAGCGAAAAAACGTTTTTGCGATATATTACTTTTTTTCGAAATGAGTATTTCCATTAGCAGTTTTTTTATTGCAATATGTCGTTTTTGCTTAATAGGTGTGATGGAAACACTCATACTGTGTGGTTTATTTGGTTTATTTCTATTTATTCAACAACAGCTGAGATATTTACCAGTCAAAATAGGTTTTGGCTATACCTCACTATCTCCTAACAGAACAAATACTCAGCTATCTGGAAACAAAAGGCCTGTATTAGAAGCGTTGTGTTGCTAATTAATCCCCAGGTCTCTAGCTGCTGCTTGGTTATCTTTTAGGAAGGTGTTAGCAGCTGTTCTGATCTGAGCCCGCTGCAGAAGAAGAAGTTCACATCTCTACAATCTCCTCTCAAATGATGTCTATGATGTCTTCTCCCTGCCCTGCTTTGTTTTCCATTAAACATGCCAAACAGGCTAAACGCCTGAGCTATGACTGATGAAGGTAAGGTGCGCAGCCTCCAATCTTTCTGATGAAATCCATATATATCAATTTCGTACATATTTTCAAACTAACAAGCGCCTCATACATGCACTACATAGTCAGTGTTGGTAGCAAAACAAAAAACTTAACAGCATTACAGGGAACCAAAGGAAAAGTAGAGCGCAACCTTCTTTCCAAACAGGACGCCATGCAAATCTGGGGCAGACAGGCAGAAAGTCTTTTGAGTATGTTAGTGCCAAAAGCAACACCAGGGCAGCAGATTGGAAGCAGGCACCAGCCGATTTACTGGAGCCTTCGCAGTGAGACTAATGAGGAGCAGAGCAGACTGAGCTGACTAACAGTGGCAGGAAGTGCATGAGAAAACAGCAGATGCCGTCCTGTAATCACTCATTTTACACTTTCTCACTCAAATCAATCCTATCTTCTAATATGACCTTTTTCCTAATGTACACATTTTTCTTCATCACAGCTAGGGCTGCTTATTTTCAAGTCAGTATAGGTAATCATCTGCACACTAAACTTCTGTATAAAACAAAAAAAGAAAAAAGTATGAGGGAAAAGTCTGAACATTTTTTTTTTAAGTGCTGGACTTTTCATTGTTTGTCCGAACTTTTTCTGTTAGATGGGGAACTCCATGTCATATTACCTCACTGATGTTGGTGAGTGTTTCTGTGTGGAAGCCCATACTGGCTCCAGAGGGAGCAACTTAAACTCTTGGTTGCATCTGAAGTGCAAATTAATTAAATTCTGTAGATCTGGAGTTAAACCTCTGTGGCCCACATGTCGTCTTTGCTTGTGGCCAGCAGTGCTTAGCCACATCAGAAAAACACACCAAAAATCTCCCCTGAAAGCGACTAATGAAGTGAATGAAGGCAGGAAACGTAGAATGGATACATGTTTTTTACTCCATGTTGTATTCCCTTCATTCAAACAGCATAATCTAAATAAAAACAAAACGTTTTACAGAATATTTTATTGATCCTTAAAAAGAATTTAGGCAGTGAATTAAGGTACTTTCTGCATTTGTGTGACTCGTCTTTCTGTCAGTCAGCTTAAAGTGTGCAGTCTCTGTCGTGGTAAATTAACCTGACGCAGATGGTTTGTTATACAAAACGGTGCCCCCAGTGAGGCAACTGTAAACAGATACTAAGCAGGCCCATCCCATCCCTCTACTTACTTTGAGACTGATTTTTATCTTTTCAACCAAAGGGAATCATGTTAGGAAACAGCTGCCAACGTTGATTGCATCCATTCATACCAGTTTGGTATATAATGCCAATTTATTTCTTTGCTTGATTCAATTTGTCCAAACCTTTTGGTAAGGTACTGTATGTAAAACGTTACTTTGGTCTAATATACATTAGTAGGTACTATTTGTCACGAGGTTATGTTTTCCTGTGTCCGTAGTTCTGGTTTCCGCTTTTATTTTGTAGTTTTTCCTGTTTTGCTTTGTTCCATGTTCATTAGTTCATCTGGGTTAATTTAGTTCATCAGTGTCACCTTTGTTTCGCTTTAATGCTGTGTATTTTTACCCCTCACGTTTGCTTTTACTTTGCTGGTCCATTGAGTTGTATTCAAGCCTGAGTTTAGTTCCCTGCCTTTTTGTATTAAAAACGTATATTCTGGAGCATCCTCAGCATCCGCTTGTCTCTGCATATGGGTCCTCATCTCCACCAAACCCTGACAGAATAGACCAGCAAAGTAAAAGCAAACGTGAGGGGTATAAATACACAGCATTAAAGCGAGATAAAAGTGACACTGATGAACTAAATTAACCAAGGTGAACTAAGGAACATGGAACAAAGCAAAACAGGAAAAACCACAAAATAAGAGCGGAAACCAGAACTACGGACACAGGAAAACATAACCTCATGACACTATTAACCTGAGACCAGATGGTCTTATGATGCTAGAGGATTCTGGTAAATATGTCTCTTCACAAAATAAAGTTGGTCAACTTTTGCTGATGTCATTGCATCTCATTGGTCCCATTTTCAAAGAAAAGCCGTCCAACTGGCTCTCTCAACCACGTCTCATAAATTCAGCTTTATTATTACCATAATCTTATGCTCATATAAGCAGGTTAGGATAAGTTAAACTGCAAGTGGGGCTTTTGGCTTCTGCACAAGCAGTAGTTCATTGCCCATGTTTGTCGTTTCTTGTTATTTTAAATCCCCCCCCTCCCTCTTTCTCAGAGGTTTTGTTAGTCAGCTCTGAGTTGACAGAGAAGCATCCAACACTCTCTACTCTGTCCCCGACTGGCAACTTAGCAGACTTCTTGGCTAAAAATGTAATTTTGTGCATCCTGCGAGTAATTAGAGGCTGTTAATGCTAATGAACATTCATGCATTATAATAACATGTCACAAGGGACACATACGGAGACCGAGACACAATGGAGTTCTGGAGCTTTTTTTGTTTGCTTCATCCACACCGTTCTGCTGAAGAGAAAAGCAACTCAGCCGTGGCACACACATGGAATATCCCTGAAGTGTTGCCTAAGCCTGGCAGAGGCTATTTAAACAGATTAACAGCAAGGCATCACTCTCACTCTGTCTGCTGCTGTGTCCGACACTTGCCAAATCTCATCCCAGACAGGAAAGCTGCAGAGATGTGGGCAAATTTATTCTCATTCAAGGTGTTTAATTAGAAGATGTTCCTGAAGCTCTTGTCATTCTCTAACTAAGGGGAAAGAAAAAAATTAAGGCAGAAAAGCGAGAAACTTTGAAAAATAAAAGAAGAAAAAGACATAAGCCATGCAAGATTACAAGAAGAGGGAAAGTGGAGGGAGAAGGGAAGTTTTGCATTAATGAACATGTTTTAAAAAGAAGCTTGACACATTCCAGCTTTCAGCAGGTTTAGTCTGCTTCAAGCAGTGGTCCCTCAAGAAGTGGGTATACTCTCAATTTTTTGTCCATTTTTTTTTTAAACCTAAATAACAAAAAAAAAAATTTTTAAAAAGTAGCCTAGAAAAATGCTGTTTCAGAAAAAGTGACATGTAAAACTTCTCTATGTTCTTTACCTCAAAATCCATCAATATTTTTGCTCATGGTCACATCATTTCTGCTCTATGGTTTCAGAGAAGAAGAGTTATGAAATTACTAAACCAGCACTGGAACACAGACTGAGACAGGCTAATAGACATGTATACATCTATCTTTATTATGTCTAAAGTTAACACAGCTGAGGGATAACTGCACCAGTGTAGCATAGGTATGTGTGTAGGAATGTTTGTAATTGTAAAAACAGCATCACAGGGGGGTTTAGAAGTGGGAATACACAATGCTGTTTGAAAAAGAAGTGTGTATACTCCGTATACCCGCGTCTTCCCTGAACTACACCATTGGCTACAAGAGAGAGTTGCCGTGGTCTGGGTGGGATGAAGCATTATGAAATACATCCACCTTACATGTCTCAATGAGCTACAAAAACTGTTGTTTAGATTGTAAAATAAGGAGTAAAGGGGAGGAAAGTCTTTAGGATTTATAGATGGTGGCACTTAGCCCACAGGAGATGACACACACAGCTACTTCCATTAGCAGTAGTAAATTAATATGATTAGTTAAGTGTTCAGTGGTAAACAGGTCATTTTTTTAAGTTGAAGCTTTTGACGAAAGATAAATATTTTCTAACTTTTAAGGGCTTTGACAGGGTGATTGGTGCTTTTATGACATCTCAGTTGGATAATTTTTAACATTTTATATGTTGGTGTTAGTCAGGTTAAAGTTGGCTCCTGCTGTGTTATCAGACAGATCGCTCTGCTTTATGGTGCTGGCTCCTAAACCACAGAATCTGCTGCCTGTAGACGTTAGAAAGACTTCAGCTCCTGCTGTTTTTAAATCTTATCTGGAAACACTCGACTGTGGTTTCTTAATTTAGTATTATACCATGACTTTATATTAATCATTTATATTTTTATATACTTTTTTTTTTCCAAATTCTCTTTTGTTTGATTGGTTTTATTTGTCTCACTATTAGTTTGAAATTCATCATGGAAAAGTATCTAACATGGAGAGGAAATTAGAGGAAGTGAGGGATAGGAGAGCACTACTTCAGATGTCTGGATATCTTCTGGACTATTTAAAGAACAGATTAGAGATGAAAAGTGAGTGCGACTGACTGGGACAAGAGCCCAACAAGTCATATCTTGTCACATCATGATGACTTTCTGAGACCATGACGATGGTTACTAAGAGTCATTTTTTTATATCCATCTTTGACTAAGTCTGACTTATTTCAGATCTTCTGAGGTTTCATTGGTTTAGCACCATTTCATTAAGTCATGGTACTTTTAAAGATACAGTCCAGTGTGATGAAGGAACTGACTGGAATCTCATCCTAATCCAATTAAATAACATTTGTGAAATTTCTCATTAGTTTTGTCCATAAAAAGCCTATGTTAGTTGCTGAGTGAAGGAATTTCTCATGTTGAGTCTTTTCTTCAACCCAGTCCCTCGTTCCGAGCGTGCACAGGCTGACAGGAAATGCGGGAGATGAAAAACTTCCTTTTAACTGAAAGAAAACTTCAGCGAGACCAGACTGGGGAACCTTTTGCCTTGTGAGGTCGGGGGGTTATGAGAACAGAAAACTGGGGAGAAGTTAACAAGCATCCTGACTGAATGGTGCTTCTTCTATTGCCAAGGTCGTCCCTGATCAGTGATGACTGACCAGTTTTACTGGCCAGATAAAGAAAGATACCCCAGCTGTGCTTTGCGGCACCTACAGAAATGTCAAAAAGGCTGTGATTTTTCTAATGAATGAATGGTGTATTTGTATGTTTATAAATGAGTATCTTCCCACTTAAATGACAATAATGCTTGGAAGTTGACACCATACGTATTCACCAACATTTTAACGTCTTCATTGTTCACCTCTCTTGTGTGCATGTTGTGGAAATGTTAGCCTTTTTACTGTTAAGGCTTGTGTTTACTCAAATTTACCTCAGCTTCCTCCATCAGCATCACTCTGTAAAGACACATCAGTGGCATAATTATACAGAATGAGTGCCGAAACCAGCATCCGTCATTTGTGTGGCGCTCTGTAGCTGTTGAACAGTAACATACATTATCCATAATTGTAAGAATCACACTGTTAGGATGTTTCATTAATCAACACTGGGTTCGTAATAACCATCATTAATTCCGCTGCCATTTGCACATTCAAGGCACATTCTCACCTTTTGATGCTGGCTATCAGCAGATTCTCTCTTTCAGTCACTTCCCTCCCTGTGGACCGCTGCCATGTGCCCTCTTGCAAATGGCACACTGAGCTGTCAGCCTTCAAAGAGCTACACAGGGAGGACGCAAAATGGCAGCACACACATGCACACATAGCACACGCAAATGCAAACACATGCTGTTTCATCATTCAGGGGATCTAAAAGAAGGGAGCAGCAGAAATATCACTGGGTGATGTGGATGAACGACCCAATCAGTCAGCTGGAAGTGTACGGCCTTTTATTTCCTAACTGCTGCTCACTGGAGTCTGCGGAAATATTAATTGTTGAAACGTGCTCCCGACTTCTCTCCCCCGTCTGACGGAGGGGGAAAAAAAAAGCAGAAAAAAGAAGACGACTTGAATAATGTGTAAATATTTGAAGAGGCTGATGTGATGTCGGGCTTTGAGCTTCGCTGTCAGCGTGTGGGAGAAGAAATCAGCAGAGACTAGGTTGAAGATCTGAGGAGGAGAAAAAATGTGCCTGTTTATTTTTGATCTCTTCTTTTTCTTACTTTCCCTTCATCTCTTTTTATTGTTTTGCCACTGTCTTTCTTTGTCTCTCTTATTTCCCTCCTCCCGCTCTGCAGCTTCCCCTCTCGCTCAGTTCACCTTTTTGTCCTCTCGAAACACTTTAGTTCTATCTTTCTTCGTACAGTATGAACAAAAACACCCTGTGTAGAGATCACCTCAGGCCTGCGTTTGTGTTTGCAGGAAACAGTTTACATTTTAAAGACATTGGTTGAGGCTGCAATGGGAACAGCACTGAGCCAATGGTCGGTGTGGTCCTCGTAGCCTGTGGGTGGGGAATTCACCGAGGGCGTGCATGTTGAAGTGACTGTGCATGCTTGTGTGTTTCCTCTCCCTGTTCCTCTCTCCGTCACACCTTCCCTGACTCTCCTGTCCCTGCACGGCTAGATAACAACCTTTTCTGCAGCATCGTGAGCAAAACTGGATGCACACCCACTGCAAATACAATCCACCAGCTGCCCCGTGGGTGGACAGTTTGAGCAGGTAGCTATCAGGTCAGATGGTGGAGAAAAAGAATACTTTAGCAGATAAACTGACAGCAGCAATGATGGTTGTTGCCACCAAAAGACTTGAGATAAAACCGGGGGTGGCTGCTGCTGCTTGGAGTCTTAAAGGTCAGCGTGGAACAAACCTTTTTCATTGTCTTTAATTAAACATAACATTTGGAAACATTACAAAGTTTTGGTGTGAGGTGATAAATTCCTGTTTTTCCTTTGGTCTAACTAAAATGTCGAATGAGATTGATGTTAGTCCCTCAAAGCCTGACCTGGAAAAGCATCGTCTCTTCATTTCTCAGCAAACTCTCCTGATAATTAATGTCTCTGCTTATAAACAACCAAACAAGCCAACATTACCTTCAGAGTTTCCATTTCTTTTACTTAACTTGACCTTAATCGCTACACTTCTACTCTTTCCTCACACAACAGTTTTGATGATAAATAAAGCATTTTACCTGCGATGGACTGGCGAGCTGTCCAGGGTGTACCCTGCCTTTCACCCAAAGACTGCTGGGATAGGCTTCAGCTTCCCAGCAACCTCTTTACTGTTAGGAGAATGAATGAATGAATAAAGTATTATACAAATGAATTCCAAAATCAGAGGTTATCAAAAAGAGAAAAATCTGAGATTTATTTCAAATTTAGGCTGGATTAGGTTTTTAAAACAAATTTACGAAGGTTAAATTTGTGGTTTGGCATAAAATGCAGCCTTTTACAACCTTTATCTCCCAAAGCATCCATCCATTCCATATCTGAACTGCTTAGTCCGATCAAGCGTCGCGGGGAAGCTGGAGCCTATCCCAGCAATTCCTCAAAGCATGACTGTAAAAAGTTGGGACAGTGCTGGGAAACATTGAGATTACCTCGAAATATTTACACTGAATTATAGTTTATGGAAATGTAAAATAGGGATATTTTCCTCTGACAAGAGGCAAGCGCTTTGAACCAAATGCAACCCCAAAACAAAAAAAGAAAAAATCTTCTACCTCTTTGCGGACAAGATTGCAGTTTTTCCTTTAGTTTTTTTTTTTTTTTTTTTCATCAATTGTGTGTCATTTCTTGACATCAGTTTTTGCATTTCAGGTCTGCTCGTTAGAAATACCCACATAAAAACAAAATAAACAGCCTGGACCGTGACAGTTTTGTCTGTAATGCTGCGCTACCTTTAGCAGTCTAAGATTATGGATACAAACAGATGAAGCACTTTAGCTGATATTTTGTTTCACTCTTTCTGCAAACTTACTGTATTTCAACGTTTCAACAGAAACTAGTCAGGGCTCCGGAGAGTCCACTTCATTACCAGTACTCTTTTCTTCCTGAGTTAGGCTTTTGTTATGAGTGCAGAACAAGTTTCTGCAACTTCAACCCTTTTTCTGCAAATAACCCAAACAGCTGCAAACATGTAGGTCCTGAATGCAGTTAATCAACATTCAATTAACTTCACAGTAAGTGTGGAGCTTTGTTAGAAAAACCTCTCTCAATCAGATCAATGATTTTGCTTGTAAGGAGTTTACACAAGCCAGCAGACAAGGTGAACTAACACTCAGATTGGAATGACGTCCTTATATACACTTCTTCCCCCAACTGACTTCAGCGTGGAAATTCCCCATCTTGGAACATTTTTATTGCAGCTCTTGGTAAAGGAACCCCAGAGTGAAGTTTTACAAAGACAGTCCTGCTTGACGGTCCTTTGCAGTGTCGCCACATTCAGAAGACACTTTGTAGAAGGAGATAAGAAACCTGTGAAGAGGATTCTCCTCCAATCCGTCCTGCTTACAGAGGCTCACAATATCAGATTTAACCACCTATTTTACCAATGGTAGACCAACATCTGGATGTTCATTTCCACTAAAGATGCTGAAGTTTGGTTAACACATATAAATACAACTTATATTTTCTTTACAGAAACACATCCTTACAAACCTTAAAGCCTAAGTTCTGAAATTAAGACAAAAACTTACAAACAAAAAGAAATAGTTTTCATTTTGTTTCCTGTGTTTTTATTTTGATATTAAGTGTAAATTATATATTTTCTTTTTTCTGTTTTTTTTTCTATTTTTGTTCTGTTTTCTTTCATTATTCTTATAAACTTAATAAAGTAAAATAAGAGAAATTGATATATTTGTCATTAGCAGCTCAAACTATTTTCCCCGCGAGATGTTTTTATCGGTTTGCTTTACGTGTCTTAAGTTCTGATTAATACCAAGTTGTATTGGAGCAAAACTTCAGCCTAAATTTAAGTGCATGATTTTCTATAAGCCTTTTATCCTGTTCAGGGTTTGGGGGGGGGGGGACAAGAATCTACCATAACTTCAAAATCTCTTGATTATTATCGTTGCTTTTTCATCCAGAGAAATCTCTGGCAGGTTACGGATGTATCTGGGTTTAATCGAGTCCATTTGAAGTCCCAAGCCATGTCAAAGAGTTCGGGTAAAACGTTTTTACAGAAATATCAGAAATGAATTCCATTTATTAAAGGATTGAACTTTCAACCGTGTAACATATTCAGAGCGAACATTCAGAATTACAAGCAGATGAGAGCCCCACCATGTTAGACTCCGAATCGTCTCATTCTGCAGCGATGTGGCCAACCAGAGGGGCACTCAGCCACCCAGAGGAGGCTGAACCTGTTTAAATGGCTAATTGGGTTTCATGTCATTAGCCCGTTTCGAGGTCATCCGATTAAAATTCCACACTACCAAGAGAAATTTGAGCGGGCAGAGTAATGAAGCAGTTCTCTCCATTAGTATAATTTACATAAGAACTGCACTTACAGCACTGCTTAATAGACTTAAGCAAAGGAAGAAAGAGACAATCCATTTGTCCTTCTGATCAGTTCTACCACACTGCAAAGTCCTGTGTTGGATAAACAAACAAAATAATTCTGTCTTACACATAAAACATGCAAGCTCACATCTCTAAATGTACTTTGCTTTACATTTAGGAGCCGGTCAATCAAAAGCCTATTAGGGAGCCAGCTTGTATCTGCTAAATGTTAAGCGGTTAAACTCAAACAGTGAGCTGTACTTTCTGTAATATGTGTGTGACATGATTTTTATTAGGCCCTGCAATGGATCGGCAACCTGTCTAGGGTGCACCTTGTCTCTTGCCTGCTAATTGCTAAAAGGGTCGAGCCTTTTAAAATAGACTAATCAGTATAGAAAATCAATACATTTTTTATATGTATTATTTTTCTTTTTTTTGCCATTATAGTAATATGGATTCATTTTTTGTGAATACCATCATCCCAGTGTACCAAATTTCCTCTAGTGTATGTTTAATCTGTACTGTTTAGACTTTTTAATCTCTCCTTGCATGCTGAAAGTTCCTACCAGAAGCAGTTTTAGGGCTTATTAGATAAAAATGACTACAAAGCAGCCTCATTATTTAAGTGACAACTATGTGAATAGACAGCATGAAAGCAAGACCTTGTATCTGGCCTGACATTTGACACCAGTTATTTTTTTACATACGTACTTCCATGGAGACGAGGTCACATGTCTGATGTCTGTCTGACCTTAGTGACCTGTAGCTGTTACATCAAAGCAGACACGTTCCTGCAAAGCTGATTAAATGAATCAGCACCTGGTCTGATCTCTGTTCTTCTCAACAGAGCAGTGTTTCACTTTTGCAACGTTCTGGCATCGCACCCAACAGCAACACGATTCATAACGAATGCCATAGTTCGCAGCCATGGAGATTGTTAATGAAATACCACTATTTATAATAAATATGTTGCTATTTTTAGATTAATAAAGTTAGAATTATCTGTTGTATTTCTTTAACCTTTTTTATCATAGTAAATCATAAAGTACTGAGATTGTCTGACAACACAGCTGAAATTAAAACAGGGAAAAAATGGCAGAACCATTACAGCTTTTACTTCAAGTGAAAAAATTGATAATCATGAAATAAATTTCCTGAGTCATGGAGAAGTGCAAAGATTAAATTAGCAGATGCTTCTCTTTCTCAGACAAAGAGGACTATTTTATTTTAAATTATAATGCAAACAAATAATTGTGAATATGTTTTTTGTTCTTGTAATACTGTATTATGGTGGAAATACACCACATCACCAACTACTGTATGTCAAAACATAAAATACAAAGTTTTCACATTCAAAATCTTTTTTCTTTCCTGTCTTTGTTTATTTTCTAGATCTACATGTATTTTGAAGAAATACTTTGGCAAAATGATGAAACTTACAGAATTTTTTCCCCTCTTTTATGTGTGCATATTCGCCATTCATTATTGAGCTCTTATGGTTATTTTAAGATTACAGGGTAAATCTGCAGCATAAATCAGTATTCACTTGCCACCATGAATTTTTCTGACATTTGAGATTACTGTTGTTTCTATTCTTTATTTCACTCCCACTCCCTTGACCCCGATACAGCCATCGTGCGTGTGTCTTTGTCTGATTTTTGACATGACAGAGTTTTAAATCGATTGAATAAAACCAAAGAAACGCTTCTGTAAGCACACAGGGCGTATTGTAGAACACAACTGCATGTTGAAACCGGCTGATGTTTTTTTTTTTTTTTTACTCATTGCACATGATGATTCCTCACCTTTAGGAAGAAACTTTCTTTTTTATGAGTAACTTTTACATTCAGCTTCAGCACAGATTTAAAATAGAGTAGAATAGAATAGAAAAATACATTCCTCCCTTTCAGAGACAAATTATGGCTTTACCTGAGGAGAGTCGATGTCGAAATGACCCTCTGGGGGAAATAATGTCATTGAACTTTATAGAAATGTACCTCAGAATGCCTTGCACAAAACTTTAACAGGAGAGAGCTTGAACAGAATGAAAAGCAGAGGTTCTCAACCCCTTATTTCATTTTACGCTAAAGAAAAGCTTTCACGATAGACTGCTCTCCTCTCTTCTCCTTTTCTCTCCTTTCAGCTCCTCTCCTCCATACCCAACACCGTGTACCTCTCTGCATACTAAGCAGGGCCCCATACGGCCCAATTTGCACTGCCAAAATGATGGTGTCGCTTCACATTTGTTGGGGGAGAAGCCGAGGCCATGTCCTGATCTAAATGCTGTTGTGGGGTGGGGGGGTGGGGTGTAGAGAGAGGAGGAAGGGTGGTAGCACTGCTAACAGACCAACAACCACAATTAAACATACATTTACACACATTTGCATGCCCTCGTTTATGCACACAAACAGTGCAAAGCATGAAGCTGAAAGCCACATCCAACCCCCAGAGAGATGCGAGCAGGGGGAATAGATGAGCGAGATGAAGAGGAGGATAGGAGGATACAATGGCGGGAGAGTCAGTGCGCTGACAGGACTGCGACGGGGCTTAATTACCAAGCGAGCGCTGCACACTGGAAGCAATTTCTAAGGATTGTTGTCATTTGAATAGATTAAAACGTCCATTCACGGGACTAAGCTGTCTCACCGCCGGCTTACTTCCGCTGTGGATTAAAAGTCAAATCAAAGAGAAGGAGACAGCGGCAGAGATGGAGGGATGAAGGCAGAGAGACATGTCACAGAGGGCACTTGAGGCAATATGGTGCAGAACACAATAAGGAATAACAGGAAAAATATGTCGATGTTGTTTGTTATAAAAAACAAAGAAACACTAAAGGAATAATGGTCTCCCTCTCCTTAATCCTAAATCCCTCTGTCTCTCTCCTGAAATGTTCAGTGTGGGTGTTTATCAATTAAACAACCCAGACTTGTCTTCCCACAAGGTTTTCTGATTGAATAATCACTGTCTTTTTCAATTACCCCTTTTTTCTTACAATCTCCCCTGCAGACACTGAAGGCTGCGAGCACTCCTGGAGGAAGTTTCATGGTCACTGCTACAAGTACTTCAGCCACAGGCACACCTGGGAGGATGCTGAAAAGGACTGCAGGGAGCACAGCGGCCACCTGGCCAGTATCCACACGGCAGCCGAGCAGAGCTTCATCAGAGGTCAGTGGAAGAGACAGACTCAGCGGAAGCAGTATGGCCTGCGTTTTTCTCATCTCACAGCATCTTGACAAAAATGCTAGCTGTCATGAACTGTCCTGTTCAACTGAGCCATCAGGTCAAATAGTTTCTGGTTATTTTCTAAAAGTAATATGATGAATAAATCCCCAATTTAAACCTTTGGAGAATGACTGCTGAAGAGATTGACAGAATAAAAGAGTTGAGGTGATATGTATGTTTGGTCAAATTATTTAGGAAATTAAAAATTTAGTGTTGTACCTCTTTCACCTTGCATGCAGAGAAAATTCCCAATGTACAGTATAAGATTCCCATTTCCATTTCCCAGTGATACTGTGGTTATAACTCCAACTTTTGTTTAGCAAATTAAGTGTCATATGAGAGGAACAAGCGTAGTACAGATTAGGTAAATAAACTCTTGTGTTGCATGGATTTATGATGTGTGTTACCATAAGTATTAAACATAAATTCATGCCATTGGTCCATTTTATATCCAAACTTTTCTCATCTAAATTTGCAAGTATTCAGATTTATTTATTTTTATGACATTAGAATGTGTTTGTGCAGAATTTAGATTTTTTTAATGGAGTTTATTTTAGCCACTAAAGTAAGTCTTAAAGGAATTTCATTCATGCTTTGCCACATTTTTTTACTTACTTCTTCCGGCAGTGTCTGTTTGGGTTTCTTTGCTAAATTCAAAATGGCGAATGCGTTGTTGTCCAGTTGCATTGGTATAAAAAAAAAATTTTTTAAATGAGGAAAAAGAAATTTATAAAGTTCAGCTTCTCAGCCTCAGGATGCTGCAGGGCAACGATGGTTTCAGGAATGTGCATAATGAATGTCAATGTGCAATCACAATCAGTCAGACCGGTTGCAAACTTGTGCAGTGTTGCTATAAGCTTGTTTTTCCATTGTGTGTCCTTTTCTTGCATTCTGAGTTGTGTGTAAGTTTTCATAAATCTTTTTAAGCTGAAGTAATACCTCAGACATCTTGTTCTTCTTATTTAAATTTCGCTTTTAACACTTTCCATGCAGAAATTTATTTTTAATATATCTTTATTAATTAGCTAATCTGTTGCTGGTTTGCTACACCAGTCTGGACTGAAACGCTTGTGTCCATCCTCAACTGTTTGGCCACACAGCAGTTAATTATTGACAGTGTTACCATGTCAACAGATCTTTGGTGGTTTTTTTGGTGCCTTATTAACGCAGGTGCCAATAATCCTTCATCTCTCAAATCTAATCTTTTTGCCCCCCAGCAGCCCTTCACTACTTATGTTGTAATAACTCCAGATCGCCTACAGCTAGATTTAGTAATTCTCCATCCGCCTTCTGTCTCAGGCAGATTCTGGGACGCTGGCACCAATCAAGCTCCCATCTTTCTTCCACCACGTGCACAGACACCAAAAATAAAAATAAGTGTTCAATTGCCTTGAAAATGAATGTCTCCACCCCTGCAATAAAGGGATCAGAGCCATTAGGAAGATTAATGGGCCTAGTAATGATGTTAATCATCACCATGATTGAAACTTCAGTACGTACAGTATGTGCAGGCACATGCACCCCCTCACATACAAATGAGATTAACCCAAAACAACATTAGGGAAATTTCCTTTCACACAAACAAAAATCTCATCACCAGTGCATCACAGACTCAACCAGTATGGCTCTGTTCTTGTTTGCAGCTCAGCTGCAGCCAAGTGTGGAAATGTCAGTCGAAGCGTGTGGAACCTGCTGCTCAAATACAAGACAATATGTCGCTAAGCGCTCCGTTGACTTTACATAGTTTTGTTTATCATCCACATTTGCTTCCAACTAAACCAGTAAAAAGCATGTTGGTGCGGTTTTCTGTTGCGCTGGTGGAGCTTTATTGTTTGGACAGAACGTTTTTCTGAAGCCTTAGTGTGGATTTTAAAAGAGTTTCCAGACATTGACAAAGCAAGTATGTACTAATGACAGCTTTCCTCAGGCAGGTAACCATCAGTTCCACTTCAGTACAAACTGGTCAAATGCTTTTTTTGACAGTACCCACCAGCTTTGGCTGCTAATGGTGTCCTGACAGATACGGTAAAGCTAAAAGCGCCTCCATCGAAGGTTCTAAACTCAAGGAGGGTTTTAACCATCTCAATCAGGGGTGTGAAACTCCAGTCCTTAGAGGGCCAGTATCCGGTAGCTTGTTGCTGTTTCACTGCACCAACACACTGGATTCAAATCAAGTGGCTCCAACCAGCTTCTTGTCAATTTGTTCATTAGTTTCAGTCAGGTGTGTTGGAGCATGTAGACACCAAATAGAACTGACCTTCGAGGACTGGAGTTTGTGATCAAAAATAGCAAAAGAACTTCCTCATATTTTAGTTTGTTGTTCTTTAAAGAAGACAGCTGAGCAGTACAGTGTGCTGTTAACAAAGAGCCTTAACATTTGTGTCCAACCACATCTAAAAATCCAAATTTCTCTCTCTCTCTCTCTCCTCCATTTCTTCTATATGTTACATCTTTCTCAGGCCTGAGCCATGACAACACATGGATCGGGCTAAATGACCGCACAGTGGAAGATGACTTTCAGTGGACAGACAAGATGGATTTGGTGAGCAGCCAGTCACGTCTGTTTGATTTTGTGGTTGATATTAATCTTAGCATGTGGAGCTGGAGCCATCCAACATCAGCTTTCTGTTTCAGCTGCAACCCCAGAAAGTAGTTTGTTTCCCACACTTGTGCTTCTTCACACCCTCTCTGTCAATTTATGTACATGTGCAGCAATATGAGAACTGGCGGGAAAACCAGCCAGACAACTTTTTCGCCGGAGGAGAAGACTGCGTGGTAATGATTGCTCATGAGAATGGCAAGTGGAATGATGTGCCCTGCAACTATAATCTGCCCTACGTCTGCAAGAAGGGAACAGGTGAGGAAGGAGGAAAGGAGAGTGCAATACAAGTATTCTGCTAACTTTTACAGGTGATTAAAATGACTGACAGAGGTTGGGAGGAAGTGCACAGCAGGATGTTAAAGAAGAGCATTAAAACGAAACAGGGGCTGCAACAAGTGGGAGATATCTGATTTAAAGCATGAGATACGGAGGAATCACATTCAAGAAGACAGACACAGAAGCAGGAAAAGGGCAAAGGAGAAACGACGGCTGTCACTTGTAAAGCCTGAAACTCTCTTTAAAGTGGAATCATGAAATAGAAAGATGATGAAACATTCTTGAGGATTTTCTTCCAATGTTAAGTTTCTACTAGGTTGTAGCTTATTTCTGTTAAAGTCCAGACACCAACAGCAGACTGTACATAACCCTCATTTTTCCTAGACCATGTCCAATGCTTGTTGCATTGCTCACATTATCCACCAGCACTCGCCTCAGAAAGGTTTCCACCTGCTGATCACAACTCCTTTACTTTCCCGAATGTTATGTTTTACTGAGGTAAAATTAAAAAACAATACTTCCTGCCTTATGTCCAGAAAACTTAAAATCAACAGAGAGAGGGGTCCAAACTTGTGTGTTGGGTAAGTTTTCCAAAGTATAATTCCCACAATGCTGACCTCATGTCTCCTGTTGCAGCTAAAGCCCCCTCTGTGCTACAGTTAGGCCAAAACATGCTCCTCTGAGAACCTATTAGAGCTTATTTTTGCCACAGATTTGCATACAGGTCACGCTAATGACCAATAGCAAGAAGACAGATGTATTCATAACTTGGTGGAAATGAATAAACTGTTGTGGAGAGTTACTGGGAGACACTAAATACACTGGTGGCTGAACTGTGAAGACAAACTCCAGAGATTTTAATACACTGGAGACGGGAATGTTTTAAAAAGATGTGACATGAATAGTGTCACATCAGAGCTAAATTAATGCAGACTATATATTGAGAAGAATGCAAGCTATTTCATTATCAGACACATTTTGTCCTTATTGAAACAAGACCATGAGAGTTTTACTGAAGTGATTGTATTCATCTCAGAGATCTGCCCCGTCTGATGTCTTTTACCATCAAGGCATGCAAATGAAATCAACTTGATTAATACATTTCAAGAACTTACACATTTTTACTCTTTAGCCATTCAAATGTCAAACTTCAGTCACATGGATGCTGTTTACAACCAATCATCTACATCAATCGCTGAAGGAGGCGAGAGAGTTCGGGGACAAAACAAAAACGTTAATAAGCTCTTTGAGCTGTGGAAGAGGAGAGGTTGCTGGAGTTTTTTGCACCAACTCGACTGAAAAAGAAAAACTGGCATGTCTTGTTCTCTGTACTTTGTTCTTTTTTCCATTTTGGCTGTTATTTCAGTCTCACACTGGCAGCTGTGCCTGCTTCTTTTTCCCATCTGTTTTTCAGCCGTTTATCTTCCTGTACATTTCTTCCTGGAGCAAGGAAAAGGAAACGAAACCCATCAACAGAAGAATTTAGTTGTAGTTTTGGAAATCGTGCAAGACCCCCCAACTCTTTGCAAAGTTAGAGCGTATGCCAAAAATATTTTTTTTTACTTGTTAAAAAAGTATTTTTCAGATGTGGGAAAGTGTCAGACCAAATCTTTTAATACTCTTTTAATATATCCAGATCTAACATCTAAAACAAAGGCCTTTTCTCAAGCATTTCCACACTGACTTGGCATGAGGTATTTCCTTAAATTATGTTACTCTTTAAAATTCAAATGTAAAAACTTGAATCTACATTTTAATTGCATCGCACTTCGCATCGATATTCTCATATGTTGCTCTATGTAGGTGTGAAGCTACTTTAAACAATATATGCAATTCAAGGCTGAGTTTTCTCCTACAGGATAAGCAGACAAAACAACCTGATATAAAATTAAAGGGCTGTGTCAGTCTATTGTATTTAAGAGAATACAGAAAAACGGGAGCAACAATGCATCAAAAGTACACATCCAAACAGCATATTTTAAATCTCAGGACCTTATTGTTAGTCAATATGTTGTTGTTTTTTTGTTTTGTTTTTTTGTTTTTTAATAATATTTAAAACTAAAACTTAGTGACACTTTCTCTGTAGGAAAGAGGCAACTTTGTGAACAGAGGATTTGGTTAAAGTTTCTTCTCAATGGTCAAATTCCTTATGGTTAGTCAAAGGACATCAACTCAAATCCAGTCATAGATGTTTGTGTCTGGATTTAAAGTGTGAAAGGCGAACAGTAGGACTGACTGCCTCAACAAAGATTACAGCAAGATGTCTCTGTTTGCTAAATAGACTCATTACCTGCAGCTGTGCAATATTACAACCTAATCCATAATGTGTGAGGTATGGTGAAGTGCCAGCTGAGGAAACAAACATTTACTGTGAAGAACGAGAACAGGTAATGTCTCCATGCGTGTGCACGTAGCCTGCTTGCACTCTTCATACCTCTAATGCTGACAAATCAGTCGTGTTTTTGGTGATGGAACAGCATCTATTTCTAGCTTCAGCGTCTGCTCAGCTTTATTGGGTTTAGTTCATATAACAGTCACCGGTGAAGCGGAGCAAACAATCCAAACGTGCGCTGCAGGTCAGGAAGTACAAACTGCGTTTGATAATCCCAGCTTGCTGTGTCTTTAGTGAAGTTTAAATAAATACAAAAGGATCAACATAAACCAAAGGAGCTGTGTTGGTACCGTGCTTTGAGAAGTAGTGGTGGATCATTCCGTCCTTAGCAAATTGTCTTGGTGGAAAGTGTGCATGATGTAGCCTTCAAAAGTCTTACAGGCAAAAGTTTGAGTTTACTGGATGAATTGAGTTACTAGAACACATAAACCTCTTCCTTTCTTTTTTTTTTTTTTTTTTTTTTTTTTTTTTGCCATGGTGCCTTTAAGTAAATTAAGTCTGCTTTACCAAAAACAGAGAATATTACATTTGTTGCCTAATGAAAGAATAAAATCTCCTGAGGAGTTCCTGTTCAGTTGCTGTAAAAGAGGAAACTATTTCTCTCACATGCAAGGTGTTACACAGTCTCTGATGTTCAATCACATGTCCCCAGCATCCTGCCCACCTCCGACCTCAATCAGTCACTTGTCATCACCAGGATCTTTTCATCTTCTTCTTCTTCTTCTTCTTCTTCTTCTTCTTCTTTCAATCTGATGAACCCATGTATGTTTCATCCTATACTGAGAGTTCTCTCCCTGACTTATAATTAGCACAGCTCATGTGATATGTTTGTCTGCTCATCACCTGAGCCCAATGGACACCTTGGCCAGAAGCTGGTGTGCGTGTTTGGGGGGGGGGGTCAGAGCAACACATTAAGCAGTTGGTGATTTTGAACCTCGTCGGAAATTTAAGAAATGTATTGTTTTTACCGTGAGCTGCAATCTGCACCAACAACCAACAGTTCAACAAATCAGTCGTGTTTTTGGTGATGGAACAGCATCTATTTCTAGCTTCAGCGTCTGCTCAGCTTTATTGGGTTTAGTTCATATAACAGTCACCGGTGAAGCGGAGCAAACAATCCAAACGTGCGCTGCAGGTCAGGAAGTACAAACTGCGTTTGATAATCCCAGCTTGCTGTGTCTTTAGTGAAGTTTAAATAAATACAAAAGGATCAACGTAAACCAAAGGAGCTGTGTTGGTACCGTGCTTTGAGAAGTAGTGGTGGATCATTCCGTCCTTAGCAAATTGTCTTGGTGGAAAGTGTGCATGATGTAGCCTTCAAAAGTCTTACAGGCAAAAGTTTGAGTTTACTGGATGAATTGAGTTACTAGAACACATAAACCTCTTGGAAATTTAAGAAATGTATTGTTTTTACCGTGAGCTGCAATCTGCACCAACAACCAACAGTTTAACCCATGGTGAACAGGATGTTAGACGTGTACAGAGAAGCGTTTCCCTTTTTACTGAGCAGAGATGCACAGATGTAGCTTTAAATGCTTTAGTATTCAGATTTTATCACTTGGTCAAAGAAAAAAGGAAAACTAGAAGAATAGATCCCATTTTCCATTTTAATTTCGTACCATGAATGTCCCGGTCATTTGCTCTGAGCGTTTCCAGCAAGAATGCGAAGGAATTACCTGAAGCAGGACATGTAAGTGTTATGAAATAAATCCACCGTTTTTCGACGGTTTATGATTTACTGAAGGAGGAAATCTAATTTTCTAGGCTTTTTTCTGCAGACATTTGGGAAATGGCACACTTTAGGCAGTACATTCAGCAACTTGTGTGTCTTTTACGGTGTCTTAAGATCGCTGTGCACGATTCAAAACCTGATATTTCAGAAATGTGTCTAGAAAGGATGTGGGGAAAACCTTTTCTTTTCTGCTGTGAATCACCTGCTTGCGGGTGTGTTTGATCACTCTGGGTGAATTGCAGTATTTTTGTCTGTTAAATAAAAAAACGTGCAAAATTCCCACTATAATCATTTCTATTTCGATTTATCTTTTAATAATAACAACAAATTTGGCAAGTAACTGGTGTAAATGCAGATGTCTCTGAGCAAACCACTTGAACATCCATAAACTTGAACTCCAGCTCATCAGTTTTATCTGCTACAGATGTTGAGTTACATTTATATGTGTGCTTAGAAATAAAGCAGCAGCTATAGATAGATACATAAATAAATATGTACTTAATAAATGCCTGAATAAAAAAATATTATATATATATATATATATATATATATATATATATATATATATATATATATATATATATATATATATATATATATATATATATATATATATTTGTAACACATAATAAGCAATAGAGAAGGAATTCAAGTATATAATAATGAGTGAAATATGGTAAGTCAGAGTTACTGTAAAAATGTGTTTTGATAACTTTTATGTACATTAGCAGCGTAAGGGTGTCATCACCTCACACAGAAGAGATATTGTAAAGACTCATTGTGAATAGGATGAATGATTTCCTAAACTTTTCTTTATGACAGCAGAGCTCCAGCAGCATGTTAGAGAAGACACTCTGCTATCCCTTGGTGTGTTGTGCAGTGGGTTTGAAGGACGTATAAAGAATGTAAAGAATTGTGGTGTTTTTAAAGCTGCTGCTGTCTCCTGACTTCATGTCCTTACTGCACGCCTACAGTACCAGCCAAGATGTGAGAGAAGTGTGTGTGAGGATAAGACGCCAGAATGAAAGAGCCGAAAATGCCCAAAGTCATTAGCTCCTTTGCATCAGTCTAAAGTCCCTTCATATTATGTGCTGCATGTGGAGGTGTGGGATTTGGAGAGCAAGGAAGTTGAAGGTAGTCTCTTGCTTTCCCATTGAACTGCACTGCACACCAGCAAGCGTTGCCTCTTGTTAGAGTTTGACGACTCTTCTGCCTGTGAAATACGGAGCTGAGGTCAGGAAATAAGCGGCTTGCCACAAAAACAGAGGATAATGAAAACTGTCGGCTGGACTTTCTTCAACAACACTTACTTTTTCAGCAATGTAGATTCTAAAAATTCCCAAATGACCCCACTGAGTCTCATTTCTTTATTTATATGCAAATATGAAGCAAAAATAAAAACTGTTTTAAGGGAATATCTATTTTCTTCCAGTCCTCATCCAGCCCTGTGTGCGTGTGTTCATACAGCTATAAACCAGAATGGAAATAAAAAGTTCAGGCACTCTTGATCATATTGATTTCACTCTAAATATTTAAGTGAGATTTTGACCTAATTTCCTTATGGATTATGTAGATCATATGATAAAAAAGTTGGTTGTGCTATCTGGTCAGTTTATTGGCGAATAACATCTTTTCGGCATTTCAAAACCCACCACAAGCGTTTAAGAGCTTGTTCTGGGAATTTTTATTCGTATTCCCTCTAAAAAAAACCTTCAGTTCTGTGAGCTTCCTGGGCCATCATTCATCTACGACTCCTTTAAAGTCTTTTCACAGATTTTTCAGTAATGCTTAGATCTTGGTACTCTGGGGGTCGAGGCAAAATCTTCAACTTGTGCTTCTGAGGGAGCTTTGGTGGGATCATTATCATATTTAATCCTTTTTTTTTCTTTTATAATATTAAATGTTTGCTACAAATATCTTGCACATTTTAACATAATTAAATGTGACATCTTTTTTTTTTTTGCCTTGTGACAAACTTCATCTGTTCTTTTTCTTTTGTTTGTGTAGAAAATGAAATACAAATCTGATCAACCCATTTTGTTCAAAATGATTATGACAATGTTACTTACATGATGCTTTCCAGAGATGGAATTTGATTTAATCAAGTAATTAATCTCTATTTTTCCAGTAACTCAGTACCTAAATAAACTACTGTAAATTAAAAGTTTAGCAAAGATGGAACTCTACAAAGAGCCATATTATAACCTTTTCTTTGTCCGTTTAACTTGGGTAAATAATTTTGTTATTTAATTTAAATAACAATAATACATTTAAATAATTTAATGATAATGATTTAAATAATTGAAATAAAATTTAATTTTGTTCAAAATATTTTGTTATTGGGTAAATAACAAAAATTCAGTTAACCCATAAAGACACAACCCATGAAGAAAATAATATAATAAGTCCAATTTTTTGAGTATGAGGTCTTTTTTTTAATCCATTTAACACATTTAAAATAAAAAAAAAATTTTTTTTTTTTAATTTGGGGGGGATATTTACCCTTTATTACCATGTGATAAGCCAAAATGTTTAGAATGTAATCTTTCTGATGGCCATTAAGGGGAAAAGACAAAAATCAGATTGTGTTCCACAGGATTTCAAGCAAAGTTTGTACCATAAAGTTATACCAAATGTCTCAGAAACATTTATGTCACACTGTGTTCTTATGTGTTAACAACTGAATTATGTTTTTTTATGTTTTTTTGTTGGACATTTCAGGATTGCACTCTCTGTTTGGTGCCTGCTGCTCTGCTTTTACGTGTTCCTGCAACCTTTTCCTGGTGAAGCAATGATTCCAGCTTTTCCAGTTTGCACCTGACCTACATCCTTAAGAGCACCTCTTCAACTGGTTGGAGATTTGGGGTGTCATTTCAGGCAGCAGTTGCGCTTTTAGAAAGTTCAGTCAGCACCACAGTGTACCGCACGAAACCTAACAAGGGTGGCACAAAGAAAAACAGCATCATCTCCCAGTTGGTCTCAGCAGCTGTCAGCAGCGACAAAGTTTGTTACTAAGCAAACAAGACTGAATTAGTCCACATCTACTGTGAGCCTCGTGCTTGGCTGCAAATATGCACGTATCGTGCAGACAAACATTTCCTGCCTCTCGCGTCCTTTCCGACACGATGTGCAAATGCTTTTAGGCCACAGAGGAGTTCTGAGCGAAACCAGCTTGCAGATCTCACAGGTACCACACAAGCATGTGTGCTACAAGTTTCTTCTGTATGTAAACGTCATGAAGCAGTAATTTATTATTAGCATCTAAAGTTTAATCAACTAAAATACTCAAATTCAAAACTATTTTTTTTATTAGTTAGATTTTTTTAAATAAAGTTTTAAATGAAAAATCTTGGCTGAGGGGAAAAAAACTTACAGTTTGAGGGTTTTTCCTCCACAGAAACATTTAGATTTAAACTTTCTTTCCTCACTGGTATCACTGCAGATGCTTTAGCATTTATTCTGCAAAGCCCTTTTCTGTTTTTAATCATCTCAAACTGGATCATTTCTGTGTTTGCTTCTTCTAGTTAATGACTTTTTTTTTTTTTTTTTACTCCTACGTCAGCACGTCATCTTCCTCCCACAGCGAGGAAGCATTTAACAGTCAAAAAGGTTGGAGGCAAATGGAAAACCACCTTTTAGCATTCAGTTTGTGTTGATTCAGTAATCATTTTGAGAGTGGATGGATGCTCGTTCCTTCCACAACATATTAATCAGTAAATGTGGCGTTAAACTTTTCATCTAAATGAATGATGTTGCTTTCCCTGATTAAGGATTTAAGAGGTATTAGGACAGGGACAAGGGAATTGAGAGGACTTGTAAATGTTTCCTGATTGCTGACTTTGGCCTCTTATGATTGCTTGGAAGTGCACAGATGGATAACATCAGTGGTATTTTTAGGTCCTTGCCAAATATGTTCTCGGAAAGTGTCTGACTCTTGATCAACTTGTGAAATAATTCTTTAAGAGACCACAACTCAGTTCAGAGCTGGACTCTGCAGATCTGGCAGGTGGGTTACTGTAATCAGGGCCTGTGCCACATTCATTCTGAAACACACTCATTTTCTGAAACCGCTTAGTCCGATGAAGGGTTGCTGGGAATCTGGAGCCAATCTCAGCAGTCTTTGGGGCGAAAGGCGGGGTATACCCTGGACAGCTCGCCAGTCAATCACAGGGCTATATTGTTGAAGCAAAATATGCACAAATGAGCGTAGGAATTATGTTGTATGTAGTTTTCTGTGATTCACATCAAGATTATACTGAAGTCAGAACAAAGCTGTAAAATTAGAAGACATTCACCAGCAGAGGAGACGATCATTTTGTCATTTTATGGAAAGAGCTACTTTACTTTAACAGGTATCTGCTTCCACATTAGGACAAATTTGCTGTGGTTTTAACATTTTATTTAGCTTTTCATGCTGCGTTGGTGTTTTAAAACCTGCATTGAGGCAGATGGCTGCCTGTCCTTGAGCCGGGTTCTGCCGGAGGTTTCCTTCCTGTTAAAAGGGAGTTTTTTTCCTTCCCACTGTCGCCAGTGTGCTTTCTCAGGATGGGAGATGGAGTTGGACCCTCAAACTCAATCTGTTGGTTTCCTTATATAGGCTATTATGAATTGGCTTTCATTATGGTTTTTTTTCTGTCTGTAAAGCGTCTTGAGATGACATTGCCGTGATTGGACGCTATATAAATAAAGTTGAACTGAATTGAATTGAATTGAAATTGAATTGTCTGTGTAATCTTAGTACCGACCCTTACCACCCATTAGCCTGTAGAAGCCATCAGGACCATCCCTTAGTGAAACAAACTGTTGCTTTAGTTAAATGCAAATGAACAAATAAACTGGACAACCTCATAAGACATCTTTGTTTCTCTGTCTCTACAGTGCTTTGTGGAGCCCCTCCCACTGTGGATAACGCCTTCATGGTTGGTCGAAAGCGTTCTCACTACGACATCCACTCCGTGGTGCGTTATCAGTGCGCCGATGGCTTCTTGCAGCGCCACGTGCCCACTGCGAAGTGTCGCGCCAATGGCAAATGGGACCGACCTAAAATCATCTGCATAAGATGTGAGTTTTTCCACAGCAAGGTTTTCACCAACAAGACTTAAAGCTGCACTTTCACTTATTTTTAGCATGCACATCAGCATAGGTCTGAAACTCCAAACCTCCTACATTAAGTCCCCCGAGGCGCTGCTGTCGCCATGTGCATTCAGGCTCTCTTGCCCTGCTCTCATTATTGGTAATTGCAGGCAAAAAGATTACAGTGGCTGCAGCCTGAATTAATTCCCTTGGGCTTGCTTAGAAGTGACTGGGTATCCTTTGAAGTGTTTTATGCTTAAGGTTGGATTATAGTTTTCTTCTTTTTTTCTTCTTTTTTTTTTTGGTATTTATTCTTTTAGACTTTTAAAAACAGATTCACATTTTATGCAAGACAATAGATGGTGGCAAAAAAAAAAATAGAAGAATCTTTCAGCAAAGTGACTTTCACAGACTGCTTTGCATGTTGTTGTATGCTAAACATCCTGAGAGCTCAGAGAGCTTTCTTAGAGCAGGTGAAATAATGACTTTGGAGAGACATTGAACACACTACGTCCTGTTTAAGCACGGTGTAAGACGTGCAACGCAGCTTTTGCACATCTTATCTTGTTTTAGTTTTAAATGTCACAATCTACAGCTGAATATAAAGTACGCGCTGTGACAGAGCTGATATAACACTGAAGTGTAATTTCTTGCCTCCAGAGAGGACATAAAGGTAGATTTATATACGTGTTTAACAAACCAAGCTTTTTATTTATCTTCACTAAGCTCCAAGTGTGACAGTAATGATGAAATACTGAAATAATGTAGTTTCTCTTCAAACTGATAAAGACTGCACCGCTTATGATTCTGTATCTGTGGACTGAGCTGTTTTTATGGCCCAGAGTTATAATGTTATCATTCACTGCAGATGACATGTCTTTGTCGGGAAACCTAGAAAAAGGATGGACCAATATAATTTGGCAGCGCACCCGAAGAACAAGCTTATATTGAGAATATGAGTGGGTGGCGAGCTCAGTGTGCCCGTAGTTAAAACACCCAGTCTACACACTGGGAAATAAAACAGATGATGTCAGTGGAGACAGTTGAAGCATCTGCAGAGAACAAGTGGTTTTGACCTTGTTGCCTTTTTTTGCCTCTCCCTCCCTTTTCTTGCCTTGTTTCACCTGCCTCCTGCTACCTGTCTGAAGGCTTCTGATGCTCATTTCGTGTCTTTCTTGCATCAGATTTTCACTGTTAACTTTCATCTTTTTCTGTTTCCAGCTTACATTCCTTAACAAATGCTGCTCGCCTTTCTTTTTATATCCCTCAGCCCGGAGAGCCCATCGTTACCGGCGCCACCACCACAAGGGCAGGAGGGAGCGCAGGAAGCACAAGAGGCACGGCCACAGAGAGGGAGGCCACCACGTCGGAGAGCTGGGCCAGGGCCACAACCATGCCCACTTCTGAACCAAAAAAAAAATAAGAATAATAATAACACCCATCTTCTTTTCCTACTCTGCTGCAAACTGCAGTTTGCCTGTCTCCCCCTGAACACCACACACATTTACAGCCCAAAAAAATCCTCCCCGTCCCCTGCACTACATGTCCCCAGCCCCTGCTCTCGGAGTCGCGCTACATCACCATGACTCTGAGGCCAGCCAGTTTTTTGCCAGGTTGCCGCCAAGACGACAAAAAAAAAAAACCCGCTTGGTTCTCTTCTCGCTCACTCCTTCTGTTTTACTTTTGGCTCCTAACTTTTCTGTCTCTCGTCCACCTCCTTGCTTGATCCAGTTACTGTCCCTCCAAGCTCATCACGGGCTTGTGCTGACCTGTTTTGAGATGGAAAAAAGAAAAAAGACAACATTTGAGATCGGCCCCGAACATTTCTCGGAGATAAGTGTTTTAGTACAAACTGTAAATAAGGGATGACATCTTTGAAAACGGTGTATCAAAGTCAGACGAGTCAATGAAGACGTGTTGTTGACTTGAGCCTTTTGTCTATTGAACACACAGTTATTTTTTACGACTACTCAGTGTTTATTTCCGTACTCTGCTGCTTTTGATTCGTCCTTTGTAAGACATTGTACTAGACTCACAGCAACGCTGAGGTTTTGTTTTTTTTTTCTTTTGAAAGTAAAGAAAAAGTGAACAAGTTTAACTGATTTTTGAACCAGAGGCAGTTGTAATTGAATTATTTGATTGTTAGCGTTGTATCTTCTTGTCAGTGTGAGACAGTTACTTTAGATGAGACGATGAACCCCCCCAGAGGAAAATGGAAAACACACCCCATCTCCATGCAGTTTCATCACATCACACGCCAATCGCTCCTCAGAAGCGCTGAACGATTTCGAACAGTTCCTGCTGTGTCAGATATCCACACCTGCCACTAACAGGGGTTAATCTGCATGTTTCATGTCAGTTTGTCTCAACTCAGCTCAGTATTCCCTCATTTGTTTTTCTGTTTTTTCTAAATTTGTGTTGCCGTAGGAACGTGTGCTTTAAATTATTCATGGGGATGCAACAGCAGCAAGTCCCTTCTATGCAGCCGTTTTTCTTTTACTTCGCAGTTTAAATGCATTTTGCAATTGTGTAATACACAGTAGTACAAGTGTTTAAGCTCAAATATTTCTATTTGTGGCTTCATGAAAAAGTGCAGTGAGGTGAGCCGATGTAGATATACTACAACCACATAAACTTTCAAATGTTTGAGGTAGTATAGATACGCTGTTTGTACATTGTTTCAGTGGACAGTAGTGACTTTTCCCACGCCGCATGGCTTTACTGGATGTGCTTTGATGTACCTATTTATACAAACCTTATGGCAGATATCTGGTGCGTCCTTGCCTTGCAAGTCAGCTGGATACTTGCAAGACTTTTCTTATATCGACATTACTCATCTTGCAAGACTTAAAACCACAAAAATACACATTTAAAAAGTCATCTTAGCTTTATTTTTCAAAGATTAGTACCGTAGTATTTGCTCACTGCCATCTTGTAATATTTTAAAGCCAGCATTGGATGGAACTGATAGGACTAATATACTGAAAGGCAAACTGCAGCCAGTGAGCCCTCAGTTTGAAGATGTAGTGAGGCACAAACATCCATTGGTCTTAGCTCAAAATACCAAATATGAAACAGAAAAAATGTATTAAAAGCACGGAAAAGCAGAAAACATCGTTTTAAACCTATTGAATGTCCAGCAGTATGCGATCCTTCTGACACAGTGTGACCCGACGCATGTAAAGAAGCATAACACAGCAGTGTGTCTCGCACAAAGTAATGCAATATAAAACCTTAAAACACACCATTCACTCAAACCTTTAGTGCATCTTTTAGCTTTGAAGTCTAATAGATGTTAATTAGCTTTTTATCTGCAGCCTTGTGAGGAGCTGTTTGCTTATCTCCCTCATTTTTTCTCCCCATTCCTCCAAACTGACAACACTCTGACTGCTGCAGGTAAGACACGGACTATTCATACATATTTCACACCACACAAGCCCATTTCACAGTATAAGAAAAGAAAGATTGTTACTTTCAGAAGGAAAATCAGCACAATGATCACGAGAAGTATATTTAGCAAGTAGCAAGATGGATGTAGCCTTTGGGTTAAAAATTACAAACACACACACACACACACACACACACACACACACACACACACACACACACACACATATATATATATATATATATATATATATATATATATATATATATATATATATATATATATATATATATATATGTTTTATTGGTGGGTTGATCACTGTAAACCTCCCTTTTTACATACATATATATATATATATATATATATATATATATATATATATATATATATATATATATATATATATATATATATATATGTGTGTGTGTGTGTGTGTTTGTAATTTTTAACCCAAAGGCTACATCCATCGCTAGGGTGCAGATGTGTCTTTTAAGTGGTTTGCATTGAGCTTATTATAGTGTGTAAGTTGTCAGTTTGGACTGTCAGCATTGGCAGCAACAGGTTGGAGTTTTGGAATTTGACGATGGCCAACTGTGATGCTACTTACAGATATTAGTGTAGATGTTTATAGCTTTGCTGGGAACGCCATTTACTTTAACCACTCTATAGTTTGTAGACATATTTCCCACAAACTTCTTTTTATTTTTGTGGTGAAAACAGATACTTGCTTCATAAGAAATTAGCTAATATATAGGTTTTATTGTGGGTTGATCACTGTAAACCTCCCTTTTTACATGGCATGTTATTGTTACAACCACTGTCTTAATGTTTATTAATCCAGTAAAATATTTTAAAGCACTGTATGGACATTTTTATGTGGTGAATGGAACCAGCCTTCTTAATCTGTTGGCTGTGAAAACATAGATCTATAAACCAAAGCTGTGTACGCAGGGTATAAAATGCTATTGAGGTACAAAGACATTGAGCTCTCACTCGTGTCATTGTGCGTGTGGGCTCTGTATGTGTGTTTATGACTGAGGACATTGCGGGTGACTGAGCCCCTCTCTCAGTGATGATAGAAAAGGTCGGCTCAGGAAAAGACAGAATCTCCCAGCTGTTCATACTTGAACTCAGCCCCGCTGTGTGTCCTCCTTTAAAGAGGGGATTGAGGTGGATAGAACAAGCGCTTTGCTCTCCTTTCCCTCTCCTTCATGGCCCGGTTAAATTGCTGTTTTTGAAAGCCAGTCCTTGAGATCTGAGCTTCTAGGATTATGATCCATCGACTGCAACGCTTGTGTTCTTTGTGTTTCGCCACCTCGTTCCAGCTTTTCCTTCTAACCTTTACCTTTAATCCATCTCGCCTTATCACATCAGCAAAATACCATAATTCAGTTAAACCAACTTCTCTCTGGAGAAACAGTCTATTTAGCATCTGTAACAGATTCTCACATATCTTGTAAAGAAAACCTTAAAGCGGCATCAGGATAGAAGTAGTCATATGAGGCGAGAGAGTCGATTCCGTGCTCATGAATTCACTGCCTTTGTTTGCCTCCTCTCACCTTGGCAATGACAACAATAGTGAACCTACACCTTTGTATCAGTTTAATTAATCTGCTGCATGCCTAATTAACAAGTAGTGTTATCTGCACCACCGCAGAGCTGTGATGCCAGGAGAAGGGTAATGCTAACGGACAGCCAGCGGAAAGTGCCGGGTGACTGTCCCAGCTGTCAAAGTCCTTTTGCTCTGTAGATGTCAGAGCCGGCTTTTTTTTCTGTCATTACTGGCAAATGGATTGACCACGGATGGATGAATAAAAGGGCAGACAGAAGCCCCTTTCACTGCAAAGTTGATGCCACAGACAGGATAATTACAGAAATGTGATGACGTGATAAGAAATAGAAATCCTGAGTCGAAAAACTTGGATCAAACTAAATGTAAAAACAAAGGCTGATTGGACAGGGGCCGGAGGAGACGGACTTACATCTACTGGAAATAAACAAACTCCGCTTCCTGCTTCGCATATTTTCAGATATGACATTGGATGAAAACAGTTTTTGCTTTGATTTTTATTATAATTTTGAAGTACCAGCTCGACATGAGAATACTACTTCACTTTGTTTTTGTAGCAGCTGAGGAAGGTAAGGTACCGTAGACGGGAGGCAGAAGACCGCGCAGAATATGATCGTCATCGGGACGGGACAACTTAGAGCAGACAGAACGTTTACATGATGGAGGAATAAATGAGTTCGGATTTAAAATGGGAATAAACCAACCACTTACTTCAAAATTAAGTTTAATTCCAAATTGTGATTTCTATTCAGAATTGATTGTTTACCTGGTAATTTGTTCATCTTTTTAAAGCGGATTTAACTTTTATTTGAATTAAACAGGAATTAAAACTTGTATGTAAGCGTGGCTGAAGAGAGTGAAGATTAGAAATGACATTAACTCATCTAAGCTGAGGTGTGAAACAACTATCTTTTTTCCATTTAAAAAAACCAAAAGTAAAGTAGGCAACCACAAATTGTGGGTCTCAAGGGTCGTTTAAAACATCCTCTGGGACTGGACTTCTCATCTGAACAAGTTTAACTTATTTCATATGTTTTCATATTTATATTCCCCCAAACATAAAACACTGCTTGTGTCTTTTTGCTTTTAATTCCCCAACTGTCAATTCTTTCCATCAGAAGCGTGACGGCAGGTGACCAGAGAGCCACAAAGCCTCATTTTTTTGACTGTTAATGGTAGAGATGAGGCAAGTTAGCAGAGGTTTTGGCCCGCTGTCACGTGGCTCAGCAGCAAACACCTCGCCTGAGGAGAGGCTTAAATGCCTTCTGAGCCACCGGGCCTCTTCTCACTTTTCGTAGTAGTCACCCAGTTATTTCTCTTTCTCACAATTCATGTGTAAGACTTCAGAGTTCACAGGTGCGAGTAGAACAGGATGGAAAAGAGTTCATTCACCTCTCCTCCGTGCGCTTATAGTCTTAATGACCACTTCAATCTGCTGTTTAAGCTGACTTTGTGGTTGGAGGAGTAGGACAAAAGTGGCCATTCGTAAGCACCTATCATTTCCTCTCATGCTACTCCCTACCATCCAAGCATTAAGGAGGTTGGAAGTAACACTTAACTTTAAATGATTGTCACTCTTCGAACAGCTCTGTGCATATAGGTTGTAAAAGAAGGAATCCAAAGTCTGACAGGCCGGCCGTGTCTCGTTCTGGTTTCTAAGATTGAACTGGACCATCTCTGTTCCTGTTTGAAGGAGTGATGTAGCGCATGGGTTCTGTCTGAAATGATCTGCTGATGACATTTTACATTTGTCTGACCTCGCCTGTAGCGTAGTGTGGCGCGTATTGTCGGGGAGAGCAAACAGCAGGCCAGAGTTGGTACATTAATGAGTGTCGGTGCGCGTACGCAGGGCCAGTCTGCGGACTGGAACAACTACCGGTGACTGCTGACCTGCAGCATTAAAAGACAGCACTCGTCAGTAACGACAGCCTGATAAAAGCGGTTGATGCTGCTGTCCTTCCCCACTCACAAACAGACAGACTATTGATTTCATGATTAGGCTGTCTGTCCTGAGCTCTTATTAAGTCTGTCGATGGCATTGGCAGTCCGTTCGCATTGACTGACTGCTAAGCATTTCCTAAAGGACAGGAAAACAGACTGCTATAACACTCAGCCCTCCTCTGTGGCCCATGTAAATGTGGATCATTTGCATCTCTAACTTCTTAATATGATCTCCATCTCATTCTGTTTATTGTTGCATTTCTTTTTCTCAGCTTCATATTCAACATGCAGGCTCTCCCCTAGTGGTGGTTGAATGAAATTGCATCTCTGTCTGATGCTGAGTTGAGACAATTTATCACTGTTCCAGCAGGAGAGTGAGAAACGACCGAGACAAACGCAGCGTAGGAACCAATGACAAATGAATTTTTTTCACCCCTGTTGTTTATCCTCACGCAGGTTTATCTTTCCTTTTTCCTTACAATCCATTTAATCTCTGGGTGTGTTTGTTGTTTAGCCTCTCTGGACCACATTCACACAGCCTCTCTGTACATCCACAACCCGACCGCCTCTAATTCCCTTCCCTCCAGTTCACAGCACAGACTGCTGCAAGGCTGCAATAGCAAATGAAAAACAATGGTGCTTTGGTCACCTGCAGCTGAGGTCAGCTTTCGCTGTGTGAATATGGTCCACAAGTATTTATTCATATTTATTGATGTATGTTCTTATGAATTCCAGTCCTGTCATTGTATTATATTCTTTACAAGACAAATAATCATTAAAGGAAACCCTTGTTTGGATCCGTTACCTGCTTGGTTGGAGTGGTTATTGATCTCATTCAATATTTGTATGGAAATATTTTAACTTGAACTGTTAGCTTTTACTTCAATATTAAAAAGGGACCAAATGTTCTTAACTTTTTATTAATTATTGACACCTTGCAGTGCTGCCAAGTTTTAAGGTCATTCAGAGGAACTACGGTATATAAGCTCCCAAATTCCTGGTAATAGTTTATGAGATTTCACCAAGTCAAAGGGTTGTGCGTGAAAGAAAATGATATGATGACAAATTTAACATTGTGGGTTTATCCCATCTCATATGACAGTGTAGGACTGTAACTTGTGCCGCCACCGAAGACATTTTCTTTTTTTTTTGCCTGCAGACAGAAGTAAAAAAAGAGCTGCTTTAATGTAACACAAGTCAACGCAGGCTGATGATTTCATTACTTCTCAGATGTGGGCATCGCTTTAGTTTGGATTGATTTGAACTGGTTTAATTGCGCCAAACATCCACCAATTCCTGTTTTTTCATCAGTGAGGTTTACAAATGGAGACAGCTTGTACAGCTTCTGCATCCGTGTGCTTTAACCATGTGCAACTCTGCAGATGTGCAAACGGTTCTGTGCACACAACTTTTCGGGTCAGTTGCACCAAAGTTTGTGCATGTGAGGTTATAGCACACTGTAAAGGTGCTGTTAGGGAACATGTCAGCAGAAGGTGAGTTATAAAAGTTTATCCGCAGGATGTTGACTAGGTTACCTGTGACAAGTGACAGAACACAAGAGATGGGTGTGGAGAACCTTCCTGAGGTCTCTGGGAGCAGAGATAATGTTGATGGTGGTAGATTTTCCAGAAGGAATTATTCAGGAGAGGAAAACTTACTGATAAGCAGCAGGGCAGTGCTTTGAAGTAATCTCCCCTTTGGCAGCAGCAGCGGTGGTGCAGAGAGGAACAGTTGCTTTGGCAGAGGTGAGATGCTGTACGATGGGCTCCAGGCAGCTTTCTCTGTAAGGCAAACAAAGCTAAGTCTCCAACTCAACAACATGAACATGACATAACTAGATTAAAGCATGAGTGATTGGCCAGGTTTGTGCCATATTGGTGAATAAATGAACTGGCAGGGAAAAGAGGGGAAGCTGGAGCTTGTAAGCAGCATGCTGGATGCACACTGGGTTCAGAGAGAGGAATTTGGATCCTAACAGGCGCAGAAATTATTGATTCTCTTGCAAACTCTCCCTTTAAACCAGGCATCTGTGTTTTCTTGCTTCTCATCTTCCTTATCTAGTATGTTCATTAAAAGAGATCCAAATGCATGTCTATTCAGCGTCCTCAGTCACCAAATACTTTGTGCTGCACACAGTTCAGTTGACCCTCATGAACAGCAGATGAGGAAATTTACACATGAGCAGGAAGATGCTTTGTTTTCCTACCAGTTCCACACAACAAAGTGTCCTGTGACACCACATTGCAGAAGAACTCCAGTACTGTCCAAAATGGCTTTAACTGGATAAAAGGTTCAATAAATGACAGATTAAACTCACAGACAGCAGTAAGCAGGGACTTGTTTGTATTTAGGACTGTAGTTTTATCACCTCCCTTTGTGTGCTAAATAATCCCACTTATAAGTAGAAACCAGTTCCCAAAGTTAGATCTGAAAACACTTTTTCATTTTTTTTGTGGTTACAAACCAAGAATTTCTTTCCTGTACTGATGGTGACATAGCCTTTGACATGCTTGTGCAAACCCTGCCAACAGCATGAATGGTGGATTACAGTGTTGCAGAAACTACTGGTTTGACATTACTTTTACAGCAAAATCTGTCACAAAACTTGAATTCTTTGCTCCTTTATGTAGCACAACAATCCTCACTTGTGTGTAATCTAATAATAAGGGTGTGTTGCCTGTAATATATTGTGTGCCACCACATGAGTTGATTACACTGAAGTGTGGCTTGTCCCACTACCTTCACATCCAGCGAGTTTACGCCCATGCACATGTTCCATATCTTCTTCTCTGACTTTGGTTCATTTTCAATTCAATTTAATTAAATTCAGCTTTAGTTACGTAGCGCCACTTCACAACAATGTTGTCACAGGGGACTTTACACACATGAATCACACATATATCTGTGTTACAATGTTACAGCATCACTTACAGGCCTGCCATTAAAAGCATGGTCAGTGGTTTTGTCTTGACTCACACATTTCTTGAAACAATTCCATCTTCACAAAAAACTTTTTAAAAACAAAATCAGTGACGTCTTATTTTGAAAGTAGTCTCGATCTATTTCAAACTGATCATCTCAGAAATTTCATGTTGTTGTTCGTCTTTTCCAGAGATATAAAGTTTGACTTTTTTAGAGATTTTGAATGTCTGCAACTTAGGTTTCAGCACCCATTAGTATTTAAGTAGTTTCCTTTTCTGCCAGGAGAATCCAGAGAACCTTCCAGCAATGCCACACTGCTGGCCAGATGGGTTTGGTATTTAAGGCCAGTGGGATGTAATTCACCGGTTTCTATGAGAACATCAGGAAAGTTTCCTTTATCAAGTTGATAAAAATCATGCAGTTAATACCTTTTGTGGACAGAAAATCTAGGCACATTTGTAGTGATAAGGGGGTCCAATTTTGGTGGACTCAGGACTGAGTCTCTGCTTTTTAGAGATCATGTGGTTCATACACACTCCCCAGCTCTTGCTTGAGAAAATCACAGCAAGTGTGAAGCTGCTGGGTTGACAATCAGAAACTCCAAAAACTCCAAATCTCAGACCATGGTTCTCAGCTGGAAAAGGGTGGAGTCTCTTCTCTGGGTTGCAAATGAGGTTCCACCACATGCAGAAGAACTCAACTATCTCTGGCTTTTGCTCACAAGTGAGAGAGGGATAGAGCGGGCGTTCGACAGGCAAATTGGTGCAGCGTTGGCAGTAATGCAGACAGCTTTGGTCTGTCCTGGTGAAGAAGGAGCTGAACCGAAAGGAAAAGCTTTCAGGTCACCAGTTGTTCCACACTTCTACCCTCACCAAAAACCGTGAGCTGTAGCTATTGACCGAAAGAAAGAGATTGCAAACACAAGCAGACAAAATGAGTTTCCTCCACAGGGTGGCTGGACTCTCCGTTCGAGACAGAGCGAGACGCTCAGTCATCCAGGAGGGACTTGGAAAAGAACTGCTTTGAATTCTCCACATGGAGCCAGAGGAGGTGGCTTCAACATGTGGCCAGATGTCGTCCTGGAAGCCTCCCTCTGGAGTTTTACTGGGCATGCCCGACTGGGAGGAGCTCTGCAAGGACTGTTTGTTTTTATTGCTATTTTAGTATTGTTTGTATTTTAGTATTGTAACATTGTTTTTCTTTTACTTGTGCAGTACTTTGGAATCTGTTTACATTTATAAAATGCGCTATGATCAGATTGGATCAGATATTTCAGTATGTCTCCCAAATGGCCTGGGAACACCCTGAGATTTTCCCAGGGAAGCTCAAAAAAGTAGCAGCTGAGAGTGAAGTCTGGGGTTCCTCTACTGACCCAACACCTAAAAGGTAGAGGAGAATGGATGAATGAAAGAACTTTGATAAAACGTCTTAAGTGGCGTTTTAACACAATTCAAAGGATGAATATGTGAGAGCATACACAATATGGTAATAAAAAAATAAATAAATAAAAAAACAAGAACTTTTACTGAACATCTGTGGAACCAGCTGGGGGGCAGCATCCTCTCTGCATGTATCACCACGATGTTCCCTTGTCTGTCTCAGAGATTCACTTTTCATCCCAGTTCTTGATTCTTCTCGCTGGCCAACAATCAGAGCACCTTTCTGACCTTCATAAGCTAAAATCTCTGCGTGAAAAGGCGAATCATTTCCTGTCTGCCAAGATTTGAGTCCAACTAATGCACTTTTGCTCAGATTTTTTTTTTTTTTTCATCTTCCAACCATTTCTGGCTGAAGCAACAGAGTGTGTTGCCAAGGGCAAATCCCTCAGAGGCACAAGAGAAAGAAGCGTAGGATGAAGAAAGGGAGAGGAAGGAGGAGACAGACAAGCAAGAGGGATCAAAGGTAGAGAAAAGTTGGGAAGATAGTGGTAAGAGGAAGAGTAAGCGATTTTCTTTCAGCAGCAAAACAGTTTGTGAATAAATCTACTGTCGTGTCATGTAACCTCAGACACCTTCAGTTCACCTGAACCTCCTCTGCAGAGCTTTCACTTATGAATGGATGGTATTGTTACCCCACAGTGATGTCTCCAGTTGTAAAGGAAAAAAAAAAACACAACATTCCCCTATCTGTGTCTCTCTGCCTTCTCTGTTCTCTTCTTCCTCTCACCACCTTTGATAAGTGACTGACTGGATTCATTATTATTCTGGAACACAGGAAGAAGCCACACTGCTGGCTTCTGTTTTCCTCCGACAATCAATCACACTTAATATAGAATCTCCTTTACATCCTCCTTCTCTGTTCTGGCTGACTGACTGATGTTTTTTTCGCTCAGCTTGGTGAGTTCAGAGCATGCCGCTTGATGGGGCTGCTTACCGGGGAGTTTCGCTTTAATTCCCTTCTGAAAATGACCTTCAGCTTTTCTGTGTCGCCGTGTGGCAATGAGAGATTCGTCACAGCTGCTGACATTCAAGACCAAAATGCACCAATTCACTGTGACAGGAGGATCCCTGAAGCTCGCTGCAAATTCTCATGTAGGGAAAAAGGATGGAGCTCATTTTTAACAGCCTCCATTTATGCTCTTTCTTATTATGCAACTTTGAGATGAGTGGATAAATTAGAAGCCTGAAAAGGCTGCTCATCATAACCTTGTCCCTGGGTCGATATCAGACTCATCTGGCAGACGTGGCGAATCAATGGGGATCTTTGGTATTATCCCACATTATCGCTTAATGACACTGCCAAAGTTCAAGAAGATTATGAAAATCAACAAGGGGTTTAGCATCATCTTAGGCCTGACAGTCTTTTATTCATCCTCTGCTTTTTCAGAATTACTGTTTTTATCAGGCACTAAAAATGAAAGGGTGCTGAAAACACACACACACACACACACACACACATACAGCACATGTGCACCAATCAAATAAGGAAAAAAAAATCACTCCTCAACACTGTTTATCTTCCTCATCTTTATTGCGCCCAGGTTGTTGAAAAGCTTCACCCACAAATCTTCATTCATGCCCGTTTTAATGGTGGCGTGTTGCAGATGCAGTGTTATCTCGCTAACAGCTTCTTTTACAGTTTGTGTGTGTGTGTGCGCGAATCAGAGCTAAGAAGCAAAGCCAGCGAAAGCATCAGCCTGAGCCAGGCCTTTTATACACACTGGCTGTGCATTCTGCTCTGCCAGCTGTGTGTGCACTGTGCAGTGTTTCATTATAGGACCCCGTCTGATGAGCTGCAAACCTTACATTGCTCCAAAGGCTTTCATCTGTGTGTGAGTGTGTATGATGGGGGGAAAAAAGGCTGTAAAGTCTGAAAGCTGTGTAGACTAAGAGGTGCTGGGAGGAAATAAACTTGTAAATGGGTGAATATGGCTTGAAGTGTGAAAACACTTTGACCAATAAGCATGATTACATTCCTAAATCACACTGAAGCTGTGTAAGTGTATAATAAAGATCTTACTTCTGGCAAAACAATGATAGTAACTTATGGTTTATTTCTAGTTATTACACTGTTCCAACTATAACCAAGTACTTTTCGAATGGTAAAATAGCAGAAAGCCTGTGGGGATTCAGGTGTGTGTTCCCGTCCTTCTCTTCAGCCTTCTAATGTCATAAAGTAAATTTTTTTCTGTTGCTGTTGAGTATTGACACAGATACAGCATCACTTGTCAAGGCTTCATGAGCCTTGCAGGTCAATGTTAAACAGCATTTAGTGCATAATGGTCTGAAGTTTAGAACTGAAAAACATCTAGGCAATGGGTTTATGCATTGAGTAATGTGTCGTGTAAAGAAGCATTTGTTTTTCCTCGTCACCATTTTACAATAAAACTTATAAAAGAAATATGCAAACAGCAAAACATTTTAAGTAAATTTAAAATATGTATGAAATATTTATAAATATATATGTGGCAGATGAAAGAAGGCCACTCTAAACTTCTTTTAAAACTACAGTTAGGAGATAAGTACTGGAAGCACTGGAGGCTATATGTTAAGCCATCCAGGGTCAGTGTGCAATTTGCTTTGGCTCAGAAAAAGAAAGTTCTTTGTTATAGAAGAGTTTATATCTCAAAGACAAGCTTGGAACTTTAGTAACAAGTTCCTTTCCTGATGTTTCAAAGACTGATGCAGCATGAGAGTCAGCCTAGCAGAAAGCTTTGTCCTGTTTCTTGATATTTTCCTGATAGAGGAAGCAGAAAGGGAAAGAAAAGAGTCCTTCCTAATCCAGAACCACACAAAAATAATGTCAGATGTATTACTTTAGTCATTGGAAAGTACCCTTGAGTCAAATGGTGTGTTCAAGTCTTCATAAGAAGATGTAAGGTAAGTAAATTTTATTTATAAAGTACCTATCACAATAAAAATTACCAAATGGTTTACAAAGAGGTACAAGAAACAAGGTCAAGGTTAAGGTCAAATGCTGCACTGATGTTGAATAAGACTGGCACAGAGTCATCCTCACTGTCTGAGCAAACAAGCAAGCCATTTATAGCTTCAACCAAAACAGTTTTAGTACTATAATGTACTATAAAGCCAGACTGGAACTCTTTATAGGTAGATCTGCATCTGTAATTTCCCAAAACACCAGATTACAAGGGTTGGCTCTTTAAGTAACAGTTTAATTATTGCAATCTTAAAGGGTCTGTACACGGCCAGTTAGCAGAAAGAGCCTGATGTGATGGAGAACCAAGGAGTTGATAAGAGGTAGAAAAATTTTAAACCGAGTAGTTGGGATATATTCTACTACACATGTATATGATTAATAAGCCTTGATTGCTGGCATTAATTTAGTTAGACAAATAGAGAAGAAGAAACAGTGTAAGAAATATTAACTTGTGTTAACTCAGCTAACTTGAAGTGTTACTTAAACCGTTCCAAAAGTCTTGTTCTGAAAACAAAATTAAACAAATCACATCTGCCAGCAACATTTTTTATTTGATAAGTTATAAAAAATACACATACAGTGCGATTTATAAATGGGTACAAGTTTGATATGTTTTCAGGCAGGACTTTAAGCCAGGAGGTGAAGGTTTTAAGCCTGCATTTGGTCTTGAGTTCAGTCGGTAATGAGTTCCACAGCTTTGACCTTATATAAGAAAAGGCTGACTGAAGTTCTGCAGTGTGGAAGTTTACGGTTCTGATTGATGGATCCGCTGGTGACTCAGTTGCTTTTCTGTCTCTGGCTAACTGAGCTAAGTGGAGCTGGTGCTAAATGACTGATGCGTTTGAACATTAAACAGCAGGTTAAACAGGGGATTCTAATATCTAATCATATATTAATTTAGAAACAACTTGCTGTGTTCATTCAACGCTGAAACTTCAACTAGCTTTAAAGGTAGAAGTTTGGTCTCCTAACGTATGCCTTCTCTAGAAAGTTACTTCCATGAAAGAAAAAGTGCACACATACTGTGACGTTAACTGTGGGTGTCCTTTGTGACTGAGGTAAGATAAGGTTCACTAGTTTGTGCACTTCCACATCCATTCAGCTCCTTCCCTCCCCAGCAGAGCCACAATAGCCTGCTGACCGACCAATTTCTGCATGCCAGGCAGGGTCCAAGCCTTCTTGCAATTCCATGGCTTTCTGCATTTCAGATGCTTCTCTATCTCTACCAGCTTTCCTTCCTATTTTCTGCCCTAATTTCATTCCCACAAACCTCTTATTTCCCCACTAGCAGTATCTCCCTTCCACACTTCTTATTCTCTCTGCTGCTGCTTTCCCTGCCTCCTTTAAGTCACCGTCCTTTCCCTTGACTTTGTGTTTCTGCTGAGGCTGCCTCCTTTCCGTCACTTCTTCCTGACAGATATGAGAGCACAGACAGGCACACATCCATCCATCCATCCATCCATCCATCTGTCTAAGAGCTCATGTACACCAGCAGCACCTATACATTCAGACTGTTTCATTAACCCTGCTTTTCCTGGGTAGTTGCAGAAAGCCTGGTGTTCTCTATTGGTGTGTGAGAATGACAGTGTGTGTTACCATGGAAAGCAGCCAGTAAAGACCTGGAAGCTGGAAGGTTGTGGTAAAGCTAAAGCACACTTTTCTTTTCAGCGGTTATTCATAAATTAAAGAGCGAATTCTCCAATCTCTCATCCAAGGTGCACTTCATTAGATGGTTAACACTTTCATTTAACTCACTTCAGCCTGTTGCACGTGCCTCTCGCACTCAGCGAAACCTTTCACAGTTTGGACATTTACACATAACTACATTTAATGTATAATATCAGCTGCAGTTGCAGCAGTGTTCTGCAAAGGAATTATGCACAAAATGCATGAGGCATTATGGGAGATCCCTAAGAGAGCCTGGGTAAACTCTTTCACCCTTTTCCATGGGATACTGGTGTAAGGTGTTGCAGTTTGTGTTCATGCACAGTAACACTAAGGCCTAATTCAAGGTAAAACTTTGCTCCAGTGTGAATCATCACGATGCATGTCATTCCCTACGTTTACAGGGGAGTTTTAGTTCCTGTTTAATTCTGAATAAAAGTTAATTCCGCTTAAACTGATGAAAACACAAACTGATGAAAAATGACCATGTAAACACTTAATTTCTAATGCAAATTTCTATTCTGAATTAAACTTAATTCCAATGTAAGTGGCTTATTCGCATTTTAATTCCGAACTATTCAATTCCTCTGTCATGAAAACCTTAATTTCGCTTAAAGTTCATTCCGGTTGTTCTGCGCATGCTCATTAGCTTGTCCTGTCTTGATGACGCGCGTTGTTTTGTCTCCCGTGTCTTTCTTCTCCTTTTCAGCTGCTGCAAAAACTAAAGTAGTAGGCGCGTGTTGAGCTGGTAATTCAAAATTATAATTAAAATAGCAGTGAAACTGGTACTTATTATGTAGTTTTTACAAGTTATGACTGAAAAGACGAGAAGCAGGGAGCGAACTTTGTTTATTTCCTGAGTAAGTCAGCCTGAGTAAAGGAGATAATATTGTTAGCTTGAAAACTGAGTTATTTTTTCTTTTTTGTGTAGTTTAAAACCCTGAATTAGCAGGAAAAATGTATACTGATGTTTTTCATTTGTGTTGAATATGTTTTTGAACTTCTGTCATCTCCCTTTTTATCTGATTGTTATCATCATTTCTCAAACTTCAGCTTGTTTAAGTCAAGTAGAAAATACTGCAGAGTTGTGAAAAACCACCGTGTGTCTTTGCTCAAAAAAGAAAAGTTTTCTAAAGTTATTGGTGCAATCGGGCTCAAATGAGGATGCAAACCGGCCCATCTGGAAAAATCTCTTTTAGAGATTGAGGATCAGGCTGAGAGGAGCTGAACTGGGGATAAACAAATACTTTGACTTGTGGCTACATAAACTAAATAAAACCATTAAGTGGGCAGTCCACTATGAAGAAAACGTGCTGGAGGAAATGTCTGATATTCTGAACTCTGTATAAGAATCTATTTTCATTTTAACATTCTCCATGTTGTGAATCTGCAGCAGTCAGTGACAAACAGAGATTAGAGCAACACAAGGTGACTATGCAGCATTTTATACCAGATATATTAACATGGGAGACATAATCTTTTAAGTGTAACTAACAGCCTTAGATATAGTTGCATTTCACAGTCATGTTCTATTTTGGTGTCCTCCTAATCTCTTTCTTGACCCCCATGAAGTTGAGAAAAGATGCCAGTAGAATTTTTAGGGACATGGTTTTGACTGAATCTGCAGCTGTTTGATAATTATTTCCACATATATATATATATATATATATATATATATATATATATATATATATATATATATATATATACTATTCACAAAAAGTTAGGGATATTCAGCTTTTGGGTGACATTTCACAACAAGCCTAAAATGCATTCAAACCTGTACAGGTGAACTTAATGTGATCTTCTCTAAGCTTTCAAATGCACATGTCAGACTGTTAAATGTTTCAGTAAATTTTGCACAAGTTGCTGTTCTCTAACAAGGAGCTTAACGGCGAAAATCACGGCAGGTGTGTGATCCTTGAATTAACCAATAAATGTCCTGGTTCAATTAGAGCTGGTGTTTAAACAGTTGTCCTCATCATGCTGTTCACATTTTGACATCATGAGACCAAGACGACACCTAACAATGGAACAACAGTCCCTTGCCATTGCGATGCTTGTATATATATATATATATATATATATATATATATATATGTATATATATGTATATGTATATATATGTATATGTATATATATGTATATATATATATATATGTATATATGTATATATATATATATATATATATATATATATATATATATATATATATATATATATGTATGTATGTCTCATACGTATGTTTCATCTATATTTACATATATAGGGGGGGACAGGGAACTTTTCCAATCTTCAGTTGTCCTTTTGTGGTTTGTCGGTGTAAACCGTGCTCTTTGTTGACAGTAGCGGCACCCGGTTGTGGTCGCTTGCTGCTGTAGCCACATCTGTTTTAAGGATCAATATGTTGCGTGTGCAGAGATGGTGTTCTGCATACCTTGGTTAGTAACCACCAGTTTGCATCGGACTTCAAACTTCAATAAGGCATATCCATCCAGGAAACTGCTGCTATATTCTCTTTTTCTAAACCGTTTTCTGTAAACCAGATGGTGTTTGTGACAATCAGTAGAGCAAATCAGAAACTGAAATTGTCAGACCAGCCTGTCTGGCAGCAATGATCAAGCAACATTTAAAGTCACTTGAATCTCCCTTCTTCCTCATTCTGATGCTAAATCTGAGCATCAGGAAGGCTATTGACCACATCTACATGCCTAAATGAAAAAATTACTGCCACCTGATTGGCTGATGAGCTATGCATGGTAACAAACTACTGAATAGGCATAACTAAAAAAGAGGCTGGTGATTATGTGTGTCTGCATAACTTTAAATATTACATATTGTGCTATTATTAAGATTAGTAACTTAGAATAAATGGAAACAGTGACAAAGGTGTAAAGTAATGTTGCAGCCTGCTCACAATCATCTTCATGTTCTCACACAAATCCTATTTTGCATGACTGGATAAATATAAATTAGCATGACTTTGAAAGTTGTGGTTGGAAGGCATTATGGGACGCCCTTGATTGATTTTTTTTTTTACATAAAGGATTGTCCACTTTTTCTATGTTAGAGAAAGCACTGAAGGGAATTTCAGTCAGATATGAACCTAATAAAACCTTTTCATATAAAAAGCCAGACCCACTGAGCGGTTGCCAAATGAAGAGGTGCCGTCATTAAAGGTAGGAGGTGCTAAACATGCAACAGCTGGTAATGTCTGCCATGAAAAGATTTATGGGCTTGGTAATCGTGAGTTAGTAGAATCAGTTTGACAAGTTAGACAAGGCGTGTCGAGCAAAGATTTAAGGCTCAAACACAGATACCTGTGTGCTGAGTGAATGGCATGTGTAAGCCCTTCAAATTAATGTCTTTTCCCATTTTATCTCATTTATTCCATCATTATATTTGACCAGCACTGTTTCATTTTGCTGCTTGTCTCACTTTTTCATCCCTTTACCCCTTCCTCTGCCTCCATCTCAGGGCTTTTTGCAGGTCCTGACCCCTGTCAGGCTGATAAATGAGAGCTGTACCATCACTCTTTCTGCCACATTGTGTTGCAGTTCTCTCTTCTCGTAAGGTCACTTAATTTCATTCAAAGCTCAGATGAAAAGATTATACAGCGTTGTCATCTTCTAAGCAAACTCGCTGAAAGGACTCACTTTATGGCAGCGTTCTGCAGCAGCACTGTGTTCTTTCTTTCTTTACCTCACATGCTGAATGAGTTAAGTGACTGTTAATATGCTTTAATTAAGCTTTAACGTTGCTCCTCAAGAGGATTGAATTGTTGGGTTCACCATCTGCGGAGCATGTTGATTTGATTGTTGACTTGGTCTAATGTGTGGTGACGGTTGCTGTCGCTATTCTTTCAAACAAAAGCATACTGCATGTGTCTTGTTCCTGCTTGCCAAAGAGCTGGCAGCAAAAGGCGAGCATACTGTCCGCCTTCATTTTACGTAACAGGCAGTTTGCAGTTTTAATGTCTCGCACAGAGAATATCAAATAGTCTCACAATCCTGAATACCTATAAAAATATTAACTTCTTCCGTACTAACAAGTCATATTCAATACATTTTAAGTATGTAAGTAATTTTAAGTATAATATAAACTCTGGTTTTACTGGATGGGACCTGCATTGGAGCAAATCTCTAAATATGCAGCGATTTGTCTCTAGCGGTATTTATTTAATGCTGTTTGATTCATTGTGAACTTGACAGTAATACATGCTCCTGGTTGCCATGACAATGACATGGTTTGTTCCGTTGTGTTGGCAAAACACCAACATGCTCCCACTCAGAGCGTTCGCTGCTCAGATTCATTCACTGGCAAACACTCAAAATACATGAGTCAGAGCCACCTGCTCGCATAATTGATTTATAGCTATTAGTAATGGCAATTAAAGCAAAGATGCCCCAAGGCACACTTATCTCAAGTCTCAATTCATACATGACATTGTGTATCATGTAACTAAACAATAAAACTCAAGTTTTTCAACGGCAGCAGCTGAGGTCAAAAGTTCACGACCGCGCTGCTTTGATTTGTTCTGGAAACAGCTGAGTAAGCAGAGGCAGATCTGCCTCTTTGTTGATCCTCAGATGTTTTTCTTCTAGTGTGCATCTAGTTCTTTTTATGTGAAATGTTTTATTGACCGCTGCATGGATTTGGAAAAGTTGTGCCGTATATGTTCCAAATTCCCACAGAACATATTCTGTGAGGATCCCCAGACTTTTGTTTCAGAACCTCCAGCAACTGTTTAATTTCACTTCTTTCATGAAACATCTCAACTTCTTCCATCTCCATGTAATGGCTGTGAAGAAGTCTGGGTTTCTCTGCTTAGGCTACTCCGCTCAATCTGACCCCAAATAAGAGGTGGTAAATTGATGGATGAAAGATCTGGACCATTGGTAATGGATTAAAATAAAATGAAGCATAGTCATGTTAGTCAGAATATATCATAACAGTGAAGACTGAAATTGAAATAATACAAAATTATGATCGAATTCATTGTTTTAATGTTTAAAATGTCTAAAAAATAATTTTGTACTGCATGTCCTATTGTAGTGCTCTTTGAGTATATGGAGTCTTCTTAGGTCCATGCAATGTAAATGTCATCATAGTGCTGACATGTATGTTTATTTCCAATGGCCTTGCAAGACCATCAACTTTGCGTGCATGTGTGTGTTTTTTGTAACTGTAAAAATATGTTTGCTCTGTTTGAGTCCAAGACCAGCTTTCCCAAAGGTACATTCAAGTATAATTGTACAATCTTGAATCGTATCATATTGTTTCATATCGTATCACATATATTCTCAGCAAGGTTCTCTGTAGACCAGTAAATGCCAATCTATTGAGCATGTTCGCATCACTTCCTCTCAGAAGATGTGCAAAAGACACCGTAGTGGGAATAGTTTTAAGTCAGTGTTGGCTGCATTTGGATGTCTTTACTTTTTAACTTCACATTCACATAAGCAATGACTCCATTGTTGCCATAATGTCCTCATGCACTTTGTTGTAACCAATATTTGTTTTTTTAAAAGTCTTTTTTTAGTTTGAAATAAAATTATTATTATTATGCACTTTATCTGTTACTAGAAGATTCCACTGGGGGGCATACCAGCAAACTGCACTGCATTTGAACAGGGACAAAGATGATAAATAGGGTTGGTATTTGAATAGTAGTAGTTGTGGTATTATAGGTGGTATTTGAGCCCCTTTAATCAAGAAAATCAAGTATATTATTACATCTGCCCCAATTTTGGCTCATCTGCTGATCTGCATATTGCATCTTGTATGTGCTTCACATCTATTTCTCAACCAAGCTGCGAAACTCACAGAAAAGATGCACAAAAAACACATGCTCAAATAAACAACTCTGAGACTTTTATTTCTCAAAAAACATCCATCCATCCATCCATCGCATAGCTGCAAACCTACTTTGTAATAACTGTTGATGGTGTAGTTGGTGCCTCTAAAAGTGTCGAAGTTCAGTATGTAAAGCATTGTGACTTGGTATGTTTTGCTTAATTCAGCCCCAGCAACTACTCTCAGCCGAACAACACATGCATGCTGAACTAAAACGCTGCCATTAAATGTACTGCATTTAAAGTGCAACGACTTAAGAGCTAGTGCAATATTTATTTCTTGGCCTGCTTAGAGCTAATCTGGCAATCCTGGCCTGCTAAGATTGCCAGATCTTGGTAGACACACACATTTAGTATAAGAGCTGCTGAACAAGTATGACACACAGACATACAAAGTCACATTCAAAACTTACAGGGCGTCTTGACTTTTTTCCCCATACAGTCATGCATATCATATTATGTTGCCTCACTTAATAATTCATGTTTTCATCCTGGCACAAGGATGCTGGCTCAGGCTTGGGATCAGAGCTCATGCGTCACAGCAGATGCTAAGATATCATTCACACACATGTAAACAGGAATATTAATGGCAGGCTCCCTGATCTGATGCATGCTTGAGTGACGATCAAGCTGCTTTTAAATCTAAACATTTCCATGGGACTGATATGTTTTAACACACTGTTTAGACTGAAGACAAGAGGAAAGTAATCCTAATAAAGATGTCAACATCTCTCTCTTTGACAAATCTGTAGATGTGTATCTTGTCTGTGGGTATTTTACTCTAAAAGCGATGGATTAGGTTTGTCTGCAAGGCGATACTTGCAGTGAAATCTAAAATTGCATCATCCTCCTTCGCTCAGTTCTACCACTTTAAATCACCCTTGTGGTATTCACGGAGATGCTGTTGCTGCTTTTCCAACTAGTATATCTATCTGTAGGGCTTTTTGTGACTTTAATACCACCTGCTATTTCATCCTTGTTCTTGCGGAAGCAATAGACCCCATAAAGGCGGAATTTTTTGTCAGGGAAGCCCAGGTGTCGGACTCCTGGCTGGGATCCTCCACAACGAGCGCGAGGGTTAACAATGGGGTACCGGATGCTGCCATCTTCCAGCCAACCAGCTTCGCAGCGATCCAGAAGCTGAAACTTCCATGCTGCATACAGCTGACCAACTTTGGCCACCACTGACCCATCTCGAATGCATGCCTTCGCTGCCTCGGCGTAGTTGACTTTCTTGAAGCGCTTGAGGAAGTAAACCTTGCCTGCAGGTAATTGAAGAAAAAGAAAGGAGTTCTACTGAGCATGTAAAAGTGTCGATGGAAAAGTCATGAAAGTGTGAGGAAAGAGAGTGGAAGTCCTCAGAGAGGCTGTGCCCTGAGGCCAGATATTGTTTTTCTGGTCTTTGTGTCAGCTTGTGTTCAGAATATCAAATCAAATCTATCAGCTGCCCGGGCTGCAGCTCGAAATCAAAAAGAAAATCAAAAAGGCAATACAGTGTCAGAAGATAAACTGTAACTCAAAATAACTCAAAAAGCTTTGTTTTTTTTTGCTCTCATCTCGTCTCCAAGGAGTCCTGATAATATTAAAGGATCTGGCTTGTTTGAGCAGAGACCCAACCAGAAAAACCTTTTGTTAAAAAAATAAAAAAATAAAAACTTTTCTAACCTTTCTAACCAAAACTAAAAGTTAGTTCCCCTCAAAAGCAGCATATGAAAATCATGTCAGTAACCACATGTTTGCACTTGACTCAGCTATTGATTTTACGCTTACTTCTGTGACTTGTGACCATTAGAGAAGCAGAATATTGTCTTATATTTCCCCGGGGGACGCTCAGCAAAAGCCTTCCAGCTGGACTGAGGTATAGTAGCGGTCAACAGACTGTCTGCAGTAATTAACACACAAGGGAAGCAAGGAGCAGTTGAGGAAGGTTTTTGTTAAAACTACTTTTCTCTCACTGAGCCAGGTGTTCTGTTGGTAACGTAACAATTTATTCAATAAGATGCTGAGTACTGTCTCTTTTTGGCTTCATGGTTTGTAGAATGCATAATTTGAATTTTTTTTTTCTAATTTTAATGAGAAAAATGCAGATTTTAGGTATTAAATATCCAAATTAGAAATCACTCACTAATGTGGCCTCTGTTTTGGAGGGAGAATAAAATCTTCCCTCCTGTATTATCCCTAAGGTATTAGCCATTAGCCTGTTCCTCAGTAAGACAATTCTGGTAAAAATCCTCTCATAAAATGATCTTTTTTCTTATCATATAAGTCATAAGCACAATGATTTTGATGAATTTGACACCTGTGTTAATTTTCTTATTGAACTCTGCACTAAATAAGTAAAATAACTAAAATAGCAATCATTCTGATAACAATCAGCATTTTTACATTAGAAATATCTACCACCAACTTACATATTTCATCCTCTTCTTTTCGTATATGCAGACCGTGTCACATTTTCTTTGCCCCCAGGATGGTAACAGAACTTTAATGGAGTAAAAACGAGCCCTGCCTCCTACTTTCCCAAGTTTCTACAGGCTGATGAACCTGAAGGTGGCGTGTGCAGACTCTCTGTGGGAACGTGATGTAAATCAAAGGACTGGGAGATGAAAGGCAATGCTGGGCACCCGGAGGACACTGTGGTCCTTGCAGGACTGAGTCTAAATAGTCTGATTTAAATCCAGCGGCCTTAGGCCTGCAAAATAACAGGCAGAGATCAGAGAACTTGGTTTCATTCCCCTGTCGTCAAACACCCCAGATACATCCTCTTACGATGCAGAAGCAAAACAAAGCAAAGTAAATTTCTGCCAATGCTTTGCTTTCCTCCAGTCATCCAGTCACTTAGATGCTGAATGTTAGTTTGGTCGTTTGTATCAACTAGTATGACAACAGAGAACGTTAATTTTTCTCACCATTGAGCTTGGAAGTGAAGCAGAAGGCATCGTAGCGTTCATCCTCCTTGTGCCTGTAGCCATAGTTACGAACACCAGCTGGAGTGTCCTTCCGGCCGCACTGATCTCTGGGATGAGCGATGGGGTACTGGACTGAGCCGTCCTCTAACCACCCAGCATTACACCAGTCCAGTCCATCCAGCCAGGCCTGTGGAAGAAGACCATGTGAAGGTTTGTGAGTAAATTTTAAAGAATAAATATGAAAAATAGTGAAGAATTCACTTTATCTTCCATAACCTGCTTATAGTTTTATACATTCACTTCTGCTTGAGTACCTATTGCACAATTTCAGATGCAAAATTAGGAACACCTTGATGAATGCCCAACAGATAAATGTACAAAGAACTACTACCCATACCTGGTGTAAAAGTAGATGAACTCACTTTGTGCAGTTGAGAGTGAGAAGCCAGAATGGCATCCTGGTGTTTGCAGGCATCCTCCGCCTGGTGATAGTTGAGTTTATAACGTCCATCATGGGGGTAGTAGGGAAAAACCACTCCTGCAGGTGACAGAAACAGGCCTGTTGAATGTGAGGCTGTAAGGTTCTGAGTTTTATTGAACTGAAGACTTAATATGTTAAAGTACGTTAGAGTTCGTTCATCATGAAGCGGTCTCCTGACCTTCTAAGTCAAGGTTGACAAATCCTGTATCATCCTCCATGTCATTAGTGACTTCACACTCATAGCGTCCGTAGTCCTCCAGTGTGACATTTTGAATGATAACTGAGGCATCTCCTGGTCCTGCTTGCTCCAAAAACACACGCCCTCGGTACGAGCCAAACACACGCTGCTGCCTGCAGACATTTAACAGACATATAGTCCCCATAGATCAGGGGTGGGCAACTCCTGTCCTTAAGGGCTGCAGTTCTACCTGATGAAACACACCTAAACACCTGTCAGACTTAATAAGCAAACATGTGCCAAGCTTAAAGTCAAACTCTCCACAAGTTTGCTAATTTTTCACTGATTTGAGTCAAGTGTGTTGCAGCAGGGAAACTCCAAAGAGTTGCAGGACTGCGGCCCTCGAGGACCGGAGTTGCCCACCCCTACTTTAGATGCTTGATTGGTGAAAGCAGTAACTAAGCTCTGCCAGCACAAACTCTGCATGGCACATTTTATTTTATAGATTCACAAAAGGGTGAGGACATTATTTTAGAAAGAGTAAAATATAATATTCAGCAGTCACAACAAATGAACCTCATAATTATATAATGTTTGTTGTGGTTCCACAATAAAAGCATGAGAAGCATTGAAAAAATAAGGATGCAGAATTTACTTTCCAAGTGCCACAAAGACGTCCACAAACTGCAGAGCGTCAGTCACTTTGGTCCATTTAATCCGAATGCGATTGGGATCGGTGTTCTCTGGCTCGTGATGGAATCTGCAGGGCAGAGTGATGGAGCCACCCCGGTGTGTCACCACCTTACCAGGTGCTGTCTGCACAATCACAGCTCCAGTGTCATCCTCTTAAGGGAGGGAAAAGAAAAAAGGGAGGCTCGACATGCAACATTTACTTAGTAAGACAGAGAAAACACCTCCTTTTGATAAAGTGAATATCAGATTTGTGTTTTTTTTATTGACATTACCTGCAGTTCTTACCCTTATTCTACATCGAGTGTTGAACACGGGTAGATATATAGAGGGAAGCTCTTTGAAATCATCAGATATATGCACTTACATCTGTGCAGTGCTTTTTTAAATCACCTTTAACATTTCCAGTGATTGTAACTGATAAAAAGATCAATAAATAAAACTCTGTGAGACACATCAAAGAAACTGCTGCAAAGCGTGGTCACATCGCTTACTTGTGCTGTCACACCGGTGGCCCCCAAATAATCCAGCGTATGAACAATGACAAATATCTTCTTTTTCCATCAAAAGGTCTAGCACACAGAAAACACCCACTTCTTCCTCGTTCTAACATCAGATTATTCATTCTGAAATCTAAACTCACCCTCTGCAATAATTCACCAAAAATGATGTAACACTAGCTATTCTTGCAAATGGACAATGGCAAGCTCAAATTTACGTGTTTGTCACACATTTGCTTGAGAGTGGCATATAAACATTTAATGAGCAGCTGCATGAGGCTTTTCTGCAATGCTGTGACCAGATGATAGCACCTACAATTATCTGTCAGCCAGCAATTAGTCCCTGCACTACTTACTGCCCCCTGAAAATGTATTTGTCAGCCATGAAATCATAAAGTGGTGTTTAATCACCCCTTCATCACATTATTCTCAACACAAAAGTTGGACTGCTTTGTCAAGCTATGTGTACACTGTGCTGTGTGTCTGGCTGATGGAAGTGATATGGTTGCCACATGTTTCTTGTTCTCGGGGGCAAAGGGGGTGGGGGGGGGGTTGCCTCCTGTCAATTTATTTTCTCCCTTTATCATAATCCAGATTTACAGGAAAATAATGCAGGAAAGATTTTGGAAATACGGGTAAAAAAAATTTTTTTAAATTTTTTTTTAAAAAACAGTTTCCCGGTCAAAACAGAATACTTGACAGGGCTTCAACCGCTGAGTCGTTGGTATAACATGCAGAATAGGGACGATATTTTCTGAATTAAGCTAATCTTTCCTAATTTATGGGAAATACATCCTTCTGTATTAGCTATTTATGTGCACTATGTCAGACTTTGGCAAGATCTTTGTTGATGTTTTTACTAAACTTGTGTTAATACAAAACTGGGTTTTTTTTGGGGTTTTTTTGGGGGGGGGGGGTATAGAGACAAACACAATTGTCTTTTTTTTAACTATACTACAGTTGTTTGAAGTAATAATATGAAGTAGTATTTTACATTATGGTTATTTTGATCTGTTTTAAGAATTTAGATGGTTTAGCTTATTTTCAAATGATTACATTTGGTTTTTGGTTACATTCAAAGGGCGGCAGAACTCTTCAACAAATTTGTATAAAAGAACAAACGTATCTCGTTTAGTCTCAGATGATTAAAATCAGCGTCCTCTTTAAGTCAGTAGTTTAAATTTTACATCTTTCTCAGGTAATGAAATGTTTGGAGTTTGGATTTTAACTGTATAACAGGTCTTTCAGTTGTAACAATATCAGTGCTTTGCTTAGACCCTTAAAATACCCATAATAGCTTAAAAATGTTATGAAAATCTACATGCTTTTGTAAGTAAACAAGTCTCTGGTGATCCAGCGAGCCAAATTAAATGCCCAGCTGTCAGAAACGCTACTGTTACGAAAAAAAGTACTTCATCAAAAAGAATGTGCTGCATGCCTTTGAGCATTCACCTTCACCTTCTCATCAGTTCAACATGAAAGATCAGGGAGTCCTCACCGAGAACATGCACCACTTTTCTCCTTCCCTTTTCTGTGTTCACAGGCAGAGAAGACACTGAGAGGGCAGAGATCAAGACGAACACCACCAAGGACAATCCAGCAGAGATCGGAGGATGAAGCTGCTTTCCAAACTGCAGGAAAGGATGAAGACAGAACTTTAGGTGACGCTAAAACCCACATTTTAGTGTTAACGTGCATTAAAGCTGATGAGAAGGAAAAGGCTGCAGACCACTGATTATTGATAAGTAGAGTTGACGCTGCTGGATTTTATGGGAGCTACGCTTTAAAATAAGGAAGCTACTGCATGTAAATCAGTTTCAACATGTTAGCTGTGCAGTATGGAAATAGCAGATAAAATTGCACTTAAAGCTGTGTTGGTACTCTGCTTTTAAAACTGTAGTGAAAAATATCAGGAGAAAGACCAGAAAGCATTTAGACAGTTTTGGAAGGACGCAGGTTTGTAAAGGATATTAAACATTAGAAATGCCTGATATTATTAGCAGACATCAACATTAAAATGGAATGTCGGAAATTCTTGGTAACAGTTTTCACTTTTTTAATGACGCCATGTTCAAACATGCACATATTATACATCTAACTCTTCAGCTAAGTCTCATCTAACGCAACATATAAAAAATATGAGGTGTCATGTATACTTTTCCATATATTTTTTTGGCAAAACTCGCTCCAAAAATATTGGTATTGGTTGATATCTGTATCGGAAAATTAAGAGTTGGACAAAATCGGTTTATCGGAATCGGGTTTTAAAAAAAAAAAAAAAAAAGTCAATATCAAACATCCCTAACAAACAGGATAAAAAAAACAAACTGAAACTTGAACTTGTGATAGCTTTGAAGGCACACAGAATTGAAGATAAGAACCATGACAATGGAAGACCTGCATTGTCTTCATGAGCCTGTGTGATTATTTGATTCAGTGTTTAAGCTTCTTGCAACTAAAAAGTCTACAGATGTACACTGACATTGTGATTAATAGTGCCCTTTGGCAAGAATTCTATAAGAGACAACTTCACAGTAAAATAGTCAATGTGTATTTAATGTACAGAGCTCTAGAGTTTCATATAACTCAGTATGACTCAGCATGTGACCCCGGTGATGGTGCATCATGTAAATCCATTGTTAACTATGTGGGGATCCTTCTGCAAAACGTAACTGTTGACACATATTTACATCCATTCATCTCTCTTCATTGTAAATAAACACAAGTCCCCATAACAACAACAGAAAGGAGTCAAGTGAGGATGCTGACACTGCATCACTGGGGTTCTGCATTATCAGCGTCACCAATGAATAATTAGCTCTTATGATACAGCATTGCAACATCAAGAGTCTCACCATGAATTCAGGCTCAACTGAAGCTAAGACAATAAAAGCAGCTAGTTTACATGCACATTGCACTCTAAACAGCTCTACAATGCATCATTTCTCTCAAGGTTAGTGATTATCCCTGCAGGTGCACAGTCATGTCTAACAGAGAACTGCAGAGCACAGCCATACTAACAGAGCGCAGAAGTCAGCTAAACTTACCATGACTATGACAACGGGACGAGAAGCAGATGTTCCACTGTGGAGCGTTTTAGTCCTCAGCCAGGGTTAAACGTAGTTCTGCAGCAGCAGTCACCTCCCCCCCCCCCCCCCCCCCTCCTCCATCTCTGCTCTCTCATACTGCAGGAGAAACCACTGGTGTTTGACTCCCGCAGTGCTCCAGTGACGCAGCAGTTATTTGACTGTTCACTGTGTGCATGTGTGTGGATGAGTTTGTGAGCTACTGTGCTGATTCCCATCAGTGTTGTGTAGTACCATTTTATTCATATTTAATTAAATGCATCCAAACATTTAGCTGAACGACTGAAGAAGAGCAAAGCAATGAGGAAATGACTTCAGATGTGTTTGTCTTTGAGTTACAATCAAACCTTTTGATTCAGCATTGATTATTTTATATAGTGTCATAACTTGCTGATCTTGGAAGCAGAATGCATGCATACAGCGGCATCTCTCAAAGGCTGAAACCCCTGTGAGAGAAAGAAGGTCCACTATTTTCCATTCTTTTAAAACATTTACAAAACAAAAAAGGTATCGTTTCCGTTTTGTGCAGTTTTACAGTGAGGACGTCTGGTTGCTGGAACAGTGGAGGTCAGTCTAAGATATGTTTACAGAAAACCTGATTTTAAAGACAAAGAAATTATAGTCCCAGTTAAATGGGAAAATATCATCTGGGGGACTTAGACCTGTGATTCTCAACTTAATTTCCCTATGGACCCCTCCCATCGACAGCCGAAAGGTCATGAATGCCTTACCCACCCCCTTGTTGAGACCATGCTTGCTTTCATTCTTTCATTTATTTCTTCTCAATATAAATTATGCATTCTGTCAGAGTCCTCTCCTTAAAAACAACAGTTCTGGTAATTACCAAGATATAGCCTTATATTTTGTGTTATTGTCGTTGTTGACAAAATAAAGACAACTCATCTGCACCGTGGCATTTCTCAGACATGCCTTTAAGGAAATGGTGCAACGTTAGTGTTTTAGGGCTCCCAAAAAAAAAAAAACTTGTAACAAATGAATGAAACACCATGAAGGCTGCGTGGACACGGCCTTCATTTAAATTACGCTGGCTATGAACAGTCGATGCCTTGGGAACCTCGTTTGGGGTAGAAGAATGTCAGATGGGAAGTTACTGTACTAGACTATGGCGTACTGGTCTCTTGTCACACCTACAACCGACATGACCCTCTCGCTGTCTGTAAACCTACATAGCACAGACATTTAAACAAATCTGTACCCTCATCAGAAATTCAGTTTCTGCAGATAAACAAGCTTGATGATATTAAACTTTACATTTCTGGCTGTAGGCAAAGGTATTAAATGTAACAGGAAGTGAGGAAAACAGTGAACGCAGTCTGCTGGCCTGTCCAGTGCATTAATAATAGCAGTTTGTGTTTGTGCAGCCTCACTAAGCACACTCCCCGTGTGCAGTCAGGAATACTGGAGATTCCTAAAACCTGTAGGAGTTTCAATTTCAGGTGGAACTAAATTAAAGGAAACTACTTATTTGAAATTGCCTGTTGAATCTAGAATAGAATTTAAAATCCTTCTCCTTACATATGAAGCCCTCCACAACCAGGCACCACTATATATCAAAGACCTCATAGTTCCTTATATACCAAGCAGAGTACTTCGTTCGCAGACTGCAGGCTTACTTGTGGTTCCTAGAGTCTCAAAGAGCCGAGCAGTGTTGCATCATTAACATGTATGTCTCCTGTCTCAGCAGGTCTCCCTGGCCGGGAGTAGCAGTTCCTGTTGTCTGTTGTCTTTCTGTCCTCTTCCCCCCACACAGCAGAGGCAGATGGCTGCCTGTCCTGAGCCGGGTTCTGCCGGAGGTTTCCTTCCTGTTAAAAGGGAGTTTTTTCCTTCCCACTGTTGCCAGTGTGCTTGCTCAGGATGGGAGATTGAGTTGAGTCCAACTCAATCTGTTGGTTTCCTTATATAGGCTGTTATGAATTGGCCTTCATTATGTTTTCCTCTCTGTCTGTAAAGCGTCTTGAGATGGCATTGCCGTGATTTGACGCTATATAAATAAAGTTGAATTGAATTGAAAATGTTTATTTAAAAAATGGGTGGAAAAACATTTGAAAGTTGAATCAAATTAATGTCACACTGCAGTCATCACCAATACTTACAGCAGATATTTCTTCACAGAGGCTATGCAGTATTTATACTTACAAAGTTTGTACAAGATATTAAACACATTCAGAGGAAAAATGTATATTTTTATGTGGGATTTTACTGTGCTGAATATTGTTATTAAAAATCTTCTTACAGCATACTTTGCCTTTCTTGTGGAATGTCTGGATGAATAGCGACACTGTCTTTGATTCATGGGTTCTATCCTGGTACTCCTGCTTTGTCCACAATGTATTAAACCTAATTAGGCAAATTTAAATGATAATCAGGTGAAATCCTCCGTCTGTTCAGTAAGATAATTATATTTGGTAGGAATTCCTAAATTATGGAAATATATCAGGCAAGTGAGAAATATCTTAAATACAGTTGTAAAATAAACTCATTTGGCATGCGTTAAGAAAATCATCAGGTAAACCAACCCGTTAGTTTCTTTTCAGCGTTGTTTCTCACTTTAAGAAAAGAGATCTTTAAAAAAAAAATATATATATATTCTTCTTAAATTAAGAACCGCCTTTTATTGTTAAAGCTCTGCTTCAAAACAAGCGTCGACGGGCTGGTTTTGTTTTTTGTTTTCAACTTGATAAGGGGCTTGAAATAAATGTTTTAAAGCTTGATTCAATATATTTTTCACTTGTCTGAACTTAATATGCATGTAAAATAACCAGCTTTAAGTTTAAGACATCAAGCTAGAAAAAATGTATGTATAGTCTCAGAACAAGAGTAACAGTCTCACACATTCTGCCTTTGTCAAGTATATTACACTCAAAATAAGATCATAAAGATGTTTTTTGCAGGATATGTCGACTTGGTTAGATAGAAAGTTTTTGCAGTGTTAACCTAAAATGATGTAATGACAAGATAAACAACTCTGTGTTGGTCATGCAATGGACGAGCTTCATACAAGCTGGGATACACACCACCCTTCCTGTCACCCTGACCCTAACCTGGTAAAGAAAACGAATGGATGTTATTGATGCTGTCACCCAATTGGTGATCGACTGAAAATCTGTGTTGGAAAAAATGATTGCAGTGCTTATTAATATATTTGACACCATTAATTAATTGCTCTCCACAGCCATCAGTGTGATTTGAGATTTACACCCCATCATTGGTAGACTGACTAAAATAAGGCCAAAAAGGAGAATACCTTTTAAAGCCATTAAGATCCCATCTTAGCTAGGATGAGTTTATCATGAGTTTGGTTATTCCTTTAATGAAAAAAAGAAAAAAAAAAAAAAAAAAGGGAAAACATTTATTCTATTAAAGACAAAAGACATGCTTCTTTATCACCTTGTCTTTATCGGGTAACTTTGTCTCCAGGTTGTTAAATTCAGCAGCAGAGAAGCATATCTGCTGCAGACCTGCACACTTTTTCCTCTTCATCTACTTTCTAATAGAATAAATAAGTACAGCACAGACTCACTGATGCCCTGACACCAAAGCTTCTCCTCAGCTGCACATGGTTATAAATGCATTGCTTCTACAACAATTCTGCATGACCATAAGATGTGAGAAGACCTTGAGTTGTTGTCAGCTCAAGGTCCCAATGAGCGGAGGCAGGAATTGTTCTGATGGCTGCGTCTTTACACACTGTGCAGCTGGGGTTCTTGTTTGTTTCTTCCCGAAGACAGAACGCAGCCTGTTAACTAACGTGCACCTTCTACAGTTAATGCAGTCGTGTGTGGCATCTCCCCACCAGATTACTGCAGCCCCATCAGCATGTAATGCTGGAAATGATTTCAAAAGAAACTGAAAAAAAATCTGAGTCTTTGCTGAAGTGATAAATTTAAGGTTTTTGAAAGTTTTATGGCTGAATTGAACAGCTGGCTGCTTTCAAAGGCTTTAACACACCATTGTAGGGGGTAACTTGACATCCTCTTTCATGATGTATAGGCTACCGGTGAAATTTGCCTTGCATGCATAGGAATTAAACAAGACTTTTCCATTAGAGACGCTCCAGTTTGCAGCGTGAATCAAAGAAGGAAAACTAAAATTCCACATATCTGTTAAAGCAAAGAACACATGTTTTCAGTACCAGCATCTTATGTGTTCATGTTGTCCAAATGTCCCTGAATGCAACCAAAAGCTCCCCTTGTCTTTTCATCCAGGAATTGAAAAGGCATTTATTTTTATTAGAAAGTGGTAACTCACCACTAATGCTTCCATTTATACAGCTTGTATTGTTTGCTTGTGTTTTAAACAGCCTCTGCTGCTCCGTAGCTCTCTGTGGTTTGTCTGCACAGCCGGACGGACATCTGCAGCAGAGCTCCCCTGTGACTCCCATTATGGGATTACAGAGCAGTTTGGAATTGGCCACATTTTGATTTAAAGCCTCTGTCACACACTCAGAATGCACTGGTTGCATGTGCACGCAGGAGCACCACCACAAAAGAGCTGCTGTGGGAGAGTGAATTAAATGAGTCTGCCTATCTGTTGGCCTACTGCTCAGCAAACTACGAGGGATAATTACTTATGAGTGGGCTGCTGTTATTGATGGGGCAGGGATGGAGTGAAGTGTTTCACTGCTGTTCTTAAATACTTAATCTGGCCGCATTTATCTCAGCCAGCAACACATCGTCACTCTAAGAAACCCTAGTTTCTGAAACGCATTTAGCAGATGAACTTGGTAAAAATATCAGAAATAATAAGTCATTCATTCTATGTCTTTCTGAAAACACAAAAGTGAGAGCTGCTGTGGACCATTTAATGGGCCATATAAATGAACCAAGCACACAGCAGCATTCATCACATGAAACAAACAGGAAAAAAAAGGATCAAGAAACAGAAGAGTGATAAAATACTGGCAATGGAGATATCCAGGATCAAACAGAATGGAAAATGGCAAAGACATGCATTGCTTTTCTGTTTAAAATGAAAAGAAGGGCTTTCTTTTCTAAAAAAAAAAAAAAATGAGCTGGGCTGGCAGCAGGCAGCGGTTGTGTTTGTGCTCGCCATAAAGTGAGGGACTGAGTGACAAGGACTGCTGTTGGAGCGTACATCACCGCATGCAGCACATCTTACCCCCCAGCACCATGTGGCGGTTAATGATGGGTGTGAAATGATGAACATGTTTTAAGCGGTCAAGTCTCTCTGTTTTGATCACTAATACCCCCACAAATATATTTCAAATCAAGTTACGCTATATAGCCAAGAGTTTTCTCATCTGTCTCTGCATGCATATGAACTTAAGTGACATCCCATTCTTTAACCATATGGTCTAATATGATGTTGGCCCACCCTTTGAAGTTATAACAGCTTCAGGTTTTCTCTGAAAAATTTCCACAAAGTTCAGGAGTGTGTTTATGGGAAGTTTTTACCTTTTTTCCAGAAGCACATTTGTGAGGTCTGTGGGGTAGTGTGTCCAAGGTTGAAGAAGATTAGACGTAGATAGGATCAGCAGTCCTGGGATTTCCTTAAAGATAAACGTTTTATTTCCCAAAAGTTGTCCATCGTACAGTTTCAAAGATCTATGAGCAATCAGTCACCAGTTTGACATCTTTTTCCCTCACTCTCCCTCCTCGTGAGCTCCCAAAACTGACTACTTATAAACCCCATTAGACACACACCTGATTTGATTTAGCTTAAACCATTTCCCCATATCACTATACCCAGCAACATTTCTACACCAACATTAATAAACAAACCAAATTCCTACACAAACAAAAATACACAAGCGAAATACCAGTTCTAATACATTATTTCAAATAAGCCCACACTTAAAGAAATTACAGAAGAGGAAATCCTCCACTTGGTTTCTCCCAATCAACTAATCTAGGAAGTCACTCACACCTGCAATGAGGAAGTGCTTTGTTGGCCATTCCCCAACACCGATCCTGCAAGGTGGAGTTAAACAAAGAATAATGTTAAATGGTAACACAATGAAAAATGCAACACAATGCAAACACTAACAACTCGGGATAGTAAGTGCAGCATGGTTACCTGGCAACAGAAATAATAGAATCAAGTTAAAGGGACAAATATGAGAAAAGGTAAATGTTAGGGACAAGTGGTGAACAATTACAATCTCACCCACTTTGTCACAAGGTCATGCACTGATGTTGAACAAGGAGACCTAGCTTGCAGTCTTCACTCTTAATTTACACCAAAGGTGTTCTGTTCTGTGGAGGTCAAGACCCTCTGCAGGTCCGTCAAGTTCTTACCAAGCAGCAACATTCAATTCAGCTCTTCAGAAACCTATGGGTGATGTCACAGAGGATCCATCCAGCTCTTATATACAGTCTATGGTTCGTGTAGCTGCTATCGATGGCACAGTTGAAGTTATTTAATCATTTGAGTTATATTACATTATACATTTGTTAAGAAGACTTTTCTGTTGTTCCAATCATAATTGTATTAAAGCCGCTTAACGAACCGTTTCATATCTAAGATGGAACCAACAAGCTCTTCAAGCAGCGACAAGGGGCTGCTGGAGATCCCGTCAAAGACAATAAGAATGTTAAAATGGAAATAACCACTCGGGACTCATGCACCAGGAAGATTTTATTTAACCCCCTTTTAACCCTCCTTTTTATTTAATAATAAGGTATGTCAGCTCGTGTTTATTTTTCTTTATTTTTCATGTAGATGCTAATGTGTTAGCTGTATTTACAGGACACTTGACCTGTTGTGTTTTTGAAGCATGATTGATATGTTAGCCTGTCATGTAATATATTTATATCATATATTGTATATTTTTTGTGTTTATATATTTTTTTGTATATTTTATGCAGTTCTCACGGTGTGGTTGACGGCACGTGTGTGCAAATAAATGCCTGTAACTCAAGAACGCCTTGTGTCCATAATTAAATCTCAGGGGTGTTACAGTTCTTACACACCAAACTGGCTCATCCATGTCTTAATGGACCTTGCTGTGTGTCTTGGTGTGCACTCAGTTTGGAACAGGCAGGAACCATTCCCAAACTGTTCCCATAGGAACAGTTTGATACATGGAAATGTCCAAAACCTCTTAGTATACATAAAGCCTTCTGACTTCCTTTCGCTGGAACTCAGGGCCAAGCCTAGTTTCTGAAGAACATCCTCACTCCATAATACCCCTCCATGAAGCTTCACACTTGGCGGGTTTCACTCCACTGCATCCAACGCTTTGCATTGCACTTTGTAGTGTACGGCTCATATGCAGCAGCTCAGCAAAAAGCTCCAACCATGGAGCGCTCCAGGCACTGTTGTGGCGCTAATCTGGAGACCATTTGAAGTTTGGAAGTCTGGAGTGTTTGAAAGTTGGCAATCTCTATGCACCTCAGCATTTGCTAACCACGCTCCGTCATTTTACATGGTTACCACTTAATGGCTGAGCTGCTGTTGTTCTCAGATGCTTCAGTTTGTTATTAAACCGCTGACAATTGACCGTGGAGTGTCTAGTAGCAAGGAAATGTCATGACTGGACTTGTAGCACAGGTAGCATGCAATCACAGAACTACAGTGGAAATTCACTGATCTCCTGAGGGAGATCAATTCTCTCACAAATGTTAGTAGAGGCAGCCTGCATGGCTAAGTGCTTGATTTTATACACTTGTGGCCTTGGAAGTTATTCAAACACCTGCTTTTCAATATTTGTATGGGTGAATGAATACTTCAAGCAATATAGAATAATTGTAGACATTTCCAAAAGTTTCATTTCCAGATAACATTTACAGTGCTTTCAAGATTTTTTCAGGGCAGGTGTGAAGACGTTAACCCTTCTCAGCGAGTGGACGGGTTTTTCTGGAGCTGCTGTAGTTTCAATATCCATTCAGATTAACGGGAGAGCGGCAGAATTTTCAGTCTTTTAATTCAGCTGCAGAGTTGCTTGTACGTTTCATTTTTTTATTGACTTGTAAAAATATTTAAAGCCCCTTAGTTTTCTCTTTTTTTTATTTCTGTTTTGCAATGTCTATATCTGTTGCTTGTCAAGTCTTACTTGTCAAGTCTAGTAGAAAATCTTGAACGGACCAAGGTGCTAATAGCATATTTAATTCCTCAGGGCACCCTAATAAAGCCTGGCTATCATGAAGTTTTGTGTAAAACTTTCTTACTTACTTCCTCTTCAGCATGTGTATAGAAATGTCAGCGTTAAAAATGGTTGGATTTTAAGTGGGATCACATGTGCAGAAGCGCCCATTCCATCAGCCCGCTCAGCTTTTTTTAAGCTTCTCTGGCTCTGTCACATGCTCGGTTTTTCATGCTACTTTCATGGATTTATGTCACCGTGCACTGCTGGGTAGCAACTCCAAGCTCCGTTCATGTTCTTTAGACTTACAGCTAAAGAATGAAGGTAAGGCGGCAAGTGTTTATACTGTATATGGCCGTCACGATGGCACTTCACTTTTAAGAGACTTTCATCACCCTTTTATTCACAGACCTCCAATACCTTTTTCTATTTATAAAAATTATGCACAAGGAAGACCTTTTCCCGCACGTCTGCTCTCATTATCTGGTGTGTGGGCTTCTCGTCCTAGTCACTTAGGTTTTGTCACTTCTCTTTTCCCACGCTGTCAAACTTGCTTCAGTCTTAATTCTGTCATGAAAACACTGGTCTGTTGGTCTTCTTGACTGTGACTTTTTGAGCCAATCAGCCTAATCTCCATTGGGTAAAACTGCACGTTTTCATTTCCTCTCTCCAAGCTGACTTTTGCACAACTGCTTCTCCCTCTTCCTGATGCAGAAGAGTCTCATTAGAAATATCTGCTCGTCCTCCATCAGCATCTAGACTACTGGGAGTTCTTGTTTTATTCTCATCCTTTTCCTTTATTCGTTCACAGAGATGAAGCATCAGAGTCTAATCACTGAACAGAATAGTTTCAATTAAAATTTTTGGACATCGACTAATTTAGCGACATCCACTTAGTTGATCTTTTCTTTTTGAATTTACATAATTACTTCATATATCAGAGGGTTATCATCAGGAGCAGAAAATCTGGTCTGACAGTGTCCACTTTGTTTCACCATCACTGGATGGGATGAAAGCATTTTAGTTTGTCCTACTTGTCTGCAGTCTGACAGATTTGAAGAGGAAACAGCATGTAGTTGGATGACCATTACTAAACTTCTCCACTTCCAGTGCCTTTAATTGCAGGAACTGCACTTTATATATATATATATATATATATATATATATATATATATATATATCCCTGAGCCGTCACCTTATCGTGGTGGAGGGGTTTGTGCGTCCCGAAGATCCTAGCAGCTATGTTGTCGGGGGCTTTATGCCCCTGGTAGGGTCACCCATGGCAAACAGGTGTCTAGGGGAGGGACCAGACCAAGCACGGCTCATAGACCCCTATGACGATGACAAACCTGGGCATAAATGTTCCCTTGCCCGGACGCGGGTTACCGGGACCCCCCTCTGGAGCCAGGCCTGGAGGCGGGGTACGAGAGCGAGCGTCTGGTGGCCGGGCCTTCGCCCATGGGGCCCGGTCGGGCTCAGCCCGAAAGGGTTACATGGGCCCCACCTCCCGTGGGCTCACCATCTGCGGGAGGAGCCGTAGGGGTCGGGTGCAATGTGAGCTGGGCGGCAGCAAGGGGCGGGGACCCTGGCGGTCCGATCCCCGGCTGCAGAAGCTGGCTCTAGGGACGTGGAACGTCACCTCTCTGGTGGGGAAGGAGCCTGAGCTTGTGCGCGAGGTTGAGCGGTTCCGACTAGATATAGTTGGACTCACCTCGACGCATGGCTTGGGCTCTGGAACCAGTACCCTCGAGAGGGGCTGGACCTTCTTCCACTCTGGAGTTGCTCATGGTGAGAGGCGCCGAGCAGGTGTGGGCATTCTCATCAGCCCCCAGCTTGGTGCCTGCACGTTGGGGTTTACCCCGGTGGATGAAAGGGTAGTTTCCCTCCGCCTCCGGGTGGGGGGACGGGTCCTGACTGTTGTCTGTGCTTATGCGGTTCAGAGTACCCACCCTTTCTGGGGTCCTTGGAGGGAGTGCTGGAGGGTGCTCCTTCTGGGGACTCCATTGTTCTGCTGGGGGACTTCAATGCTCACGTGGGCAATGACAGTGAGACCTGGAGGGGAGTGATTGGGAGGCATGGTCCCCAACCTCTGAACCCAAATGGTGTTTTGTTATTGGACTTCTGTGCTCGTCATGGATTGTCTATAACGAACACCATGTTCCAGCATAAGAGTGTCCATATGTACACCTGGCATCAGGATTCCCTGGGCTGCAGTTCAATGATCGACTTTGTAGTCGTATCGTCGGACCTGCGGCCACATGCCTTGGACACTCGGGTGAAGAGGGGGGCGGAGCTGTCAACTGATCACCACCTGGTGGTGAGTTGGCTCAGATGGTGGGGGAGGAAGCCGGTCAGAGCTGGCAGGCCCAAACGTGTTGTGAGGGTCTGCTGGGAATGTCTGGCTGAGTCCCCTGTCAGAGCGAGCTTCAACTCCCACCTTCAGCAGAGCTTCGAACATGTCCCGGGTGAGGCGGGGGACATTGAGTCCGAATGGGCTGTGTTCCGTGCCTCTATTGCTGAGGCGGCCAGCCGGAGCTGTGGCTGCAAGGTCGTTGGTGCCTGTCGTGGTGGTAATCCCAGGACTCGTTGGTGGACACCAGCAGTGAGGGATGCTGTCAAGCTGAAGAAGGAGTCCTATCGGGCCTTCTTGGCCTGTGGGACTCTGGAGGCAGCTGATGGGTACCGACGGGCTAAGCGGCATGCGGCTTCGGCCGTTGCCGAGGCAAAAACTCGGGCATGGGAGGAGTTTGGCGAGGCCATGGAGAAAGACTTCCGGACGGCTTCGAGGAGATTCTGGTCCACCATCCGGCGGCTCAGGGGGGGGAAGCAGTGCTCCATCAATACTGTGTACAGTGGAGATGGGGAGCTGCTGACCTCAACTCGGGACGTTGTGGGTCGGTGGAGGGAATACTTCGAAGACCTCCTCAATCCTACCAACACGGCTTCCCATGAGGGAGCAGAGCTGGTGGACTCAGGGGTGGACTCTCCTATCTCTGGGGCTGAAGTCACTGAGGTGGTCAAAAAGCTCCTTGGCGGCAAGGCCCCGGGGGTGGATGAGATCCGCCCGGAGTTCCTTAAGGCTCTGGATGCTGTGGGGCTGTCCTGGCTGACACGCCTCTGCAGCATCGCGTGGACATCGGGGGCAGTACCGCTGGATTGGCAGACTGGGGTAGTGGTCCCCCTTTTTAAGAAGGGGGACCGGAGGGTGTGTTCCAATTACAGGGGAATCACACTCCTCAGCCTCCCTGGTAAGGTCTATTCAGGGGTCCTGGAGAGGAGGGTCCGCCAGATAGTCGAATCCCGGATTGAGGAGGAGCAGTGTGATTTTCGTCCTGGTCGCGAAACAGTGGACCAGCTCTATACCCTCTCTGGGGTCCTGGAGGGGGCATGGGAGTTTGCCCAACCAGTCTACATGTGCTTTGTGGACCTGGAGAAGGCATTCGACCGTGTCCCCCGGGGGCTCCTGTGGGGGGTACTCCGGGAGTATGGGGTACCGGACCCCCTTGTACGAGCTGTCCGGTCCCTGTACGACAGGTGTCAGAGCTTGGTCCGCATTGCCGGTAGTAAGTCGGATTCGTTTCCGGTGAGGGTTGGACTCCGCCAAGGCTGCCCTTTATCACCGATTCTGTTCATAACTTATATGGACAGAATTTCTAGGCGCAGCCGAGGGGTTGAGGAGGTCCGACTTGGTGGCCTCAGGATTGGGTCCCTGCTTTTTGCGGATGACGTGGTCTCCCTTAGAGATAGGGTGAGGAGCTCGGTCATCCGGGAGGGGCTCAGAGTAGAGCCGCTGCTCCTTCGCATCGAGAGGAACCAATTGAGGTGGCTCGGGCATCTGGTCAGGATGCCTCCTGGACGCCTCCCTGGTGAGGTGTTCCAGGCCCGTCCCTCTGGGAGGAGACCCCTGGGAAGACCCAGGACACGCTGGAGGGATTACATCTCTCGGCTGGCCTGGGAACGCCTCGGGATCCCCCCCGCAGAGTTGGCAAATGTGGCTGGGGAGAGGGAAGTCTGGGCTTCCCTGCTTAGGCTGCTGCCCCCGCGACCCGACCCCGGATAAGCAGCAGAAGATCGATGGATGGATGGATGGATATATATATATATATATATATATATATATATATATATATATATATATATATATATATATATATATATATATATATATATATATATATATATATATATATATATATATATATATATATATAGATAGATAGATAGATAGATAGATAGATAGATAGATATACCGTATAAAGCAGTAGCTGTTTGCATGATGTTGGGTCTGTACCATCATCTGCAATGTGGTTATGGCAGCAGGCCATCATATCCAGTATTGTCCCTGCAGGATGGGACAGAAACTCTGCAAAACGTCGCATAAAAGCTTCCCAGGAGTCAGAGCATAAACAAGGCAAGAGATCATAATGGTGAAAGAGATTCAAATGAAAAAGTTTTTATAGCAAATATACCATCGCAACTATTTTGCAACTAAACCTCCCAAAAAGTAAAATGTTTCTGTTCGGTTTCTCACTTTCGGTAATACCAATTGCTCATCATCGGAAAGACTCATTCGTTAATTTTACAGCAAAATATGACTTGTGAGAATCCTGCATTTGTGGAATAAGCAGTACAGGTAAACACGAGGCAGAATCCCCCACAATGCTCTCCAGTTGGTATTCACTCTTTAGTTTTGAGTTGATTGGCAGGTTGGATGAAGGAAAAGAGACACATTTTATGCATTTTTACTTGTTTGTTGTTTTACACGGTCACATTTTACACAGTTAGGAATCTCAATAGATTTTGGATGATCTATGCACAGTAACAACAGCCTGACCGGTCTTCATCATGCTGCTCACCTTCCTGGTTTGTTTGGAGATGGCATCCAATTCCGAAACAAGGAACTGTAGGTCAACCAGGTTGGTTGTTATGGTCCATGTACCGCAGGGGTGTCCAGCTCCAATCCTCAAGGGCCACAATTCAGCAGGTTTTTTTACATTTCTCTGCTCCAACACACTTAACTTAAACTAATGAGAAACTGTGCAGAACTTCATAGGCTGTTGGATCTATTTTATTTGAGTCACTGAAAACCTTCAAGACAGTGAAACTCATGGATCAACTTTGAACACAGTTGATCTAGTACATGCAACACGCCCAAGATTATTCCACATATTTTCATTGGGGTTTATTCTGGACTCATAGCTATTTCATCATCTCCACTCCCAAATTCTGGAGGTAGTCTGTGAGGTGCTGTGGGGGAAGATGTTGTCCACACGGAGTATGTAGTTTGGTCCCACATTCCAGAGGTTTTTCACTCCAAAGTCTCATTCCAATGTGTTTGACTGTCGGTTAGGTCCCAATCAGATGCCATTCATATGTCTGACTGAAACGCACCTGGCACCACATGAACGTCAAACCAAGAGTGATACCAAAATACCACATCTGGCACATTTTTGGAGGGACATAACCCACACATTTAGCTATGTTGCTCATGTTGCCAATGCATGATCCTTTTAAGTTTTATCTAATTGTCAAGGTGATAATCTGGCTTTGTATGTCTAATCCAATATAAACTGGTATTATTAATGGGGAGAAATAATAGAAGTCACACAAATTTCCTTAATTTTTGTTTATTTTCATCAGTTCACTGATCCTCCACTGTTTAAGCAAGACTTAACAAATGAAAGTGTTGCAAACAATAAAATAAACAATGAACCAATTAATTTTGAACAAAATAATCTTGTATTTTGGCGTTTTCAAATATGGCATTTTTATCGAAATAGCTCTTTGTGAACTATGAGATGAGTTACTGCAAAGGTCAGAGAGAATGAAAATTTATTTTTCTTTGTACTTGGTATCCTTCTCCTCACTGTTTGGCAAACCAGTCTGCCCAGGAAAAGGGGAAATTTTTAAGAAGAAATAGGGGTCACTGTGGACCCGCAGAGCCACCAGGATGGGAGTGACCGCATAAAGCAAGTTAGCTACTAAGACTGTCCAGAAAACGTCATTTGGGATGCGAAACGGAGCTGTGGTGCGAGGGTGGAGGGACCCCCCAATGTGGGACCATTGGCACTGGAAGACGACAGGAAGACAGAGATTAGATTATGTTGCTATATAGGAATACAAAACATTGTACTGACATTTCCACTTCCGCTGGTGTTTACTCTGTTCTCTACACACACTGATTAAGGATCAGCTGATGCCTCTTGCTTCTTTCTACTCACTCCCCAGAGAAAAAAATTAAACGTTTGGGGGGTTTTTTCCACAATTGCTGATGTATTTAAGAGCAGAGCAGGAAAAAAGTTACAGAGAAAGCACGGGAATTATTCAGCATAACAAGCTGGCTATTTAGATCTGCAACCAGTGTACAGAAAAAAAGCTTTAATCAAGGAGTTCCTTTCCTCATTGGTTCAGTCTCGCTATTAGATCGATACTAAGAGAGAGAGAGCATCACCAGATTGTTTAAAAATATGCTTGAAAGGACAAACATGAACCAGGTCAGTATTAATGGGATGAAAGCTCATTATATGGAATAAACTCCCTGAACATCTAACATCTTTTTTTCTTTTACTTTATTGCTGCCAAAAACTTTAATCAGTCAGAGGCAACAATTATTGCTGCAACTGCAACAAACAATCAGCAAAGCAAGCTTCGGTGTACAACAGCTGTATCCTCACAAGCATTTACCCGTATCGACTGTTTGTCTTTCTGCTGTTACCTGGATTATGGCTCCAGCGAGGAACAACGTCCAGTCTGACATCCATGTGCAGCCGGGTTTGAGGAGGCCGTAAACAAAAGCACCCAGGAGGGGTAGCCCGTAAAAGAATAAGTGCAGCATCTAGAAAAAAAATACAGCCTTTTTTATTTTTTTGGGTTCATACAGTTATGATCATTGTTATTGTTCCTATTAAATTTGCTTCTATTTCCATATTTTAAATCCGATGAGTTCTGCAGCTCATTGCGACATACAGAATGAGGTTGTATAATATGGTGCGTATTCCAGAGAGTGAGGTTCTGGATGGAGCTGGAAGAACTCTTCATCACTGTCAGTCGATGCTGTTAAGCCCCGACCAACAACACACCAGATAATTAATACAGTATGACCTCACTGTCTTCTGGCCAACACTTCACCTACTCAACCTGAATACAGAGGAGGGACGCTTGAAACTCAAAATGCAAGTTACACCTGCCTAAAAGTTGCTCCACTAGACCAGAAAAATACCAGAAAAATAAGCACTAAAATGTAAGTAATTGTCAGAAACTTAACTACTTGGATCTTTCTCACCTCCTTAAAGGCAGAGTATGTAAGATTTCAAGGCGATTCTTTCCACCACCAGGTGGCAAACACCAGGTCGTGAGCAAAACCGCAAAACTGCTACCTCCACAAACGACCACAGGTTGGCAGTAGTGAGCAAAACTCACCCCTCACCACTCCTCCTTGCCAGTTCCAATTAGGGCAGGAATCGCTTGTGAGCTGTAGCTCAGAGCCGCTCTGCAATAAATGGGCTTATACTCCCCCTACTGGTGTAAAAAAAGTACTTTTTTTTTTTTTACTGGTCAGAAAACATTCAAGAAGGGTCTTTGTCATTTATTAAACTTGTAATTTAATAACACATCAAATATGGACAGACTGAATCCTACATGTTTAAAAAACTATCTAATTATGATTGTAGTTATTTTTTAGTTAATTTATTTTGAAAATATTGAAAATCTTACATACTCTACCTTTAATCTGATTCAGAATTAAACATTTTATTCTCCAGCGTAGCTGCACATAGCTAATAAATGTCTAACAATAAAAAACTGTACTATAAAATATAAGGTGAAATAAGATCTCTCAAAAGGAAATTCTGTAGAATCTTTGCTTTTTCCAAACTGATCTAAAACATTGTGGTGCTGAATTTTTTATTTTTTTTTTTTTTGGATTATTTTTCTGCTCTCCTCTCTGAAACACTAATTTGCACAGTCAGCACAAAGAAATCCCTCCACACAGGAGCTCTTGTAGAACTTTCTTGACCTTCAGATTGAAACATTTCGAGCATAAAAGTCCGTTTCTCACTTTATATACTTTTAAAATTACACCAGCGAACGATCTCTTTTCATACCCAGTCCGAGGTCCAGATGAATTCTAATGAGTCAATCATAAATGCCCTTCAGTCTTTTGTTGCAATGTCTTTTTATTGCTGCCCTGGTAATCTATCACATACCGTTCATCTTTAATGAATGAAGCGGCCGCCCGTTAAAGCAGAAGTGTACCATTCTGCAACAAGCCCAAACTTCCTTTTCATTTCTTTGCTCCCTCACGTACATTATAATCAAACACCCAAGAGCCCCTGATAAGCACACATGCACAAATGCTAATTTGTGAATGCTGCTTACTGAGATATTATTTCACATGCTGCACACACCGTCCTCCCACCCAGCAAGATGCAAATGGCAGACGTTTGGGATTAGCTTATCAGGTTTTGGGCTCCTTTTTTTCTCTGATCAATGATTTCAATTGTGCACGGACTGCGGCCCTGGCAATGTCTTTGGATAACCTATTGACAAAGCCGTGTACGTCGAACAAAGCACAACAAAACCCAAAGCAACCAGAGGTCAGGAGAAGAAAAGAAAATGGATTCCAATCAGCTGCCAGTCACAGTGATTATACCTTTTCCATCTGAAGCCAATGAAAGAACTGGAATCCCTGCTGTAATAATAAAAAATTGGCTTTGTGATCAGTTGCAAGTTTTTAAGGATGGAGGACATGAGGGCAAGCTTCCGGCATGCTCAGAGACGTACCCATGACAGCAGAGGTTCATCTGGAGAGGAGCTTTTCGGTGCTACACCTGCAACAGACACTCAGGCTGAATGGGGAGACAAAAGGAGAGAAAAAGACCCACCATGACTCTGGGGAAGCCCACGGGGTCCTTCAGGTAGGGTTCATATTGCTTCAGGTACACAGAGCAAGCGTCAAGTGGAGAGTCCAGAGCCACCTGCAGGTCATGGAGCAGAGAACAGACCTGAATTTCCACCTGACCTTGTCAGAACAGGAACATTTTCAGACTGATTCACGGCTTTTGTACCAAGTTATAGAAGTAGCTTAAATTCATCAGAGTTAAATGTCTTTATAGTAAATATAAAGCTGCTCTCACCAAGCTGTACATGTATTTTACATAAAAGACACTTGTAGCTTTACAAACAACATCCTATTGTTTTCATCTTTTTTAATCTCTGTCTCATATAATATTTATGGACCTCTCCATTCAGTGCAGGCCATCCTTAATAACAAGCATGTAACATAACAATGAAGCCTGATTGGTCACATTAGCTTCTTCTCAAACCTTATAATCTCTTACTTACACCACAACAGTTACAGTGCCTTTAACTCTGTTGTAAAAGGGATCTACTCACCAAGCCTCTGAGGGTGGTGAAGGCAATAGAAGCTAACAGGAGCACGACGAGGACAATGTCAAAGGGACGCCAGATCAGCTTCATGCTCTGAGCTTGCTGGGCCTAGGAAGAAATGAAACACGCAGCACAAAGCTGGTTAGTCAATGTAGTTATTACATTGCAAACTCTTAGTTTCATATCACACAGTGACCAAAATAAAAACTTTTCTTTGGTTGGTGTCCATATATGTGCACACACCCTGTTAAATCCTGAGATCAATGATGCAATTTCCTGCAGGTGATACGGACCTTGAAATCAGATACAGACACAGGATTGGCAGCATATGGTAGATTATTACTCCTCCACCACCCCTGCAACATTATTAATGTGGATTTGTGTGCTAGTTGTGTGTATCGTTGTTTAAATCCTGATCTCTCCAAACCACGATAGAAACTTCAGGCTTGTCTAAAGAAAATCTCAGTTTACCTAAAAAATTGAAAAAAACGACTTAAACATTTTAGCCTGCTTGACATTCAAATGTAATGTTGCCTCCCTCAAACAACCCAACTACATCCTCTCTCCTCTTTCTTCCAGCTGCTTTTCAGAAACTGAGAAATCCTACAGATGGTTGTGATGCAATCAATTTCAGGATCTCAGGCAGGACAGTGAAAGGAAGAGGAGACAAGGACAAGACATATTCTTAAAGGCATTCCTGGGATGTCACATTTGCAAGCTGATCAATGGCCAAAAAGTGTCAGATCCCAACATGACAGAGAAAGATTTGTCATGTGCATCCTCCACAATGTTGCAGGTCCAGAGGCATAAAGAACGTGATTATACAGCCACTTGAGAAGGTAGGAAATGTCCCCAAAAAAATAACTCATGTTTAACAGAAAACTGCCTGTCTTCCAACGCTAAAGATATGGTGTTTCCTCTGTCAGGGTAATATTATTGCATCTTACTTCTGCCTGCCGTTGCTTTAAATTGATCCAGCTGGATGAACTATTTGATAGAAAAATCAAGAAGTGGACATATCGCATGCAAATCTGGTGATACAACATTAACAAACTATTAAAGTGAATACTTCACAAATCCCAACAGTCATAACCAGGAATGACAAAAATGTGAATAAATGCACTCATCTATAAACCTCTAAACATTTTTTTATCAAGGTCTAATGCACTGAACTCACGTTGTATCCGCCGATTAGTGGTCTGTCCTTGGGCCGAGTGAATAGTGAGACGGCTCCCAGCACCGGCATCAAAAGGAAGAGAAAATTGAGCCAGAAGGCTGGATGGATCTCTGACCCGTATTTACCTGCCAGAAAGACACTTTTATCAGCTCGCACTCAACCATTCAAACACATCCTTGTAAACATGTGAGTGTAACTTGACAATTAAACATCCTATTAAAGCCTCAACGGGACACTTGCAGCAAAAGCAAACAGTGCAGTGTGTCTGTTGTAATATAACAGAGAAAAACAATACATTGCCTGCAGACACTGATCTTGTGACACTTATGTATGCAGTTTGAAATGCCAACAACAGATGCTTTCGATGTGTTTTCTGCTTTGTTCTGTGGCTTGTGGTGGCAGGCGTGTGTTGGAAGGCTGAACTGTGACGCTGATGGTACACGGCAGGGCAGATGTTCGACTGATTAAAGCTCGTCATCATGAGACACCTGGAAACGGAGATAGAAACAGGCTCACCTGCCACTATTCCAGTAATAAACACACTCATGTTGGCACACAGAGAGCCAGCCCAGAACAAACCCAGGGTACGGTAGGCTTTCCTGGAAAAAAAAAAAAAAAGGATTCAGTGTTCAGCTAAACACTGTAAAGATGTAATGTGTGATGATTATCTTCAAGGTGTTGCTTTGTTGAAGTGAAACGTTCGAGAACTCAATGCAAGTTTCATCTAAACCACATTTGCTGTTCAAGGGTGAGTGTTGCATGAAAATGTTCACTTTCTGTAGAGCACCTGCCTGAAGGCAGTAAACTCTGAACTCTTGAACTCACTGACTGTCTCACTCTATGGGGAGGGTTAGGGCTTTCTAAAATAAAAATAAAAATAAAAAAAACACTGTTTTGTTCAGCCTTTCCTTGAAACTGTATGTAATAAAAGCATTCTGGTGGAAAACTTTATCTTCAAAACAATCTCCACTGAGTCCTGGGAGCGAAAGTAGAGGCAACTGGACTTCTGTTTCTTGGTGAAGAGACTGAAGACATTTCACCTCTCCTCCAAAAGGCCTCTTCAGCTCTAGCCAGGAGCAAGAATATCATCATTCTGTATGTAGGAGAAGTATCTGAAAAACTCTGAAGGATCTTCTCCAAGCATGACATCCCAGTACATTTCAGACCAAACACCACCCTTAGACAGAAACTGGTTCACGCAAAGAACAAAACACCCAAACACAAGCTGAGAGGCATTGTTTGTGCCACGTAGGGCAGCCAGAAGCTTTCAGATCTTTGTAAAGGAAAGACAAATAAAAAAAATCTACCACTTTATCTATAAAGAACTTTTAAACCAACAAAAATGCTGACCAAAATGCTGCACAGTTAACTAAAAATAATAGTGAATTAAAATTGAATTAAACCACTTCATAAATGCATGCAGCAACCGAGGAGTGGTCCGTCTGCATCTGAAGGATGAAGGAAACTCTTCAGGGGTATTAAAGTACACATCTTGAACAGAGAAGACAGCTGGTCGGAGAATGGTGTTGATTAAGCCATCCGTGTCAAACTGGAAAAATCATCTCTGAAAAGAAGACGTGGTTTCGGGTATCACCTTCCCAGCACCTGCGGTGCAGCCTTGTCTCTCCTCCCCACACGGTTTCACAATCATTCACACGTTAAACATGGTGACAAAACTGTTTTGGTCAACTGAATGGTCAGGTGAGTCTGTGACACCATGTGACTTTAACAATTCTTTACATATGTTTATTTAATGCTTATAAGTCAAAACTCCCCTGCTGATTGGTTAAAAGAGAAGAAGTCTTTCAAATGAGAGGTGAGGCATTCACTTTTTAGGATCTCCTTGACATGGAAGACTGAGAATCAGCTTGAGATGAGACTCGAGTAAATACACCATTCTACTGACTTGTTGAAAAGATCAGTGAATTAGGATGTGATGCAGATGTATTATTGTGTGTTTTATTATGACTTGGGCTGCTTGCATCACCCACCTGTCTGTTATCCTGCTGATCATCATCAGGTACATGATAAAGTGTGCGATTCCATCCCAGTAACACATCATAATGGCATAAGCTGTTCCCAAGTAGGGCTCTCCCTGAAACACAGCTCATTTTTAGACATGTTGCAGTGGAAGCAGTTCATGATAAACGTTGGTTTTGACATGTTTACCCTCTCCTAAAAGTCCCTGTTTGATCAGTGTGTTATTCTAGATGATGACAACTGATTTCATAGTGAAAATGTGAAACCTACTGTCTTCTGGTAGAATTCCATAAAACCGGAAATAATGCCATCGTATTCCAACGCGCTCGTCAGGTCAATGATGCAGGTAAAAGAAAATTCAGCAAAAACTGTTGAAGAAAGGAAACAGTCATTCAAAACCTTGTTTTGAAACTTATTTTACATTTATATCTCACAGCTTAGTTTATGGGGAAAAAAAACATTTAGTCCCGCTGTAATATTTCCTGTCTTCTTAACAACTTTTTATGAGGCAAAAAATATTATAATTCAACTGGCGAGCCATTGATTTATGGGACAGTACAGGGAGAAAATTAAGCCCTGAGCAGTGAAGTAGGCTTGAGGCATATTTTAATCAAATCCACAGTGAGGAGCCTGTCCTCAGGTTAAAAACCCAGCAGAGCTGAAAGGCCAAGTCCAGCAGGCAGAGTTTAATAGTCCCCCAACATAAGCGCTTGCTACAAGTGTAAACAAAAATCTTCACATTTGCTTTGTTAGAGTTGAATGTCATCAAATACGCTTGTAGATGACTTGGAAAGGTTATGACTGTGGATGAAATCTCAATGGCCAATGCAGGCGGATTATTTTAAGAAGATGTGGTGAAAGAAGCTGTTTTTATTCTTCAGATTACAGCTGTTATAATATAACACGCAATGAGATGCCATTTTACTCAACTGTGAACCCTTTAACGTCCCTAGTTGGACTGACCTAAGTATCAGTGATGGATGTAAAGAGTATACACTTATTTCAAACATATTTGAGTATTTACAAATGCTGCACCGAGTCAAATGTTTGCATCTGCAATCATGGCACATTTTTATTAAATCCATAGGCTAATGTAAAAAATATTTTTCCCTCAATCATCTGCAACATTACTAACTGTGAACTCCTTTTGACCAATGAAATGAGCCAAAACAGATCATTCGGGAGCAAAACGGTTCGTTTTTAAAGGTGTAAAATTGCATAAAACCAATTTTTTTTTTGGCGTACCTTTAAAAAAAATACTGCAACTGCTGACATTTTCAAATGTTATTAAAAAGTCATTTCTGGTGTTTCTGTGTTGACATCACATCTTACAGCATTTCTATAAAGTCACATATTACATGCACACTCGGACAGCACTCATACACTTTGTATTTCCTCTGTGTGTGTGCGTGTGAGTGTGTGTAATCCTCAAGATCACCATCTTTATCTTTAGCATTGTAGTAAGGGGATAGTAAAGGGATTATGACTCTCCATCATTGGGAAGACCCTGCTACACCTTTGGCCCTCATTCATGGGGTTCTGCTTCACATCTCTTGTCTTGCCTTGTGCACTGACAAGCAATAAAAGAGCACACACTTCCCGCTTCCATTGGCCTCCGTTGGCAAGAAAACTTTGTGTAAGTGTTGCAGAGTTTGACCAACTGCTAAACACACACTAAGAATCAATATTACCAACGTTATTGTATGAGAGTGTAATTATATGCCATAAAAGGTGCACAAGCTTATTATAGAGTCCAGTCTTGCACTGGCATTTTCAAATAGTTGTGGACCGTGCTTTGAGGTCAATCTGGGAATCAGTCTTAAAAAAAATAGCTAAAATGTTAAGTAAGTGTAAGAGCGGCAAAGGTGGTCAGTCTGCAGAGAGTCCAGTCATGCCATACAAAAGTCTGATTAAGCCTTGCTCTGATCCTGATCCGTCTAAGCAGCTTTCCACATATCAGGCAAAATCACACTGAACACAATTCATGTTTTCACTCTGACGCAGTGAGCAGTGAGTGAATGTTCTGGAAATCCTTCGTGTGGGCTTCGGCATCAGCTCCGGAACAATGCATAGTAGGCATTAACCTTTCGGAGCCAGTGTATTCGAAAATGTTGTATGTCGTGAGTAAGCTGGTAAATGCACATAGTTGTGTTGATTACCAAAGAATAAGAGGTCTTTAGGTGGGTTGCCACGAGTGATGAGGAAGTAGAACAGGAACACCACCACCAACACAGCAACACCGATCTCAAGGATCACATAAGGCCTGTGGAAACAGAGATTCAGCTGTTATCTGAGAAAACACTCAGGTTTTCAACATGTTGTCATTCCTGAAAGTCTCCTCCTGGATCTCCAAAACTCCATCAAAGGAAACTGGAATAAAATTCAACATTTCTGATGCACACTTTTCTTTGTAAGGCTCAAGATTTTGGGATTCAGTATGGCTGCACTAAAACCCACAAAGCTTTAATCAGTCATAAACTGAGGTGCAGAAAAGCAGCAAACTAAGGCCACATAAGTTCAGAGAAGTCCTCCGCGTTTACTGGTCAAAGGTACCAATGGCTCGCACTGTAAAGATTAATGTGGCCAAGACACCCCCAGCAAACAACATTACAGCCACAGAAAACCTGCTATGTGTGCTCACAGAAGGAAAACAAATACTGCAAGAGCAGAGGCATGCTCCCTCGCTGTCTCTGCAGTTCAACACTGCAGGAAGATTTATGTACACAATACTGTTTGTTTGCAGAGTTGAAAAGCAAGAGGCGTACTGTATGTTCAGAACTATTTATCAAACTCTTCTGTGTCTGTAGTGATGGCCGGTGTTCACATACTAAGTAAAGAATAAGTGAAAATATTCTCCTTAGAATAAGATTCTGCTGGAAAAACGTATGCAGAAGGCCTGGAATGTGTTGTATCACTTAGTGGAGGATACTAGAAAGACTTCATCCCCATAAATTAGAGAAAAACCTTTAACCCTTGACTTAGACAGTGATGCCTTAAAGCGGGGAAAGGGTTGCTGGTTATGAGTGCTCTGATATCTCTTTTAGATTTGAGTTCCCAAGAAAAGCTCCAGCATCACTTCTCAGCTCAGCGACACCTTCCTTTAATTTATTTTTATATTTGTTTGGATGTGTGCTTTATATCTACTCTTCACTATAGTCATTCATACATATCAGATTAACACAAAAATTGTGTTAATTTTTATATTATTTGTGATTATAATAAACAATCTCTCCTTTTTTCCAGAACCCTTTAGCCAGATTATGATGCACATGAAAAAAAAAAAAAAAAAAAAAAAAAAAAAAAGCTATTATCTGCTATATTTAACTCTATAATCTAATATTGATTCCTATATGTGTTTAAGAGCTAAAACAAGCAGTAAATGCACTTTTTCAATTTTTTTTTTTAAGGAATAAACATTTCTTAACATGATCAAATATTTAGAAATGGGTCTCTGCGCTAGAGACACACATGCATCGGAGTCTTGAGCTTACAGAGTCCTCTGCTGGTGTAAAAAATGTACATCATCAGAAAAACATCATCAGAAAAGAATTATTACAGCATTAGGAAGCAGCCGTTCCCTTACAATCAACAGTGACTGTAACATTTCTATTTTAATTCAGTAAAGCTACTTTTTTGTAAACAAACATTTCCATTGTAAATCAGTTGGAACATACTAAAAATATAGATGGTCTGTCTCCAAGCAACAAGAAATCAGTAAATGTTAGGACTTACTCTTGGAGCTCAGGGATGGTGTTCATGGCATAAAGTATGCCAAGGGCAGAAAATGAAAATAAAAAGACTAAAGTCTCCATTTCTTCAAGCGCAATGCAACCCCCTCCCTGAAGAATCCACAGAGGTCCTTCAAAACAGCATAAATGTTATTTCCATCATATTCTGTACAGTTGACTGAATACAACATGACAACATTTACAATGCAGCTTCTTTAAGAATATCAGGTTAAGAATTTGTGATGTTCCTTCAAACTTGCTAAGGAGCAGAACAGGCTCTTACCTTGTGGCCCTTTTGGTGGATTTATCAAATTACAGCTGGCCTGAGGCGGACAGCGCCTTTACTGGGAACATAATGAAGTGGTAACAAAGAAGCTTTTGGGGAGAAAGTTATGCAATTTGGTTTGGTCAGAGATTTGCCTAAGCCGTATTAGAGGAGAGCCCTACATTCCTGTTTAAGTTACACTGATTCCTTTACTATGGCGCAATTAATGGCATGTTAATAAGTTATGTACATTGAGTGCAGTTCATGGTCTGCTCACAAATATTTACAAGGCTGTATAAATGGCATTATTGTGTGGTTAGGAGCAATCAGGCAGAATTTAGAAACTTTTTCTGGCCTAATACGTGTAAAGATTTCCACATATCTGTGTTTCAACAGGTCTAAACTGACTCAACAAACTCAGCTAGTTTGACTTCCTCCAATTAAATGAATCAGGATTGGGTGTTTTGTAATCATGATGTTTACACTTTAAAAAAAAAAAAAAAAACAGATTCAGACATTCCTTTACAGGATAGGGCGCACATCTGAGGTGACTTTTGACATATCTGCTGAGAATATTTACAGTAACTAACTCGCTCTGAGTGAGTCAACATGATTAATTGCTGAGCATGCAACAATAATGGTGGTAGAAGGTTTGTCTCGGATGTGCAGCGAGGATGCAAACAGGAACTATACGCATGCAGAGCTTTTAGGCATAACAGCTCAAATTGCTCAATGCCGGCAAATCCTCACGCCACATCTGCTGACATTTGGTTTATGTTGCCCCAGCTCAACCTCTTTTTGAAAGCAGTGGGGTTTTTGAAGCATCGACATGCCTCACAAATCCAGCTCATGTCAGGCCAAGTACTTCCAAAATCATTCCAGCAGGGTGTGCCAAATACCACAATAACAATCATGACAATCATGATTATGATTACAATGGTTGTGACACCCTCTTAAAGTAAAAAACAGATTTGTTAAATAACAATTAAACAAGACAAATGCAAGACCTTCAAAGATATTTCTTTTTATATGTACATTTTATTGGACTCTATACATGTTGGAACATTCCCTAAATGCCTCACAAGGTGCTTCAAATTAGCTACTTTATTTATTTGTTCATTTGTTCATGTTCAGTTTATCTTTACATTGTTATACATGAACAAATAGGTACAGATAGAAGATTAAATCTTGTATAATCCGCCCCCATAATGCAACCTTCAAATTAGCTCCACACACATACTTCAGTTAATAATGCATTTGTTCCATTTCATGCATTAAATAAGCAAAACATGCTCTCCTTAGTTAAATCAAATCATTTTACACATGTGTTTACAGGTACTGTGGTGTTTGAACTTTTATACAATTATAATGCGTTAGAATCACACTAAAAAAGGAAAGAAAATATGTCATTTGTACCGAGCTAATGTGGATTAAAGGTATCACTACAACACACTGGGATGGATTCATCTTGCTTTTACTTTCTGTTTCATCGATCATCACCTGGCTGACATGTGACAGCTAAACGACAGTAGACAGAACAAAGAATTTATACTTCATTGAACACACACATACATTCCTTATTGCATTTATTCTCTCACTCACGCGCACACACATACTACCTTGTGCTTTTCACCATCCTCCTTTGTTGGGAAAAGAGGAGACTGTTATACCAGGAAAGCAGCAGCAGTGTGTGTTTACTGGAAACATTTGGAACTCTTCCAGCTCTGTCGTTCAATAACATGAAATGGACAGATGAATGCCAAAAGTAAGACGACTAAAGGAAGGCATGAGCATGCATGGTATTCCATGTAAAAATGCTGAAAGAAAACATGCTTTAAATGCAATAACTGTAGATGAAAGTCAGCCAACTCACTAAGATGAAAAAGATATGATGTAACATGACACACAAAGAAGGAGAGCATACACCCTATTAAAATGAGTGAACCATGCATTTAAAATTCAATATTTGGAATAATTCTCTTTCTTTGTGTGATTAAGAGTTGAAATAGCCTTGCCCAAATTCTGGTTTATGTCTGGTTTTGTAGTTCTGCAAATTTTAATTCTTACAATGCAAGCGCTACGATGAGAAAGTCATTGGCTTTATTATTATTATGATTATTATAACAGATTATGTCAGCAGTAGTCAGCGTTGTAGCAGCGGGCTATTAAAAGTTTTGGGGGTCAAATTTAGGCCAGTGGTTTCATAAAGTAATAAGTGGGAAATAAACTTGGTTCAAATATTACTATTTGAAAGAAGTTAAATGTGAAATTCTTGATGAAAGTGCAAGGGTTGTTTTGTACAAGAATGTGCAGCCATGTTGTGCCAAGTTATGAGATTCAACAGACTTCTTGACAGAAATGGTAACTTAAAATAAGTTACACCTGAAGCACTCAGAAACAAAAACAAATAGACGCAATGTAAACTTATCAAACATCGAAATGTTTGGTCCAAAATAACTAAATGAATAGCCCACATGGAGAAATGATCACTGATGGATCTCCAATACCTGAAATGAGCTAAAACGTTCATATGTAAGAATATCACTCACCTAAAGTCATATGAAATTGTAATTCAGACCCTTGTCAAGTAATAGATAATATTAAATTATTAAATATTAAAGTTATATTATATAGTATATATTAAAGTTATGACCATCAGCTTATTACTAAATTATTATTTAATATGTTATTAGAGACAATAACTTGGTGTCTTATCTGTCATATTAAATCAGTCTAAGTGGAAAATTACACGCAGGTTTTCTCAAACATTGTTGCTGTGAAATATTTGTGGCCTGGTTTGTTTTCTACCGTCGATGAACAAGCGACACTGCGCGTGACGACATCGGCGGAAATATTTTTTTTTTCGTTAGTCAAAATGGCACCGTCTCAATCAGGAAGTGGAGAAAACAACTACGAAGAATAAGTTGGATAAAATTCCTCATTTCCGCTCTTTTCATTTGAGGCTTCGTTCAGAATCGGTCAATGAATTTGTGGTTTGGATTGAGGATAAATAACACATTTACGGTGAGTGTAATTCGAGGGTGTCGTGTAAAGGCGAGCGACACATCGGCAGTTGCCTTATATACAAGATACGTTCTAGGTAGCCTCTCCTAGAAGCGAATGTTTTCTACACCGGGCTACACCGGTGTCAAAGCGATTTGTTTGAGTACACAAACATCGCACTTTATCTATAGGGATTAAATTGAAGTATTAGAACGTTTAGGAGGTAATTATCTATATATATTTTGACTTTTGGGAGTTATCTATATGTATATGTATATACACATAACTGTGGTTGTTTTTGACACCATTTTCAAGTAAGGCTAGTAACAATAGCAAAGTCTTAACATGCTTATAAGACTATTACATATCAGCATGTACTGTAGATTGCGAGAAAGCACAGCTAAAGTTAAGTTGATAACAGCCGCATTGCTGATAACGAAGTTACCACATAAAGTACAGCAACTGGTAAGAATGGAAAATCTTTGGTTTGTTTGTGGCCCCGAACGTCATGTCCAACGACGTCCCTAAGCTGTGTTCAAAACGAACATACCCAAAGTAGGAAACGAAGGCTACAAGCAAAGCTAGCTTAGCTAGCAATATTATCTGTCCAGAGTGTAGGTTGTATTAACAGCTTAAATTGGATCATTCTCTGATCTGAAGTCAGCATTTTTTCCCAGTAACCCAAAGTGTGTAAATAGTGGTTGTTTTAAAGGCACATTTGGCAAAATGACCTATATAGCCCTTGTTAGATGTGTCGCTCACCGTCCGGCAAGCTAACAGCAGTGGCACTGTAAAACCTTGGCTGCTTTCCTTTGTGCTGTTTGGACACGACAGCCTGTCTGTACTTTGGTTTATAGGAATCCACATATTAATTTACACCGATTCTTGTTAATTGAAAACGTTTCCTTAAGTTCTTTCTGAAACATTTATACTTTAATTGCAAGAAAATGTACTTAAAAGGGACTTTAAATAAAGGGAAAGAGGTGTTTCAGCATAATCTCCTGACACATTGAGTTAGTTAAAAACTGTTGTGGTTGTCTTAAAGCTTTGTAAAGATGGAAGTTCCAGCCTCAAAGGTTCACTAATAACAACAAAGGCAAGAAAAGCTATAAGTTTAAGCTATATTTTGGGTTCAGTAAACTTTGCCTAGTTGTGTAAGACCTATCTTCTTATTGTGATTACATTTAAAACAGTCCTTTACGTGTCTTTCATTATTACTATTGTGTTGCAGTGGTATGTCAGGATACAATCCGTGTATAATGCATTATCTGTTGTAAATAAAACTAAAGCTCCTAGCTTCTTATTTCAGATAAAGGCCAACATAAAATCTAAAAACGGTGCAATCTGTTGGAAAACAAATAATAAAGGGCTGAGAAGGGATGATTTATGCATCTGAAGAGTAACGATCATGCTTACAAAGCTGTCCCCTCTAGTCTTTTTGCTTTCACACAATTTTCACTCTTTTGGTTTCCACATCACTTACACCTCCAGCAAAGGCTAGTCAACCCTCATGCAAGCCTTGACACAGCGGGTTGCGATGTTGGCTGGCTATTTTTTCTAATTATGTCATTCCCCCTTGCTGTGAAATGAACAACATGCCAGGTTCCCCTCTCAGTTTTAGTTCAGTGCCCCAACCCCCGGGACAGTCAATGGCCGTGGTGTCATTTGTTGTGAAATCCCTCTTGCATTCAGACTTTAATGAGACACACTTGACATTTTATTTATTTATTTACTATAATATATGTGTTACATAATGCATAGATAGAGCATTATAAGACTCTCAAAGATATTAATTTGGTTTCACTAAATCAGATCTTGTAAGGCAAATAATGCAGGACACTGTTGATTTAAGCAAAAAAAAAAAAAAAAAAAAAGAATAATGGATGGATGAGTGCAAACAGCAGAGTTGCATGAGCAACTAGGAAGGAACTGAGAGCACACCCTCCAGTGATCTAGTGCTCTGTTATGCAGTTTTAATGAAAGATCATCTTGGAGCCACACCAAAGTTTGATTGGTTTTCTCTTTGCCCATGCTCCACCTTTCCAGCAAGTTTCATTAAATGTGGCTCAGGAGATTTTCTGTAATCTTTCTGACAGACAGATAAAAAAATGGCTTTGGAAACATAGTGTATCTCTCTTAGGTCCTTTCTTATCACAGGGAATATTAGCTATGGTAACCTCTGAACAATGTCAGTGCATGTTCATTTTTGTGCTTCTCCGTCACAACTCCCCTTTTTGTAATTTTTCACTGTGTCACACAATTGATGGCTGCTTTCCTCTCAGGGACTTTGAGGGTCTCAAAACACAAGATCTGTTGGTAACTGTGTTTATAGCCTGCAGGAACGATACATAGATGGGGGTATTTCACAAAGCAAGATCAGAAGTTAGTTTAATAACTTTTAAAGGTATCAAGGTCTGTCTCCTGAAATACACTTCTTATTTATAAATCTTCATTTTCAGGTCTGTTTTAGATTAAAGCAGTTATCACCGTTAAATAAAATAGGCTTTTCTTACATTTGGCAAGTTGGAACAGTTGTGATCAAAGGTTCACGTCCCCCGACTGTTTGTGACTTTAGCCTTCATTCTCCTTCTCCCCTTGTCTTTGCTAGCTCCCCCTTTCTCCCCTCTTCAATTGATGCAAGTGATAAATCTCATTTATGGCCTGTGGGTTGATTAGAGTGAGACTGAAAAATGTGGAGTGGAGGAGGGGTACTAGGGCTAGGTAGTATGTTTGATTCAGTTCCTGCTTTCCTGGAATCTAGCCTTCATTAGACAACACTTCATGTATTAAGCATAATATGGATGTTTGAGAAGAGGAGAGGGAAAAAACAGCCAATAGTTGTTGATAATATAGAGCCATGGTGTTCACTTTGACTCCATGATGAGGAAACAAGCAAGTCCTTCATGACAGAGTATCCTATGTCCTGTAGTATGCAGACCTTGGGGGCTGTGTGGATGACTTCCAAGCCACATGCGCAATCGCTGAGATGCAGGGAAGCATGCCATATTCTGGCATGCCCCACTGCTTTGTCTTCTGGTTTTCTGTAGAAAAAGTGTGTCAAATTCCTTCTGAAAAAGCAAACAAGGGTTTTGAAATGAAACTCATTCAGTAAGGAAATAAGAGAAAATTATTAGATTCTGTATGGATGGATGGTTGAATACAGCCTGTCATTGTTTCAGTTATCACCTTAGATTTATAACCAACCCATGTGATGAACATAGAAAGAAAGGAACTGTTATTTGAACGCTGACATACAGCTAGAAGGACGCAAAGCGTCCAGGATGCAATATGTATGAGATTTGTCATATGTGCCATTGTTAAGCCTTAAAAACAGCCTTTTAAATAACACAAGAAACTTAATATGTCTGTTGTCCCACTTTGACCCTGTGTAAGTGTGTAATCTGTAACACAAAAAAGCTTTTATGCAGCTTTCATTCTACAGTTAGTCATTACTGTCATAAGTATAGTGGTCTTAAATGGTGGAAACGATTTTTGAGATGAGATGTGGATCAGCTGCATAAGCAAGTAACTATAGTTTATCAGCATTTTAATTAGGTCTTTGTGCCTTAAATTTAGTAGAAAAGTTGTCAAACTCAAAGTTCTGCTTAGCAAGGTGTAATGTTAGACACTTCTTGTTAGACATTTCTGAGTAAACGCCTTGTTCTTTCACACACATACACATTTATATAGCAAAGTTCAGATATTTGTTACTTATTATTTTTAGAAGACTGACTCTTAATTCACCACAGGATATCTATTTCAGTCTGTTCTGTCTTTTGAGGTTAAGTAACATCTTGTTAATCAAGAAGAGACTGGACAATGTGTCGGGCTGTTTTGGTACAGAAAGACAGTCTATTCTTCTCCCATGGTCTAAGTTTTGATCTGCTTCATCAGGACTTGTATGGTTGTACTTTTGGCAGCTTCTGTTTTTTTCTTTAATTCATCTTTCTATCTTTGTTCCTAAAAAAAACCCTCAACATGGCTCAACTGGATTAATCTGGATTTTTACTAGAGAAAATAGCACATAGGAATTTCCTTGTCTTCAAGTTCTTCCAGTTTATATAAAGAGTTCACATTTCAAACGCTTTCCTTAACTAAACGTTGGTGTAGGGCTGGGCGATATGACCTTTTAGTAATATCCCGATATTTTTATGGCATGTCACGATATACGTTATATATCTCGATATTTACCTTAGCCTTGTATTAATGCTTTGGTGCATACAATCACATCAGTAAGATGATTTTGTGTCTCCATTAAAACATAATTGTTCATACTGCATCAAGATATGCTGATTTTAAACATTCATGCCAAAAGGATTAAATTGTAATGAAGCAAACTGATCAAAACCGTATTTATTGAACAGTTAAAGCAGTGGCAGAAACATGTCATTTTAAAACAAAATTAAGTTCCTTTGCATGATGTAATAAATGCAATGTATGAAAATAGGTGCTCTAGGGGGTGACTTTTCAAATGATGAACTATTATAAGGCTTTGCTTTATTGATACGTTTTTGAGTTGTCGAAAAACTTTGCAATTTACATCCCACTCTGTAATCCAGAGCGGGATCAGTGGCGGATTTGGCTGTTCATTGTGACTGTAGGTGGAGTCGTGCAGGTGTCCTCTCTACTCCTCTGACTGCCTGCAGCTGCAGCCAGAGCGACTGAGTGCTTTAGGATGGGACTCTCGTTCATCACAATAACTTTACAATATGCGCTTTAAAGTCAGTCGCCAAAACACCAAGAAAGTCTCCAATAACTGCAGTAAAAGTTGCTAAATTTGTTGCTAGTCGCTTTTCACAAAAAAATCGCCAAATTTAGCGAGAAAGTGACTACATGCTGCCTCTCATGACGTAGCACGTAGCTCACGTTATGTACGTAACGAGATGCGCTTGCTTTAACTCTTTGTGCAAAGCGGTGGAGAGTCGAAGAGGAGTGAGAAAACCCCGCCCACAGCTAAAAACAACTGCGTGACAACAGAATGTTCGAAAATGACGAATATAGGCATTTTCTATATTCGCACAGGGGACTAGCCACGATATCTCGAGTATATTCGATATATCGCCCAGCCCTACGTTGGTGTCAATGTCAGTGACTGGTTTGTCATCTTGAATGAATCCTTGTAGGAAGTTATTATTTTGCCAGTTTGAACTATATGCACCTCATGCTCCCTGCAAATTCAGCTCAGTTACACTGGGAATGTAAAGGCCAGAAACTAAACATCAGTTTTTGGTTTTGTCTTAAATGATTAAGCATTTTTGTACTATATTTAAAATATAGCCGGTACATCATACCCCTTTGCGTATTGGTTTCGCGTTAGTGAAAGTGTTTTATTCAACTCCTGTTATTAGCTCTTCTCTCAGCTGTCAGACATTCACTTCTTGGCTTTTGTTAGCACACGTCCTAATTAAAGTCCTACAATTAGGTAATGCTACGACTTTAGTCATCTTTGATTAGCAAGCTTAATCTCATAGCTGCTGAAGAATAATCACAGTTTTCTGCAGCAGGATTTGTCACCAGTTAAAGCCCCACAGCTGACTTTTTTATTAGATGGTTTGCAGGAAGTTGCTCGTGCTTTTTAATTTATGTGAACAAAGTTTCTGTCAGGAAACACACAACAGCCAATTTCATAAGGTTGTCAACAAACCAACAACTTTTACTATGTATTTCTAATTTATGTTGGATTCATTCTGGAAATTTCAATATATACTTCCTCATTGCAATTTCAGTAACAAAATATATTGAATTTAATGTTAATTTGAAACAGTTTTCTTGCTTTGTGATACTGATGGCCTAAAATGATGCTTATGCAGTATTGTTTATTATCTCTGGTTATTGGAACAACTCACTCTAGCTCAAATGTGGGAAAACTACCAAGAGTTAGCAATTAATGCTATGCTAGTTACTGACTATTGTGCATGCTTCAACTAGATACTTTCCAACAGCAATGTGTCCTCCTGCTTAATTCTTCCCTGCCACTGTACCTCATTTGTTAATGGTGTATGGGTAGAACCTTGATTCCACGTCTGTTTAACACATGACACAGCTCTTTAAATCAGAGCTATAATAGATCAAAGTGTTTTTATACTCACACATAGACCCCCTCACTGTCTGCTCAGGCTGTTAACAAAAAGAGGGAGAGAAAGATGCAATTTCCTTCCATTTTCCAGCTGTAATTAAAGTTCCACTAAACCATACTGTTAACCTTATTGCAACAGCAAAAAGCTACTTGTTGTGCTAAAGTATAGTTTTATATTGGATGTCCTTAAAGAGTGCACATCCTTTATCCCGTTGCATGCTTCATGTTTCCTGTTCATAAGTTGTTTGTTTTTTAATGTCATGGCTCGCACGATCTTTTTTCAGAGCAAGAAACTGTCAAGCTTTTTATCCACTGCAGGAATCACCTTCTTTGCTTGAAAGACACAAATAGAATCAGCTGTTTTAGTCCTTGTAGGTTTTTAGGCAACATTTGAGGATTTATGAGCAAATATTTGGGCTCTTTAGTACAGTTGTGCAACATGGTCTGTGACTACTATTGCAAATTTTTTTTTTTTTTTTTTTTTTTGCTTTTGCCCCATATGCAATCGAGTTTATCTTATTTTTATAATTATTTTAGTTATTTTTTATTTTGCACCAGATCCCAGCAGAAGTACCTTCAAGTTAAAGTTCCTCTAGAATAGGTATATATTTTGTACTTTTATCATAAAAACTAAACAGCCAGATGTTATTTGTCTTATTAACATGACAACATGTTACTTTGCGTTATGTTTTTCAAAGTTATGCTTTGCACACACAGATAAGCAATACATTACTATCAGCAGATGGATCACATGTCAGAAATGATGTGGGGTCAGCCCAGTGGAAAAAAAAAAAGAAAATTATTAGCATTTTTATGTGTGCTCAGGATGGAAACATTTGCTCTCCTGTGAGAACTTCTCCTGCCTAGGTGTACTTCATGTCCATCACAGAAATGTGCACAGTGGAACAATGAGAATTTCCTTTTTATTGTAGTAGTTTCTGAGGCATAATACAGCTTAAAAAGAACTTCTCACTTTCAGCTTCTGTTTCTTAGGGTATGTTCACATCTGCCTTTTTAATTCAAATCCCAGTCCGTTTGCTCTGCAAGTCCACTTCGGTCGGGGAAATGTGAATGCGCGAAACGAATTCTGATTTGAATCAAAGAGACTCGGTCCACTCACAAACACAGGTCTCGGTTCAATTCAAGCAGACCAAATACAGGAAATGGACTACAAAGTCACCAAAAAATTAAGTCACTTCCTGCATTTGGTATGGTATTGCATTGTGAGTAGCAATTGCATTAAGGGCGCTCTGTCTCATCTGTTGTTCATACTACTATTGTTGCTGTGTATTTCTGCAGTATACTTGCATAAGACAAAGTAAAAACCCCAAAACGGCAATAGTTTCATGCTCCATCTTTAGCTCACAAGTGGAAGTAATGGAGATTTCTTCTTCACCCAAATCTTGTCTGAGTGCATCGCCACCTTTGATGTGAATGGGGATATATTATTCTTATGGTTTGGCTCGTTTGACCAAAGTGCAGCATGAACACAATCTCGATCTACATTAATACGCCCCCCAACAACTGAGCTGAGCCCCGAGTCAGACCGAGTTTAGCGGGCTATCCTGATGTGAATGCACCCTAAATGCCGGTAAACTAGCTTGCTCCCTAGCTGGGTACTTCATGTCTCCATACTTCTTATCCTTTCCTTAGCTTTGCTAATATTTTTATGAAGTGGATTGAATGGTGCTGTTTAAATTGCAAAGCACTGGCTTAATATGCCTGTAAAGTGTTCTGAAATGACGTGAATTTGCACTATACAAATAAAGCTCAATCAAACAGAAATCCCTGCCTCCTGAAATAACAATACACATGTGTTCAGGAGAATTTTCTGGATGGGTGGAGGAGTGTACTGTCCGTCTTCTGTAAATGAAAGAACAAAAGCTTTGAAGAAAATCACAATTAGATTGTATAAAACACTTCTATAACTATTTATGCTCTGTGTTTGTGATAAAGCAAATTTGTATATAGCACAACAAACAACTCAGGATATATTGGGAGTACATTTTGTTGTATCACCTGCCCCCAGCTCTTTGTTTTGTGGTGAGTCTTCTGCTCTAGTGTGACATCCAGTGTTTCTCTATGATTGCACATAGCACCTCTTTTGGGTGTGCCCTTTGCAGAGAGATAAATCACAGAAATAGATATTGCTTATAGACACCCATCTTGTGGGTTTAGACACGCCAACAATACTCCGTATTAGGGTTATTCAGTGCAGTCCTAACAGCTTCTGTCCTGCAGCTTTTCATTGTTTTCCTGCTCCTACACACGTGATTCAAATGATATGAATCCAGCATGAAGGTCTAAACATTAACACATTCATTTTGAGAAACATTGAAAACCTGCAGGACTGCAGCACTTATGGGACCAAATTAAATTGTGCTGCCCTAAATGGTAGGTTATAATATTTAACTTTTTCCTCTGGCACCATTATCAGGCTTTTTATTATTTTCATACAGAAATTCTCCCTTTTTTAAAAAATTTTTTTATATTAAACGCTAATTTTACCTGAATATTCAACATGTTTTGCTGTTTAGCAGTAATGTGACAGTTGAGTGGCCAGCGCTTAGGTGAAGCAAAATGATGAACTGAACTGAACTGAACTTAGCGTTGCAAATTGGCATAGACAAACTCAGACGGGCTTCTTGTCTTTTCATGCCTGTCAGAGAGGAGAGGTCATTTCGAGGGGAGTAGAGTGCTGTCTGGGTTTAAGCAGTGATAGAGCAACCTTCACAGAACTTTAATCCTTGGTTGGTTTGACAGTGCACAATTCTATGCCCTTCATTTCAGTTGTCTGGAACTTTTGCTTGCCTCTGCTCTGTCGTTTGCTTGTAAGTGTTGCTTTTGTTGGATGTCATAATGGCTGAGTCTCTGAGGGAAAAGTTGTGTTTCAGTGCTGTGGAACGAAGTGCCTCCACTGAGCAGCAGGATTCATATGGCAACGGCACCAGCTTTCGGTCCAAAGAATGGAAATAGGAAAATAAGTAAGGATGTGAGAAAAAGCAGGCAACATATAGTATGTTACGACAGAACAATGGAGGACAGAGATAAGAGAAGAATAATACATAATAGGAAGGAAGAGAAAATAGACAATATCAGTGAGATAATATGGGGCAGATGATGGAAACAGTGAGAGTAGGAGTGTGACATGAATTGAGAATGAGATGGTCCACATTTTAAGAATCGAAAGGGCTGATATGAGTTGACTACTGCATAGGGGTGGGAAGTGTCTCACTGTAAAAGGAAGGAGGAGGAATGGGGGAGAAATTTTCTGTTGTTAAATGTTTATTTAGACCTGATATGTCCTCTCAGCATAAGAACTGTTTATAGCTATACACTACTTTGCATGGGGTCATAATTGGTTAAAGTAATTGCTCATCTCTGCTTTTGAAGTGTGTGTTTTTTTTAATTATTTTATTGTTTCATTTTTATTGCAACAGTTGAAATTAAATTTTAATTCACTTTAATTTAAGGAAAGAGCTACAGTAATTACATAGCTTAGCAGCATGTCATTTCTTGATGACTTTTTGTGTGTGCGTTAAGTTCAACAGCTGCATTTATGTAATGTTCACTGCTCACTGAGACATGCAAAATTTTAAATAATACAATCGCTTTTAATTTGCAAGCGTACTTTAGTAAGATTGCAAGAAAATAATATACTTTCATAATGCCTACCATACATAATGCCTTTTCTGTTTACTTAGTTTGTGTATGATTGAGTAATTTATTTATGTAACACAAACAGTTCTCTTATCACCAAACTAGTTTAACCAGGGCAATGAAGCTTAAGAACTGCATGCAACTAGCATGTGTCACCACATTTTATTCAGAGGAAATTGGATGATGGAAGAAAACCGGGCAAAGTGAATCGTTCCCTCTTTGATCTCGTCAGTGTTTGATCTTTTTCTGGTGGGTGGTGGAAGTTGAATTATCTCCAAAATGAGTGGCATCAAGCTGCTACAAACTATTGTTCCATTTCATGTTTCACCTTCGCTTTCGTGTTTGTGTTTCTTTAATATTGAGAATCTGCCATGCCCCGAATCTTCGGTCTTTTTTTTTTTACCTCCATTTCTCTGAATCTTTTTTATTTACCAGAACAAAGCCATCATCTGATCTTTTAGACATCAAAAGCCAAATGAAGCTCTTGTTTAACAGATAAATAACTTTAATGTCTCAGTCAGATGGTACTTTTCTATAAAGATGTTTATCATCATGTCAGACTGTTACAGAATAGCCACTTGGAAGAGGTTAATGAAAATCTTATTGGTATACCAGTAATTTAATTGGTACTAACAGCTTAATCGTTTAACCCTGTAGTTCAATTGAAGCAAAGCTTTCAAATTACTACCCTCTCCTCAACATGTTCCTGTGCTGTCCTAGTCCAGAGGGACTTTTTGATAAATATTGGAATAGCGAAAATGCAATAACAACAGACTTTTAAAACTAAATTTGTTTCCATTTCCCGGATTTTGATAAGACAGCCGAATCAGTTACAGTCATTTGATCATTGTTCTCTGTACGGTATCCTATTCGGTTACTGGCTGCTCACAGCCTTTTTATGGCCCTGACTGTAACACTAAATGAAAACTCAGTTGAAGGAAATTACAAAAGAAAGGTAGCTAATATCTGTTTGCTCAAGGGTGTGTGTCATACATCTGTGTATGTCCACACCATGAAAAGGAAAGACTTTTTATGTTTTAAAAAAAATGTTCTGATTAATAATGTAGACTGTTTGAACGATTGAGCCCCGTGTTTCTCTGGGAAGTAACTTGTTCCTTTTATGAATATTTCATCACAGTAGCTAATGAATCCAGCTATTCAAGGCAATCATAACCAGCTAATAGCCCCCTTGCTGCTCTGGTGTAAAGCAGCTGAGCCATGATCATCTCTAACCTGATTACATGTGATACTGATGGACTCAGACTGGTGATGAGTGAGTGCTGTTCATCGAAATGAATGGCCGTAGTTAGTCGACTTGTTAGTGGCGAAGACAGATGCACACTACAACGGGATGAAAATAATGACACATGCCAACAGAGGACTGCTTGTCACATGAGAGAAGTATGTATGCGGACACCGCTGAAATAGATGCAAGTTTGTTGAAAGTGCAGCTGTGTCACTTTCATGGATGGATTACGCTGCCAACCTGCAGGGCTGTTTAATCCCATAGGCCTTTGAGCTCCGCTTCCAAAATGTCGCTGAAAGAAACAAAAAATGGCTGCAGAGAAATGCAAAATGATCACATTGACGTCATAGACACAAAGTGACCACAAAAACAACAACAAAAAAATAGAGAACCACAGATAATCTCTAAGTGACAACAAGTAACTATAAAACAGAAACCGAATGTGCCCCTAGGGTTTGCATCATTTCTTATGGTTTGACACTATTATCAGTGAGGATGCCTTGGTCTAATGTAGGAAGAGTGGTCATGTTGCTTTTATGCGTTTGTGCCATGGGGTGCATTATCTCTCAACATGTTGGTGGTTACTACATAAATCCCATAATCTCATCATCTCTTCTTTATTAGTCTTTTTCCCAAAACCTGACCCCTCCTAGTCTTATTTGTACCAACAGACTGTATGAAAGACAGGCAGAGCTTCCTTATCTGAACAGCTGAAGTGAAACTCATTGGGCAGTTCCCATCATAGCCATCTTGGCAGTGTAACTCGTGTTGCCATCAGCAAACAGAGGTATGCGGGCTAATGCTAAGTCACCCTGATAGCCGGCTAAAAACTGTAGTTGCACTACATTCTGCTTTATTAAACCTGGATATCTGGTAACTGTCAATCAGAAGGACACGCCTCTACATATGCCAAATTTCAAGATTAAATTATTCTAAATGGAGGTGTTAGGGGGGAAAAATTCAATTCCCCCACAGTTGTTATTATATCTAACATGGTTTTTTGAACCAGGTTGTAAACATGTTTATTTTTGCTGTGAAGTTGGTTTTTTTTAACAAGGGAGTTTATGGGGATTTGGTCATGTTTGGAGCCAGCACTGTCGAGGGATGCCACTTGTCAACACCTTAAATGTTTTGCAGCACAATCTCATCATTGCCTGACTTATGGAGGTTATTAGATAATTCAAGATGTAACGTTGACAGCGTAATTTGATATCCTTCATCAGATAATGAAAGTTGTTAGTTGAAATCAGGTTAACAAGTCTACATTTCTATGTCTGTCCGGGACCATAAGAGTCCATTTGATGCCATTGACCCACACAGAGCATGAATGCACAGCAGCCTTTTGAACATCACGTCACTTGCTTGACATACACAAATAGAGACTACTATTTATCACAACATGTATGCTACAACATGTATATAAGCAGTCAATTATTGTGATGAAGGAAAAATTTCACTTAAAAATCCATTAAAAGACAGAGGCAACGCTGTCTCAATGTGAGCAAAACACAAAAGAGTATTACAGTAAATCATTCGCATGTGGTCACTGTTGCAGGCTTATTTGCTCCCACATTAGCAGCTGCCATGTTCAACAAAGATCAGTGTTTCGATAGGAAAAGGAATTTGCGTCACTGTGTATGTAAGTACTCCAAAAGAAATCTGATAATAAACTAGAATATATCGCCAAGGTATTTTGAATATTGCGTTTCAGAAGTGCTTGTAGATACATCAGGTCAAGTAATTTAATAATTATTTGATTACTCCCAGTTATCTGATGTTGCTGGTCATGTAAACAAGCTCAGTCAATACTGTGCCATTTTTAGATAAGTTCAATAGATCATTCGATTGACATAAAGATACAGTGTTTAAGAATTACTAACATTCTAAAGGTAGAGATAGGGATAGAAAATACTTCAAAAGTCAAACATACCTGTAAATAGATGGTTGCTCTCTGTGGCCAAATTCTTTCAGACATAAACATGTTCTTATCTGGAAGTGGATCCAGTAGCTTTATGCAGAAATTACAGCACTACAGGTAACTACTTCAAAATTATATCCATGTGCACTGTCTTCTTTTTTATTTTAATGCGCTTTTTATGCTTTTTATCCATTTATCCCAAATGGTGCCCTAGTACCAATTAAACAAGGTCAGTACTGTAGTTTTAAAACTCGAAGGGTCTCCATTTAACATTTAGTTGTTTGTCCTTTCAGATGTACTGTAGTAAAGCGTTGACTCAACAATGGCCGCTGCCATTAAACCTACAGAAGGTAAATACAAAGTGCTTATTCCAAGAGAATGAAAACAGTCATTTAAGCAAAGCTATTGGATACCAAGAGAAAAACAGTGTTTAATTGTAAATTGTTCTGTCATTGATCTTTACCTTTAAAGATGCCCCAATGGTTACATGTGAAATTAATTTACCTGAGCTTTGATTCAAAACCTAAATGGATGCTAAAATCATGGGGGGAAAAAACTCTGGAAACTCTGTGAGTTGTCGGGAGTTGTTTAAGAACGTGTTTTTAATGAAGACTAAGCAGAATTCATTATTTAGAGATTTCTTACCACCTCATAAATATCCTAAAGAAAAGGCTATTTGAATGAGAAGACATATGAGAAATGATGTGGCCACAGATTTCCCCACTAATGAATGAGGTTTGAAAAGTATAGAGCCTGATTTTTAAGAGATTGAATAATGGTGGGCACTTACAATAATGTGAGATAACAACTATGACTCTAAACCAAGCAGCAATCTCCAGTGATTAAAAATTAAGCCTATGCAGAAGTTCCAAAAATTGCAGTTCACCCCTCATCCATTAGGGGCTGGAAAAACAGTGCAAATCCCCATAGACTGCCATGTTAAAAAGGACAATTTCACAGCAGTAATAAAGATATTTACAGCCTGGTACAAAAGCCATTTTAGATTCAATGAGTCAGGTTTACATTCATGACAACTGTCAGGGGAGTGAATATTTTTCCAACATCCCCATTTAGAAGTAATTTAATGTCAAAATTTGGCATATTTAGGGGTTTGTCCTTTTGATTGACAGGTACCCAATATTCCACTTCAAGAAGGAGGAATGTACAACAACCACGGTTTTTAGCCAGTTAGTGTGACTTAGCTTTGGCCTGCTTACCTCCGTTTGCTTGTTAGCTACCGTTAGTTCTGGGTTAGCTCTAAGTTAGTTCAGATAGCTCTTGGCTACAGGCAGATCAGGGTTTGCAAGATGTCAATCATCAACCCCCACGCTCACAGCCTTCCCTCTCATCTCTAGCTCTTTGCCACTTTTTGTATTTTCTGAGAGAGACGACATGCATGACGCTGCCAAGATGGTGATGGTATGAACCGCACAATGAGCTTCAGTTCAGCTCTTCAGAAACCTACGGTGATGTCACAGAGACTCCGTTCATCTTTTACATACAGTCTATGCTCTAAACTACAGAAAGTCATAATAATGTGTCCTTTGAGCACCAATACATCATTACAATAATTGATATTCTAAAAGCCTGAAAGTTATATTCTTTCTAGATGAACAATATGCTTCATCTCTTTGCAGAAGAGTGACATTGCATGGAAAATGATGATTTTATATCAACACACCCCATGTGACTGTGCATATGTTAGTGAGATGGCACACACGCGCCAAGCAGAGTGGTGGTTCTCCTCGTGAGCATTAATTGTGTCTTAGCAGCTTAAGGAAGTCACACTTCCCTGGGTGAGCTCCATGTGCTTTAACAGGATAGGAAAGGCCACCAGCACAGTCAGATAATCATTACTACCTCAAAGTGGCTTCTGCTTACGATACCTGTAAGGACATGTAGGATTCTGCAGTTAATGCATCTTGTATCATTAAAAAACAGCAGTATGCTGCTTGTTAATTCCTGTGACTCATTGCAGCTTAAGGGAACCAAGTGGCCTACTAAGTTGTCACATCCCAGGAACTATTGTTTTACAAGACATTAAATCTCTATTTTCGCCCCAACAGTGTCTTATCAATGAGTTGTGTGCTACCAGTCTGTGCATTTTGTTTCAGTATATAAATAATGTACAAATGCTGTGCATGGAATGGCTTAATCTGGCTGCAGCAAGCTCTTACATCAGACCACCCAGAGAGAGAGAGAGGTGGAGACACGAGAGAGGGCTACACAAAAACCAGCAGTAACCTTTGACGTGATGAACGGATTGAAAGGATTACACACCAGAAGACTCTCAGTTCAGTTCAGTTCACTACAAAGAAGCTTCTGTAGTGTCATAGTTTCAAAAGCAGGGCTGTACTTTGCCACTTTTCTTCTATGCTTTTTGTTGTATTGACTCCTTGCGTCTCTTGCATGCTATAGTGGACACTTTAGGGTTTTTTTTTTTCTCTCACATACTGATAACTCTTTTCTTCCTTGTAATAGCTTACTTCGTCACCTCCCTGCAGGAGATAGGAGCGGGGGTTCTGCTGTTTTCCGGTAATGAGAGACCTTACAGGAAGGGGATATCTGGGACCACTCTTACAATAATCAGTATCGATTATCCTCAGAGGCTCTTTGGACGGTTGGGGGTTGTGGCACCAGGAAAGTGAAAAGACACGTTTTTCTGTTGCTAAGAGACAGTTACTAGCATGTTCTTGGAAGGTGGTAGAGGGAATTATGGACATTACAGAAAGAGGTTGAAAGAATTGCTTTGTATGAATAAAAAAAAATTTTTTTTCAAGATGTAATGGTGGTGGTAAGCTACATTTGATGGGAGAATGGGGTGATGGTGACAGAGCCCACAAGCCGAGGAAAACTTAAGCGATTTCAGCTGTTTTGTTCTGACTAAAATCATTTTCCACTTATCTTTCACAATTACTGCTTTCATGTAATACACTCATTTTAAATAACACACTTCTGCCTCTGACTTCCTGCATTAGTATTTTGCAAGTTGGTTGTTGTCGTTGTGCTCCCCCACATTTGTTTCACGCTTATCCAGACGGTATCAGACTGACAGCCTGCAGGGAAAATGGCCTCCCTTTGTGTCTATTGGCCATATGAGCAGGGGATATGTCGGGTTAGGTCTCTGTCTCCCTCACATGCACACACTCAGACACACAAAGGTCCTCTTATTTAGATCCACATGAACTCTATTAGGATTTATTACCTCAGCTTTATCCCCAGTGAGCACGTCTGGCCTGTGTTCCAGATTGGGAGAAAAGTGGAGGAAGGAATGAGGGAAGAGTGAGCGGAAGGAGGGGAGCAGTTTGATTAGTTTGTTGCAAGAGTGTTGCTGATGCTACGCAGGCATAGAGCACAAAGTGCTGAAAGATTTCGTTTGTCAAACTGGTGGGACATTTGTTAAGCATTGGACTGGAATTCGGTTTCATTACAGATTTGACTCCTGTGGCTTTTGCATTTTACATGACGTTCCCATCAGGTACAGGAGAAATAAACGTGTTCTTAAAGCATACATATTAGTTAGCTGAAGATGAGCTTGTGCATTTATTACGTAAAGCTTATTGGTAAGTAACAGAAATGCAAGTTGCTCCATTTGATTTAGGGTTTGATTTAGGGTTTTTTTAAAGAGAATTTTGATCTCCTGAAATGATGAGTGAGGTCATCAGAGAAGCCCGACTGGTAAATCTAAACAAAAACATATTCCTCCTTTTCTGCAAAACCAATAAATTAAAAGTTCTTGCCAAAACCAGTTAACTCATGTTATTATACACTTCAATGCTATAAATGCAAACAGATGATGCATTTATGAAAAAATTGGTGGAAGGAAAAATGTGTGCACTTTAGCATTGCTTGTTCTTGACCTTGGGATACTTCTGGAGGGATTTTTCCCTTTCCTCTCGTTTGGTGTATTAATGTGTATAGAAAACACTTATATTTTCTCTACAAAAACTCTCCCACTGATGGTTAATTAAGTTTAAAGCTGGTGCCATTGAAGGCAGCATAGCAAATGATTGACATCATCCTTATACTCATCAAAACCAGTGAGGAAAAAGTCCACTCCCATCTCTTAGAACATGTTTGTACTGATTTAGGATGGGCCACAGGAAACCCCACCCCACTGGTCAAGGGTTCAGGTCTTTTTGTTTTTTGTGTTGCCTTTCACCACACCTGGAAACATTTACAGCAACAATTTCTCCCTTCAAGTCTGAGAAAATCCTTATGCAGACTCTGTTTTTGTCCTGAAATCGAGCTGTTGTCTGTTCTTGTAAGAGTTTGCTAATATTTTACTGGAAATATTCACAGGTTACAAAAGGAATGTGAGCCAGGCAGATGAATTGAAATCACTCTATACCAAGACAAAACTACCATATACTGTATGTTCCATGTAGGTGCAGGAGATCAAGAGATTGGAGTGTGAATCTTTGCGAAAAGCTTTCTGCCTGTAATCCATTAAAGCCTGTTTGACTTGTCTTTACATTCGACACATGTAGAGGTTGAGCTATAACTCACTCACATGCTCGTGACTGCAGACAGAAACTGAAAGTCTTTTTACACTCACAGAGTTTTGCCTGTCACAGTTTACAACACCGTGCCATGCACTCAGGTTTTTCCAATATGTCTTGATTCCATATAATTTGCACCACTGAGGACCTCCTGCTGGTATTTTTAATAGGCTCTGTAATGACTTTGAAACCTTTAGAAATGTCACATTTCAGCTAATGAAGGCTATCAATCAATACATCTAATCTCAAACTGGGTTGTGAGCAAGATCCGAGCTTGGTTTTGTGGTTGCAAAGGCAGCTGGAATCAGATCGGGAATGTTGAGCCTTTTGCTTTGGGGGGGGGGGGGGGGGTCTTATAAAAATTAAATTTATCACAAGGCATGTTGTGTTTATGCGATATGTGAGTGAAGCTAATTGGTTGTACTAGACTTTTTTTTTGTTTTTAAATGTTTTATGCAGTATTTATATTTGTAGCTTTTCTAACATCTCTGTTCTTTTCCCCTTTTCTTCTCCATCACCTCATCTTCTTCAGGTCATGGAGAGTATTTGTCCTTGTTAGAAGTTCCATCTCATACGCAGCCAGCTCGTGGGTGGCGGTAGGAGGGCGCATCGTCTAAATCAGCTGGTGGTCATGTGTGAAGTCGTGGTCTGATGTCCACCCTCACCTCAGCTCTGGCCATGGACGGGGAGAACTACCTGCATCCAGAAGGTCCTCAGCTGGACAGCAGCTTGTTCTCTGTGGCCCCCTCAAACACTGAGGTACACTTTGAATTAATGGCTTAATATGTGGTTCAGTTCAAGTGAATTTGTTTTAAATAAATTCAAAATCATTTTAAATATTTAAACAATTATCTAAGCGCTCCTGAAAGTGGGAGTTTTCCTTCCTACACTGTCATATGATTATGTATGCAGTTAGTTCAGACCTTTAAATTGTTGAATTACACACTCACAGATAAACTGTGAACATTTATAAACATTTGAAGCTAAATGAAGAAATTAACTAAAATTTCAGCCTTTTTAACCTTCCCAACTTCATATGTGAACAATAAGTCACGTGGCATATGATTCTTAAAACTTCTCTAAAACTTCTGACTGACAAATCTATAAATGGAAGATGAAGTGATCCTATTTGTGGAGTTATTCAGATTTCTGCGGAGATGACAGTAATAATTTGGAGGTATTGCCACCAAATTTTTCCTAACTTACCCCTGGTAGTGTCAAGTGTTCAGAAAGTTTGTTTTTATGGTTTTAGGATTTTTGTTTTTTTTGTTCTGTAAGGGAAGCAGAATGGGATTTTGTTTGTGGTTAAGTATTTGAAATACATATAAAACCGGTGTTGAGTTTCATTGAAAGTGCCCTACAACAAACAAACCGTCCCAAGCAATCGTAATTACCTAATTATTATTTATTTATTTATTTGTTCATATCCTTTCATGTTCAGTTTAACTTTACATTGTTATACATGAACAAATAGGCACAGATAGAAGATTAAATCTTTTATAATCTGCCCCATAAATCACCATTCCCCCTTAATAATTCCTTGCCTCTTTAATTACCACATAATTAAGTTCTCGTTGTTGTTGTGTTCAAGTGATTCTGGAGAGTGTATGAGAACCTCTGTGTACCAAAAGTTAAAATATCATAAAATTTGACTTTATTTTGAATTTTTCATTATTAGCTGAAAAATCCTATTGAGTTCTTTTTATAGTCATACAGAAACACACTTGTCTAAGTCAAATGTCAGACATCATGTGCTTCTGAAGATCTTTAACAGACAAAAATATTATCAGTCATATAGTTTGACCAGAAATATGCGCTGGAAAGTTTATTCCTTGCCTCCTTAATCATTCACGTTTATCTGTGATAGATAAAACGCTGTAGCCGTGGTTCTTTTTGTGAAGGGTTGTGTATTTTTATCCTTAAGAATATTAAGTAAAAGCTATAGGCCTGACAGACTATCATTTTGTGTGTTTTAGACTTCAATTTATGCCTCTTCTGGTTCCTGGGGATCCTTCTCTCATCAGGCTGGATACAGCATACACTGCCCTATGCAATCTGGAAACCAGTAAGTTATTGCAAAACACTGCAAGTGAAATGAAGCTTGAAGTAACTTTTTGTACAGCAAGTTCCCTCATGGATGTTAAGAAACAGAGGAAGAGGTTCCATAACTAATAATAACACATTAAGTACTCAGAACAAGATGTGGCCTCTAGACGGAGCGCCGTGATCTGTGTTTTAGAGTGTTTTTATGTCATTCCGAATGTGATATTTGTGTTGTGATTGTCTCTTTGAACCTCTGCTAATGCACTATTTAACAACTGTAAGCAAACAAACCAAAACATTGATAATCCTACACATTATTGTAAAGTCTAATCCTGTAAATGATATTTCAAAATTCTTTAGCCATACAAATTTGTAACTTTGAAGTCAATTGGTATTTTCCAGATAGTTCCATTATCACATTGCCGACACCATGATTCAGTCGCACCTGGACAATTTTACTGTAATGACACCACCAGTTAACATAACAGAGGATGGTCGTCTTCATCAGACCTCTTTCATTTCCTGTGGTGGGCTGCTTGACGTCAGGCTTACTACGGGGGGGTTAAACTACACATCCTGTACCTTTAGAGCTGATTATGTGACCTCATTGTTTAATAATATATGGTTGTCCCTCTCCAATTTAGGTGTGTGTGTGCCTAAGAGTGTAATCCAGAGGCCATGCAGCACATTGTCTGGAGTTGCTGTGTAGATTAAACAGCATGCAAACACAGCAAAAGCAGCTGCAGCTCTTATCAGAGTGTACAGAAACAGTGCTGCTGTGGGCTCAGGTATTGTGTGTTTTGGCAGCAGTCACAGCCCACATGCAGTCATTTTAGTTGTTGATTGTATACTGGTTTGAATGAGCTTAGATTTCTCTTATATGGGTGGAAATAGCTTTAATGTATTGTAGTTTACGTAGCATGTAATATCTCTGAGTGTAAGCAAAGGTAGCTATGAGTACAATCATGCAAGCAAAAGAAAAAGACCAAACTGAAAATCTCTCCTGATGTAATGCTGGTGTTGAAGATCAGGATTTAACTCTTGCAAAAGCCCATATATGCATTTTACATGTGTCAGCAAAAAAGCTTGCTTTTTCAACTAAAGTATTTTATTGTTGTATTAATGCTGATGTGAAGCTTCTATGTAATGACAATGCAAACTAGCTGAAAGATTTGAGGAAATGTAAACTGATGTAGATCACCTTTTGATTCACTGGCAAAGAGCTTTAAAGTTTAAGCATCCAGATGACGTGAAGGCACAGTTTGTGGTTTTCAAGTTCACTCAGAGTGGATTTTTATGACATCAAGGAGGCTTTACGTGCCCCTTATCTCAGTTTCTGTTTTACAATGTACAGAAAAGATTAAAAACAAACACTTTCACAGGTCTGTGGTTTAGTGTATGAGAATATTATCAATTTCTTTAGAAATGTGTGCTTAGGACCCCAGGGTTAACAGTGAAGTTTAGTGTTTTTAAAGTGTGAATTAAGCAGTGTTTTTCTGTCAGTATGTATTTGCGGTGTGGCAGTGATTGCAGATATGTTCAGGGAATAACCTGGTCTTTGATTTTGAGGCATTTCCTTTAATCCACTTTGGCTCCGGGGCCTTAAGTGTTTTATCTCTGCTCCCAGTTAAACTGAATAATCAGGACAAATGGGGCAAACCACTAGGTTTTTCTATGACTACCTCGTTTTGTTTACTTCCGGTATTCAGTCTGGCTCTTTTTCACATGACCCCCGTGTCAGTGAGTTTGTGCCGCCCGAGCAGGCTGCTGCGTAGTCAACTTGCACTCTGCTGTCAAAATTAAATTGATTACCCTTGAAAGCCCTCTGTTTTCGGCCCACATTTCCTTTGAGAGTACACAGAGGAGTGAAAAGGTCACATGACAATAGTAAGGAAGAAATGTGTGGGGGGCTATTGCTATGTTTGCTCAGATTGTTAACCTACATTGCCCACATAAATGCATGCAGCACATACTAATCTTCTAAATAGTGAAAGGAACATAAAATGCACAAAACCCATCAAAACCGCACAGCCTACATTATGTTTGTGTATCTTCACACTTTATTTCTTTAATCTCATGCTAAATAATCCCACTTTTTTAAAAAACAAACAAACAAAAAAAAACAACTTTAAGTGATTTACATACCAAAATGATATAATATGAATTATGTTATCATCTGTCTATGTACATTAATAGCTTCTTTTTTCATTGTTGTCTAGTAAGCTAAAGCAGCAGCAGTTGCATGCGGCTGATTTGCTGCCATGTTTCTGAGGAAACAGTACCAGACTGTTAAAAACCACAGAAACTTATGTGCCCACTGATATTTCCTCAAAGACGTATCTCACAGTTATAAACTGGTGAATAATTTAAGAACACTGTTTTTTAATCACTGTGACGTCTTAGATAAATTACAACACAGGAATGATGTGGGGCTTTCACACGGACATGGTTGTGGCTCTGGCCTTGGCTTTGTTCTGGAGTCTCTGAACGTCTGTGCTTTCTAAGGAACTGGTCCATATTTACACCAGTTAAACCAGAACCAAAGCAGGTGGAATTTATTCTGCAAAAGTAAACTTTAACACCTTAAAAAATATTGTCCTGAAAGTTGATGGTTTAGTCATCCCATTATAAACAATACATATACAGACAGCTGAGGAAATTTCATAGGATGTTTGGATGTCATCATGAGCTTATACAGTATAAATGGTCTACTGAATATAAACTGGTTACCAGTACAGCACAATAAATCGTTTGAGTGTCATCGTTGCAATGTACATGTGTTCAATAGTCACATCTCATGTCCTGCGATGTAAGAGGCAAATTAACCTGATGTTCAATTCCAGTAGAAATAAATCTTTATTGTAAAACACTTTTCACGTTTGCACATTACAGAGCAGGGGTGGGCAGCTCCAGTCCTCGAGGGCCACAGTCCTGTAAGTGTTGGGAGTTTCTCTGCTAAAACATACCTGACTCAAATCAATGGCTAATTATCAGACTGGCACAGAGTTTAATGTCGAGCTCTGCACCAGTCTGCTAGTTAAGCCTGATTTGTGTCAGGTGTGTTGCAGCAGGGAAACTCCCAACATTTGCAGCAATATGGCCCTCGAGGACCAGAGTTGCCCACCCTTTTTATAGAACGAAACGTGCACTCAGGACCTAGCACAATAAAATCAAACAATAAAAGATGACCAGAGTAACTGAAATACAGACAGAAACCGTGGTTGCCACATTCACCAAATGATGGAAGATCCGTGCTGGTTAATAATATAAAAGATGGCGGGAGTGCTGATTAACTTAAAGCACTATTCAAGTCATCTGGTTAAAAAAAAAAATTGTAATGTCAGTTCTTTTCCAATATTGTGCAGTCCTAGTTGCCAGGCAACAGATCAGTATTCAGGTTTTACTTTAAATGAGTGGTGAGTCCCGTGTTTTATTGATATATTTTTACTTTATTGCAACATTGTTCAACACAGCACTTGAGAGGCAACATTGGTCTGGCTTCAGTCTTTTTATTTTATTTCATTTCATTTCATTTATTTGATTCTCTTTTTGTTTGATGGAAACATCTAATTCAGCAGTCTGGCTTTTTAGTAATTCCAGCCTTTGACCATTAGTGAAGTCACAGTCTGCAATTGAGAAACTTTTTTGTACCTGTTGAGAAAAAACTCTCCATGTTCCAAATCGTCTTTTTTTTGTGTGTGTGAATGCTGCAGCCATTTCAATAAGTTCAGGAACTAGCACTGTTAGATGAGAAAGTACTGTACCACACAAAGCTTTGCAGGCTCTTCCAGAGTTACAGGGCTCTCATCAGATTTTTGTCTTGTGGAAAGAAAAACAAGCCAGCATACACACAATGAGTCCAACAAATGACAGAAAGTTGGAGCAGATGAATATATTGATATATGGTCAGACAGCTCCAACCTTCCCTTGCTCAACTGGCAAAATTATAACTTACAACACCAATGTGTTCTGTTGCCAACCGGAATAATGGAGGTCATTCCTGTCTGATTGTTGATACAGTAAAATGATAAGGTTAATCCATTTTCAACAAACGGTACTATAGCTTTGTTATATTGAATTGTGAGGAATCCCTGAACACCGATAAACGCTCACTGTACTCTGCTTTACTCCTTGTCTGTTTACTTGTGTGGGACTGGCTGATTCCTCATATCTAATCCTAATTTTGGTTTTTGGTTGGCTCCCTGTTTCTTCTGCTTTATCCTCGACTGCATGCAGCCAGAACGGACTGTTTCCCAATGCCAAAAACCCAACCTTCACACTGTAATAGACATGCTGTTTCATCATAGCATAAGGAAATGTTCTTCTAAGGAATCGTAGCAGCTGCTTGTTGTGTGTCATCGCCTGCAGTCTCCTGTCAGGCCTTTGGTAAACTCTGATAATTATCTATTACGTCATCTCTTTTCGACAGAATTAAGCGCCTGTTAATCATTGGATGGCATGTTTCCTCACAGCACAAAGCAAAAACAGGGTCTCTTGGACTTGTGCCTTTAACAAAGCTCGAAAGAAAACGCTTTAGTTGCAGCTACTCTTTAGTAAGTTTTGTGTTTGTCACGTTAAAGGATTCCTACTGTTCAAATTGACCTTGTTCAATGTCCTGTTTTCATACACCCTCTCTTGTAATGTATGATCACATTTACTTCCCAAGAATTCACAAGTTCTACTAAACCATGAGGAGTACTTACGTTTCAACAATGTAATCATGTCATGAAATTAAAAACTGAAACAAGCTAGATGTAAATGAGTCTGATTCTTTAACATTATCAAACAAGAAATTGTATGAATATGACATTTTTTCATGCTCACACCCTAACTATTTAAACAGTTACTGTTTATGTTCAAAACAGAAGATTTAGAAAAAAACAAAAAGAGTTTAAAATAATGAAGATTGGACATGGACATGCAGTAAGTCAGTTGCTTTGGCTTGGAGCCCCTGACCAGCTTTGTTGTTGGAAAGCCGCTGAAGTGGGCCTGCCAAGACTTCTGCTGTAATATCACTGTCATAACACTGCTGGCTAAATGATCACAAAGGGGATTTCCAGTGTGGATGATTATTACCCTTAACAGGGCTTTTTTCAGAACTAAAGAGATCTGTCTAGTTTTTCCTCGTGCAGACTCATCACTCCAGAATTAAGCAGCTTTCTCCAACTTTAAAAACGATTACATTAGACTTTTGAAAGCAGATGCTTAACAACAGTAGGGTTCAAACATGGACTAAGTTAAAGAATAAAACTTGCAGGAAGCTCAGTAATAAGCAAAGGCAGAATTTCCCAGCTGTTTGGAGTCCACACACTTGCTTTCATCTCCTCTGTGCGAGTTGAACTTAAATCAGTCAGTCTTACTGATCCCTGACCCACAGTTAAGGACATAGAACCGAATCCTGTGAATAGCTCTGGCCGAGCTCCAGCCCTCTGAGCTTCTGCTATGTCACTTGATTGGATGAGCCGGACATGGGATGGTACAACGTAGGTTTAACTTGCATTATGAGGGTTAGGTTTTGCTTTCATTTTGAGTGCATGAAGGTTGGTGTTTCATGACAGCTTGACTCAGCAGGAAACTGAAAAGACGTGTTGGGAATATGAGGGCTCCTTGGTTGTGGAAGATAATAAGATGACGGTTAATAAGCTGGTTGGTGTTCAGGGAAAGGATCTCTTTATGGCTGGTAGGGGTCACTTTTTGCTTATTGTCCCTAATTTTCTCTTAATGCGAGTTTCATGTCATCTCTATCTGTCATCTTTCTGTTTCTAACCTCTCCTCGCTGTCGGTCTGACATAGGAGACCTGTTTGTCCTAACTTTCTGACATATGTAATAATTGAAGCTGCTTTTGTTGCTGCCTCTGATGCCTCCTTTTCATGACCTTTTGTGGCCGATAAAACAAGACAAGAGATAACACAATATTTAAATGATGAGTTATCATCAGAACATGTTTCTGGTATGAGTTGGAGTTGGTCAAAACCATCATAATGTCGATCATTTTATTTTAGTGAAACAATGTTAAATCCCTGTTTTAGATAAATGAGCAGATTGTAGCACTTGGTATAAATATGTTCAGTTTAAAGACTCCACAGCATCCTCGCGTCAGTTTTACTTTAAACTCATGTTTTCTTCTCCAGGCAATACCACTTGAACAGCAGCACTACCACCAATATTCCAGATATGCACATGGACATCTACTCTGGACTCCCTGACATGGACTTTCCCCACAGCTTCCCAAGGAGTGGAGATTTCCCCCAGGTTAGTTTCATGGTTTTTATTTGCAATGTGCAAATTGCAACTCGTCCAATGTTCATTATGAGAATTCAAACTTCTCTTACAACTTTCTGTCAGATAATCCGTCTTTGTGCTTCTCATAAAGAAGCTTTCCACCCACCTTTTTCATCTTGTCTTTCCTGCTCAGCTAGACTTACCTTTACTGTAAAACAACTTCACTAATATCTTATGTTGTCTAGACGACTGCAGCAGCACCTCCCCCCTCTCTCGTCAAGGCGTGTTATTAACAAGACGCTGTAATTTAGTGTTCCACCACACTTCAGCTCTGCACTTTTAGGAGCTGCTGTTGCCTCAGAATTTATTTCTTATCCTCAAGAATAAAAGAAAAAATATTGTATTTTTATTTTTTATATATTTGTGCCATGTTTTAGCAATTTCAGAAGGTTTTTCACATAACATTAAGCCTATACTATATACTATTAATAGTATATAGCATATACTTATAAGCCTGTAATATTGTTGATGGTTTTTTTTCTTTTTCTTTTTTTTTTTAACCTGTATGAGTGTGCATGTTATTGCCCTTAAACTGGGGTTTAACAGAAGAAGAAGAATTGTACAGAAAAGGCTAATGAACTGATGATGCCTCAATTTATGATTTGCTCCAGCATTCTAGATGGTTAAAATGGTGTTTTCTGTCCGGACACTTTGGTTTCCATCCAGTTAAGTCTTGACTGCAGGGATCTCAAATCCGGATCCTTAAGGTCAACTGTCCTGCTGGTTTTAGATGCTTTCCTGCTCCAACATGTGTGATTTTAATTAAAATGATCCATTTTAGCCATGCTTGTTGAAGGAGCGAGATATCTATAACCGTCCCAATTGCCAGCGTTTGAGATCCCTACTTTACAGTCTGAAGATAAGTGGACGAGAGGTCTGCAAGTCTCATGTTCTGATGGGAGAGTATGCCAAGCTTTCAGGGGTTTTCTTAGCTCCGCGAACATGAAAACTAAAGCGATCGGCCTGAGATAGGACAGCAGTGGCACAAGATAAGGCATCTCTTACCATGTAGATGCATGTCCAAAGAATAGAACGGAATTTGTCTGAACTTGCGGAACATTTTTCTATGTGTGCACGCTAAAGCCAAAGCAGCAGCTTTGGCTGAAGGGGGGAAACTTGAACAGGTCACCAGTGCATGATTCAGAGAAAGAAACAAAGAGACAGGCTGCAGTGAAATCCAAGCCTAAAACACCTCCTACATTGTTTTTGTTTGGTTGTTTATTTGTGTTTGGCTGTTTTTGTTTTTTTTTTTTGTTTTTTTGTTTTTGTTTTTTTTGTTTGTTTTTTTTTTTTGTTTTTTTTTTTTTGCCTTTTTAAAAAGTTGTTATAGTCCATATATTAAAATTTGTGATATTGTCTCAAACAAGCTCAGGTCACATGAACCTTCAGAGGGAAAAGCATGATAACAAATGCCAATACGTTTCATCTTAATGAGTAAAATTTACCATAATGCAACAATGTTATTGTTTAGCTTTCTATGTCAACCCTTACATATGGATTTGTGGATAATGAAATCTACAAAAAGAGCATGAACTGCCATAGTTAGGGCTTCAGTATTATGATTGGACTGGCTTAGAGACATTTGCAGGTAATAAGTTGTAATAAGAGGTCATCACAACAGTTGAAGGAAACAGGAGCATATGCAAATAATTTACAAGTATTCTCATGGTATTTATGTCCATGTGAGTGTGCTTGGGTGTGATGGTTCCCTAGTACAATAGCGTAACGTTATTTTAAGAACAAAAGCGCTCTAAGGTTTTCACATGGCAGACAATGATGTGTCACCTTCATCACATGTTTTGTAGACTTGACATGAATTAAATGATTAATGTGGGGTTTCCCTAGTTTTCCAAACCACTGTTTGTTGGCCTGCCTCGAGCTTTCTCCAGTGCAAGTCATTTTTTAACATTCGTGATTCTGTTATCTATGTTGTATCATTTTGACATATTAGGAAAGCAGCTGAGTGGTTTAACTTTGGTTTTCTGTGTCATTATTTGTGCATTCAAAAGCAGCAGGTTTAGTTTCATTGCTCCAGCAGTGTGAAGTGTCCCAGGGCCCGTGTGTGTTTGTGAAGGACACGTCTTGTGCTTGTATTAGGCTTTCTCAGCTGTTCCTGCTGGCTTTGGACACACCCGGTCATGTGAGAAAATGTAAGTCACCGGGTCATCATGACGAATCCTACCTCACCCTCAAACCCCCTTTTCTTCCATTTCATCCTGCTCCTTGTGCTGATCCTGCCACACATTTTTGCCCTCCACCCCATCCACATTTGGAAAGCAGGATGCCTTGTTATTTTTTCTGCTGCTGAACCGTGACAAAAGACATTCAGGGAAGAGTTGTTGATGAGATTGTTCAGTTTGTCAAGTGACTGCTATATTTTCTTCTTCCATTTCCCTGTTTCAGTTACTGCCTGAAAGTAATTAGGGAAATCGCCTCTGGTTTGCACAGTATACCGCAGTGTTTGGGTTTGTTTATGTTGTCCACCAGAACTCAATTGGAATATCCTCATATTGTAAGAAAACCCAGCATTGCAGCATGTGGCCAGGAAGTGTATCTGGGGATTGCTGCAAACTTTAAACAGAAGGTGAATGTTTACTTTGTACACAGATCAACAAGCTTCTCTCTGATACTTGATATCCCTCTTGAATTATCTATGATGTGTAAAACAAAAATGACTGATAGCTGAAATGGAAAAGTAGGCCACAGTCTCAGGCAGTTTAAAGTTAATGTGTCATTTGTTTGATTTGGACACTTAAGCTGCACTTTAATAGTATCACAGAATTCCCCCTTTTTTGACACAGTAAAAGTTTCCAACAGTTCCCAGTTACTGTTACAAATATTAACTAGTTATAACTAATGTTATAGATAACTGATTAACAGTCATCTACTTAAATCTTTATTATGTACAGGATCAATAAATCTGGCGAATTGCTTTATGAAATGACTTGGACTTCATCATAATCAGTGGTTCAATGTGTGTTTGTACAAGATTTCCTGGAAACTTCCCCACAAATAACGTGCACATAAAAACTTTACGTTTGACTTACTGAGCAAGCAAGACATTTATTTAAAATAAACATGAAGCATTTTCTGAACAGTGAAAACATTAACACATTTACATTTAGACTTAATTATATTAATTCTTCCATATAATGGAGTAAAGTAAAGTAGACAGGTTATTACATTAATTAATATGTTTTTAAAGGGAAAAAAAAAAGACAGTTATGATTTGAACCACATGTTTCCAGCAGAACTATAGACTTCTCCACATATGTGTGTGTTTATTTACCTGGGCAAACTTAAATGTGCTAATTTGTGGACCTGAAATATGGAAGTCTTTCTGCAGACAATTAAAAAAAAAAAGACAAGTTTAACTGGAAGATGTAAAAATGCTGAACTCATTCACTAACCATTCTGGCTAACCTCAAAGAATGAGCACCACCTTGCAAGCACACACATTAAGTCACCACTTTGTCTTCTGTACATTACACAGGCTGTTCGTACATGTGTTACTCAGACCATGGCACGTTGAGGCATATTTACTTCTCTACACACTCTTGTTCTGTGTCTTTGTGGTTCTTCTCCCTCTTACATACACAACCTCATGCACTGCACACTTCGAGGAAGAGTTCATTTGCATTCGCTCTACCCTTACAGCACTTTTCAGTTTTGTTTATCAAAAACTGAAAACCTTTGCTCTGCAGGATAGGTCATACAAGTAGCAATATGTCGAAAGCTTTCGAATCCATACAAACTGCACAATGCAGCTGCATGCAGATGCAGAATCAATAGAGATCTTTACCTAAAAAGATCAGGTATTTTTTCCACTTTTGTTTCTGTTGTACTTCTGACACAGTGGCAGTCAGCTAGAATCTGTGCAAAAACTTTAAAAAAAAAAAAAAAAAGTGAACGCAAGTCTCCCCCCAGCTTCTGGCTTTAGGCTTTGATGCAATGAGGTGAGTGTCTGTGGGTGTTACAGTACTCTGAAGAAGCTCTTTAATGATCCAGTCCTGCCCCATTGGCCTTCTTGCTCATCACACACACGAGGACACACATATGCACATTATTCAGAGGATTCCCACTCATACATTGATGACACAATGGACAGGCGCCACTCAGTCTCTGAGTCTGACTCCCCTTTCGCCCAGCAGAGATGGACATTACAGGACTCCGCTGTGCTAGTTTGATATCTTGTATTCCTGGAAGCCGGGTGATAAATCACATTATTTTTTTCTTTAATACCACAATCTTTTTATTTAAGAGACGTCTAACGTTGTTTTGTTTTTTGTTTTTTTTTCGATCCGTAACAACTGATAGCCTTGTCTTTGATCAGCATCTTGGATTTGTTGAAATAGCCCATTTACAATAAGATTCCCAGAATTTTCCTTCAAGTGTGTGCATGTTTTTCACAATCACGCCTGAGTTCCAGTGAGTAGGAATGACATTTTAGGATAAGGAATTTAACTGTAATTGTGTTTTGGCCTTTTGCTGTAAAAACTTTAAATAGCAGACTCGCATCTTGCACATGAACGGTTTTAGTTATATTTCTGAGTCGTTTGTAATACAATCATTTTGGGGTTTCTACTAGTTGGTTGTCAGTTCTACAGATGTGGAAGTCTAAGATAACACTTTGACAGGTGAATCGACATGTGCAGTCTGGTTTTATTTTTACAGGTGTTACACCTCCTCAATTATGCTCATCAGACAGCTTGTTTGCTTTCCACCAAGTAGCCTTTACACCTCTGAGCTGTAGACCCTGATAAATATTTGTATTAATTGTTACTCAAAACAGGAATAGAAGTCATTGAATTGAGCCTTTGAAGATAAATTTAAAAAAAAAAAAAAAAAAAAAGCAAAAGTAGAGGCAGCCCAGCATGGAGTCTCTAAATATAATAATCATTAAATAGAGGCCCAAGCCCATTAAACGTGGCGGTAAGCAGCCTTGTATGAGGACCGGCCAGGTCCAGAGCGCAGCACTGTTTACACTACAAATGCGGTTGAGTTACACCATGTACAGTAAAATGGGCCTGACTGCCAGTAACTCTAGTCACTTACCAACAAAAGCATCATTTCCTGAAAGCTCCTCCCCTCCTCCCTCCCTCCTCTCCCCACCCCTCCACTCCCTCCCCCTCATCTGCTCACTCACACACTCCAACCACCTCTTTGAGCTCAGAGGAACTAGTCCACAATCACTATGAGTAAGCCCTCTATGCAAATACCTGACTGTCCTGCTGAAGCAGGAAGAATGTTTTAGGCTTGCTTGTTGTCTCGTGTGTTTTAGAGGGGCAGCGGAGTTTGTGCAAGTGAGCTCGTTGCCCAGAGAGCCTACCTGTGGTTTACGCACACGTGTGTGCGTGGAAGCTAGCAACAGCACTGTGTTGGATGGAAGCCCACCAGCTGTGAGGCGTTTACTAGCACCGTAACTTCCTCATGGAAGAGGTTGCCGGATTGAAGGATTCAAGGTGAAGCAGGAGCTTATGCTTGTCTGTGTATTTTGACCCCCTCCCACCCCTTATTGCAGCGGTTGGACCCATGTCTCGCATGCAGATCTGGAATACTTTATTTTCTCAACTGGGACGACCGCTTCCCAAGGTATGGGCACTGTTCGCTTCTCTTCTTCTATGCCATGTGAACAAGACCGAGTCAAACGTGTTCATTCAGTCTGATTAGTGGAGTTCTTACTTTTTAATTTCATGCTCCAGGATTAAATACTGTGTGAACAGTTGAGACTTATCAGGCTGTTTTTATTGCTCTTCTTGTAAAACTTTTAGATAAGACTAGAAAAATATTGATCACTGATTGTATTTTTTTTCTTTTCAACTTCCTTGAATGAATTTTGATAATGCTTCCGTATAATCGCAATGCCAAGAGAAGCATAACTATGGTTTTCCTGTTATACATATAGTGTATAATGTATACATGTATAATGTTTGTGCAACTTGGCCAACCTTGGAATTGATCAATTATTATAACTTTATTAAATGTTTTGTTTACTAATTTGACCAAAGTTGGATTCCTCCACACAAACTGAGATATGTCTCTGACTAGGGATGTTTTTTTGAAGTGCAAAAAGAAGTTAAACTTCAGTACAAAAAGGTAGTTGTTAATTTAAGATTAAAAAAAGCTTTTAGCCTAATCTTTTTAATATAAACTTAATAAATGTAACCATAGTCTGTTTGCTGGAAAAATGAGGAGGAAGTCTTGAGCTAGTGAAAGTAGGCCTGTTAGCCAGCTTGTGAATTTGCTTCCTTGCCAGTGTGCCAGTCAATCATCCACTGCTCCATTGAGATCATCCTTCCCAGCCGGGAAATGATTGTCTGCCTCACTCCCTTCTGTATAATAGAAAGTGGTCTAACCTGATACCTTGTCTAGAGAGATGGCTCTTATGTTAGTGTTTTGAGAGACTGTTAAAACCTGCCATTGGTCTGTTGTGCTGTAATCAGTATTTTTTCTTTTTACCTGAATAATTTGCAGATCTACACAGGGTTGGTTATTTGGACATTTGCTTGTGTCAGTGTAATGACCTAAACCGGGACAAAGCTTTCTGAGCCCGTCTCCACAGATTTTTCAGACTATTTTCATCAGTACAGTTTTCAGTGTCAGTATTTCTTTACTTATAAATCAAACTTCAAATTACAGATTTAAAGTAGTTACAAACGTGGATGATATAATCGTCGTTTTGTTTTTTTATTTTCATATAGGTGCAAGCGATAAAAACCGTTGTCATCTGTCAGCGAACTAGCTTTGCTTATAGTAGTCATTCATCTTTATCATTCAGTCCCAAACCTTTCAAATTCATGATTAAAATTTTGGTGTAAAATTTAAAGTCTTCATGTCCAGTAAAGTTTAACTGAACAAAATCTGATTCTTCAACAAACACAGTTCAGGAAGTCAGAGCAACTTTATGTTTGGTTTCACGACCACTCGGTCTTAACACTATAAAAATAGGGAACCTGTCTGTAAAGGACATGGATAGAGTCTTTTGGTGGGTGCATATTGACAGTTTCCTGGTATTACATTTAACCTCAGACATGACCCACGGCGTGCAGCTTACGGGAAGTGAATGAACAATAATGGTGAGAATGAGTGAGAGCTTTGCGCACACGGGGTTTGGTGGGGGTCGGCGTGATAAAAGATAAAGGATGGGCGCAAGATGAGCCACATTTTCATTCTTTAAAGCAGAGCTTTAAGGTTTCCCACTTTAAATGTATTTGTTTGTTCATTTAAACTGGTTGTTTTTTTAATTTTGCATTGAGCATTTCAAACTTGGTTATTAGCATTTAAAGGTTTATTTGCTGAAGAACTCAAGGTCGCTTCAGGTGAAGGAAAAGTATTGTCAGGAAGGACGACAAAATTGGCTGAATGTGGCCTGAAATGAAGCAGAAAGTAACACAGAAGCTACCAGAAGGTGATGGAAAACAATCTATAAAAGGTCTTTGCTGTTAAGAGGCTGGTTATTTTTATCCTATAGTGTTGGCAACTTGAGAAATGCTATTTAAATGGCTGATGTAAACTGGCTGTATAGATGTGTGTGTGTGTGTGTGTGTGTGTGTGTGTGTGGGGGGGGGGGGGGGGGGAGGGGGGGGGGGGGGGGGGGGGGGGGAGGGGGGGGGGGGGTTGTTAGCCTCATTGGCCTCAGTGTTGACTCTGTCATGGACTGCCGGTCTGTCCAGGTTGTACCCACCTCTTGCCTGATCGGAGCTGAGATTTACTCCAGCCTGAGTGTGAAAAATGAATGAATAAAGTAATTAGTTTATCAGCAGTGCTTCTAATTTAATCCTTCATGTATTTCTACTGAAAAAAACACCCTATTCCTAACCAGCGCTGCTAAAGTGATCACTGTGTCGAACTCACAGTTCTCTGGTCCACTCTGGTGCATTTTCTCACCACTGTTTTCCCTCACAGTTTAAACATTTGTTACTTCTTGCTTAATGTAGAGCGAGGACCTTGCAAAATTAGAAGATAGTTTCTTTCCCTTAGGAGTTCATATTGACCAGATTTTTGCTCTCCTCAGATCCAGTTAGCTGTTAAAAGAAAGCAAAAATACCAGCTAAGGATTCACAATCAATTTCTTTTCTCTGCTGTTGGCTAAAGTGATATCCTGTTTTTACAGGGTATTACAGGCGGTCATAGAAGTAAATAAATAGCATTAAATTAAAATAAAACAGATGATGTGTTTTTTTTTTCCTCTTTTAGCTTCTCAGTGAGATGTCTGTTTGCTGACAGCTGTTGACCAGCATTACTTTGTCCTGAATAACTTGCAGGACAAAAACTTGGTAAGCATGTCTGACAGAAAACACAACCGTCAGCTGCTTGTAAAAGCACAAGTTCTCACATTTGCACTTGATGTTTGGCAAAGATCCTAATCAAATAACTTCCAGGCACTGAGCCTAACACTAAGTCACAGTGTGATAGTAGCCGTCTGACCACAGGTGTGTGAAAGTGTGGGTGTGCGGTGTGCTCACCTCAAAACAGAGGAAAGTTATCTGAGGTAAGAGGGGAAACTCAAACGTCTGATTTCTCCTGAATAGAACAAGTAAAATATCAGATTGATATAAAGCAATGGGAACATTTTTCCATTTCATCGTCACAAACTCATATTGCCACGTATAAATTGATGTTTTCAGTTGCTATCTATGTTGCAAGTGACTGCTGGAAACAGCAGAGATCACGTCTGTTGCAAGTGTTGCGTGCTAAGCTGTGTTGAAGTTCGACGTGACTGAGACATTATCTTGCGTCAGCACTCCTCTCAGATCCACCTCTCTCCTGACTGGAGATGCACATGCACTTAGCGACTCACATGAAATGCATGAACACATGCTTGTTCACACCAAATGATTCTGTGAATTAACATGTTTTGAGTTTCTAATGTTTTTTTCTCTGAATTCACAAACCTATCAGAAGCTTGTAGGGAATCTTAAAAAAAACCCAAAATTCTCGATGCAAAGTGCTTACAACAAATTTGAACTAATGTTAAACAAAACTTGTCATTGCATTTCTTGTGAAAGCATGCTTATTGCACACCGGACAGTTCTTACTTTTGCAGGTTTGAACTGTCGAGACACGGCTCTGTGAGTGCCAGCTCATCCTCCTGGTACCCATCTGTGGGCGACTTCCTGTTTGCACAGTGCAAATCAGCAGCAGATGATATTTTTCTGGCTACTTTCCTGGCTCTTTTTTCAGTTATTTTCTATCTATCAGCTTTCACTGCTTGTCAGTGAAACAGGGGGAGTGACGGTGTTCTCCTGTTAGATCAGTCACATGGCAGGTTCCTGTACTTTGAAGAGACTTGTTGGTTTGTAGGAGTAAGTCTGTTAGCTTTAGACTCTCCTTTATCCACAGCTGAAACTGCTTCTCTTTGAAGCTGCTTGGACTTTCAGCTGCAAGCTGGGATACTTGACATGACATCCTTTTATTTTGTGGAACATGTGAAAACACTGGAAAATTCCAAGGAGGCTTGCAAACAGCAAGCTGTCCCTGGTTTGCTTTATTCAGACTTGGCACAACATGAAGGCTGGTCTTTCAGGAGGTTGTTGAACTGGGTATACTACTTTGATGGGCCCAGTATAGCCAGTCTGGGACAGCCCACACTAGACTAAGTATGAGCCAGACAAAAACACAATCATTTTAACCTTTAAACTTTAATAACAAAAGACAAAAGAGAATACAATAAAGTCTTATTACTCATAATTCCTCAGAACTGCCTTCAAACATGAATTTTGCAAGCAGGGAAACAGAATCAGACTGTTTTACTTCTAATTTCATTACACACATTATTAGAATATATGGTTCAAGGACAGTTTTTTTGTTTGTTTTTTTTATTGCAAGGCTCTCTTGGAGCTCCCTGTGATCTGTTCAGTGACTTTCTGCTGCCAGTGACCAACATCTAAGTGTCACAATGTATTTTCTGTGCTTGGGTGTTATGTGACTAAAATTGTTTTATGTTTAAATAGATGGAAACCGTCCATGTGTACTGGAACGACCTGACAGATCCTGATGTCCACAAGACATTTGGCATCTAAACTGTGTTACATCAGATGAATTTCGCGCTGAAATCAGAAATCGTGTCAGCGGCCAGTAAACCAAAAGCAGCTGGTTTTCAGGAAACAAAGCAAAGAACCCTTTCAGGGTGTGATTTATGTCTGAGAAATGAGAAGCCCTGAGCTGTGCCATGAGAGTCGCAGCTTGGCAGATATGTCAGAGACGTGGGGCATGCAGACAGCTTGGCATAACACAAATCCAGACAGAAAGACTGACACCAGCTTTGGCTTTTCTGTTCCTGGCCCCAGTTCCACATCATGAGAAGCCACACAGACACACACATCAATCAGGTTCAGCTTCTAGCATGGACAAGGTGAAGAGCTGACCCCTGAGAGGGAAGAGCTGCAGTAAAGGTTGTTTCAGTCAGCTGATGGCAGGTGTGGGTGGTTTCATATCTGCATGTCCCACCACCCTCCCTGTGCACACTCTGCACACACGGACACAGCATAGAAACTACTTATTGACAGGGCCGTGCTTCATTTCACTGTCATTTTGAGCCGCCTACATCACAAACAAGATTGCTGGCATTTTATTGTTGCGTCTACAAATGTCAACCTCATGATTGTCCCATGACTCACACAGCTTTGCTTTCAGCTCTTGCTGTCTTTTCATCCAAATTTAAAAGCAGGATTTTTTTTTTAAAGTCTTTTGAGATAATGACAGAGAAACGACAGAGTCATGGTTGCTTTGTTGTTCTGAAAGTTTCCTGAACACTGTAGTGACTTCAGATTTCTGCGTGACATTCCCACCTCACTCTGATGCATAAAGATATTCTTATTTTAATTACCTACCTGTCGCTAAAGTGTTGAGTTTGATAGATTGCCTTCCTGTGGTAGAATTTTGTGGGGAAAAGCAAAACTAAAGAGATGCTGAGAGGGCACGGAGAAGGGAAGGCTGGGGTGGGAAACATGGGGGATTGAGCTTTAGAGACTGGGAGTGAATAATAATAACAGTGTCAAGAGATGACATAAATATACGGCTGGGCTGGCGAGGTCATTCGAGGTGTCACTTTGTTTGTGTACAAGAATGGGTGTGCAGGGTAAGTAGGAGGCCAGGGTGGCTTGTTTGCTGGCCTTGGAAAAGCAGCCAAGCTGGCAGTGTGTAGGAGGGGGAAGCCCTGGGCCTGGCCTGGCGGGGGCCTCAGATTTTAGCCACACTTTAAGCAGGTTATTGAGTTGAACAGGATGTGGCTCAAGACTTTAAACAGCAGCTCTTACCTAAAGTTTCTACTTCTTACAGGAGACACTTGTAGCAGGGATTTAAGCTAAAGGAAGGATGAGGAGATCATTTTCAAGGCATACATAAATCTTTATATATCTGAGTTTTTATGTGATGTGATAAGTAAATGTTCCAGTTTTTCTCGTGTTTTTCTTTAACAGGCTCGAGGCGCGTTAACAAAGGGGCTTATGAAAAGGAAACCGGTTTGTAAAACTCACTAAGAGATATAACGGCTACATGTCCTTGTATGGTGGTGCCCAGGTTTATCAAAGAGCCTGTGTCATATCCAGGATCAGTGCCGTCATTGTATCAGAAACAGCTGTTCCTCATTTCCTCCATGGCAACCGTCGACGGGAGCATGAGTACTTCTTCCTACAGTTTTGTGTTTGTTCATGTGAATTTTTGTAGGAGAAGGATGTGTGTGCAAGAGTTAAGAGTCATTATCCATCACACAAGTTTTAACAGTGTTGATGAGTCTTAGTTTTGTTTTGTAATTTATGTTTTGAAGTCCATCTTTCCATTTCGGATTCTCAGACGTGATAAGTGCACCATCAGCCCAAAGCCGCCCAGTAAAAACTCTGCAGCTTTGCACGCATCTTGGGAGCTGCAGCTTATTGTAACTCTTTTATTTTTTCTCCCCCTGCTGCCTACATTAATCATCAGCTGGCAGACAACTGTCATTATCCAGACTCTCAAACACAATTTTCTGCTTCTGTGGATACATGATGTTCAGTATTTGCATGTGCGTGTCGAATCTCTTCACGCTGTGAGGACAAAATTGTTCAGGTTGGTCCACATCGCAAACAAGCGGTCAGAAGAAAGGGAATAAGAGGAAGATACAGAATTAAGAGGAGAAGAGAGAATGAAGTGAAAGAAGAACAAGTGGAGAAGTGACAGGGGGGGGAAAAAGTCCCTTTTTCATGCTCTTCCATGCACATAAAAAGCTCTGATTTTTTTCCCAAATTAAACTACAAAACAACAACGCCTTCAAGCAGATTTAAAACCCTGAAAATAGCAGGAAAAGAAACACATTTGCACATATTTTAAAAAATGTCATCTGTTTCCCAGCAAGAAAAAACTGAACAAGACACAGGCAGGATTAATAATATGAGTGTGAGGCTGTGGGTTGTGGAAGGAGCCAGATTAGCATCAGAGCAGTTGGAATTCAAGCCTTATCTCTGCTTGGCAGGACCCTCTCATAGGAGCAGTAGATGAAATAGCCCTGGGTACGGGCCCGAAGCGGGAAAAACACTGCTGCCTCTGTTACGCCTGGCTTAACAACTCGATTAGCATGGTGCTGAGGTTCGACGTGTCTTGGTTAGCACCAACAAAACTCCTGCAGTTCTCTGTTCTGTCTGTGTTTCGCTTTGGTTGTCCTAATAACAGCTTTTGCTTAAACTGACTCATTATGATGCAACATATTGAAATATTCCAGATTTTAACATGCATTTTATTTGCACCTTAATGTTGACTGCCATGTAAAAGAAAAGAACCAGAATTTGTTTTTGGTTCTGTTGGATCACCTCTATTTTGGCTGCTATTTTATGAAAGATTTAGCAGTATACCCCGACTGCTGTCTTGTTCTCTCTTTTCCATGGTGAAAAACATGTGTGTGCTTATCTGCATGTTTCCGCAATTATGCTTCCATGGAATGATGCCTGCTGGTGACACGGTGTCCCTTTTCCAGGCCCTGCTTACTCATCCATCCTCACTCAGAGGTGCCAAAGAGAGAGTGCTGGGCAAAGGATGACATATGCAGATGGCTGATAATAAACAAACAAAATTAAAGAAGCAAAGGTGGAAGGTAGCAGGCTGTATGCGTCACTCTCCATCAGCCCCTCTGTAATTCCACAGAAGCCGGTTGTTACACTTTGTTATCTGCAGGACAACTTTGTAGAGGTTTCCTGCGGCACGCGTGCCTGATCTTGCCCTCAACAAGTTCACAAACATGGAGAGAAAACAAAAGAGAGTTGTAGTGACATAGTTGAAGAGCAAGTTGTATTCATAGAATTCCCAGAAAAGATGAACATAAGCTGTTTGCAGCACCCTTAAAAAAAGCTTTTTACTGCATACTGCAATACGCAACCATCCAAATGTTGCCATAATTGTATCTATAAAGCCAGAGAGCAAAATAAGATGACATACCAGCTGTTTATTATCCTCACAGTGTCCCCTTTCTCAAATGGTGTCATGGTGTTGACTCCAAGTCTCATTCTGTCACGCAAGTGAAACATTTCCAGTTAAACTGTGAATAATGGCGAACAGGCAGCTCGTCTCCTCAGCATTAATCAGTAGCAGCATATTGCTAAGACTCAGTCAGTGTCACAGCTCATTTTTTATCTCTCTTCCTAGACATGTAGTGCTTGTTTGCTCTATAATAGTCCTCTTTAGTAACAGAAATGTATCGTGCTCACTTGTAGCTTTCTAGTATTATTGTCTGAAAAAAAGTGTAACTGTGGAAACAACCTTTTTTTTTTTTTTTTTTTTTTTTTGATGCCAGCTCGCTTCATTTAACAAAATAACTGTGAACAAGTTCATTGGAAGCTCATCAATAAACACTATTTGTTTGCACATTTGTAAACCTTTGTTGTATATGAGTAAACATGAGCCTGAACAACTTTGCTCAGGCTTTCTGGCTATGTAAACTTATTCCTGCTGGTAAATCTGTTATGAATTAATTCCTCCTAATATGTGGAGGAGACATGCTGACTTGGACTGTAATGAGTGCCAAGGTTCCTGTCGTTTTATCTAGTCTTAAAGCTTCAGCCTGCTAGCTGCTAAAACCAACTGGGCCACCCTGATCAAAACATTTCTCATCACATATAGTGTGATAACATTAAACAATTTGGTCTTAAGAGTCCAGATTCTTATTACACCTCTGACGTCTTAAACAGTGGTCAAGCCACGATGAGTGTTTTGTCTAGCAGAGACGATCTGCTCATTTAAAAATATATCAATCAAAGCAGTTCAAATCTTTCCTGCAGTTCTTGTCGAGGTGCAGATCATCCTCATTGTCTGTGGGGTTTATTTTCCTCACTGCAAACTTCCAGTAATTTCAAAGCAACTTTTTTTTACACAGTGTTCTCTGTTTTATTTATATTTTCTTTCTGATGAAATTTTATATGAGATTGCAGGAGGTGATGTGTAGCTGCCTGATCACTCCCCGGGGCCCAATAATCTCAGCAGTATGCTGTCGTATGTGATTGGTCGTCCTTGTTCAATCTGTTTAGAGGGCATGCATGCATGAGAGTGTGCAGAAAATCCTACATGAACATTTTCGTTGTGCGTGTGGTGCCACTTCATTTCATAATCACTTTTTATTTAGGAGCTTTTGCATTCTGAACATAAAATACAAACATGAGACTTTTTTATCAGCTCACTGTCTGTGTAATGTAATTGTGTTTTTTAACACGCTGCTAACATATAATTAGCTAGTTAGACTCTTTAGACAGTATTCCAGGCTACTTCACGGTTCTCTGGAGGGTGGATCTGGAACGTGGGGGTGTGGGAATCTCCACATATGGTTCAGCGTACAGAAATACACACACATACAGTCACTTTCACAGACCATACACACCCACACAATAAAATGAATTTCCAAAAACAGCTTCAGCTCTATTTAGTTTGCCGTTGTCTACTGTGTCTGACCCCCCCCCCCCCCCCCCCCCCCCAAATCACTCAACCCTTATCCCCCCCCACATCCATGTTTGTAAGTCCCTGGGGGCCCAGGGGTGCCTGTGAGAGGCTGCTTAAAGGATATGGCATGCTAATGGCTTGGAAAAGGATATGAATAGAGGGGCGACTGGAAGGCAGCCATAGCTGAAATGACACACACACAGTCTTATTTTGACTGCGTCTTGCTTTGTATTTCATATGCTCATTCTCACACATCTGTCTGTGATTAGAGCTTTATTTGGGCTCCTTGTGTTACTCCAAAAAGAGCACAATATTGGTTGGAAACTAGAATGAATGTGCCACATTTATTGTCATGGTTTCACTACAACGCACGCTCATTTCACAGTGTTTTATTTTGCGGGTTACACACATATCTGACGTCTGAAAGAAGATGCACAATCAAGGATTTCTGGTCTTTATTTGAACACGCTCTGGACTCAGTTCTGTCCATTTGATTTGACATCAGGATTCTGCTTCTGCAGCTTGCACAGTTTGTTACAAGCTGGAGTTAAGGCATCTTCTCTGTCTCTGTCTCTTGTCTTCAGGATTTGTCTTACATCGATGACCCCTCCAGAAACTCTCTGTTCTCCTCGCCGGCTGACTCGCTGTCAGAGTATGCTGATACCCAGTCCTTCATCAGCACAGACAACTTGGACACAGTGCCCACGCTCTGGGATATCAACACTAGTAACACCATCACACCAGCACAGAGCAGCTTAGAGGTCAGTAGCGAGCACTCACACACACACACACACACACACACACACACACACACACACACACACACACACACACACACACACACACGTCATTGACTTTAACAGCTATTATATACTAGTGAGTTATTTAAATCAGTACATGGATGTCTGTGCTTTAAAATCCAAATGACAAATAGTGATCAAATTGCCCTTCTTGCCCTGTAAACATTACGGCTTTAACTCTGATGATGTAGCCGATCTCATGCTTATTCTAATTAATCTTATTGTTTGCACCAATGCTTCTGTTTAATTTATACTAGAGCTATCACCTTACTTTTATTAATATTTAAGCTGATCTTAGATGGATTTGGCGATCATTTGTTGTACAAGTTACTGTTTTCCCCTCGTTTTCCCCATCTAATACATAAAGGTAAAGATGAGTTACCTTGGTACCATCGCAACACTAGCTGTTATTTGCTCCACACCTTCATCCTGCTGTGAGCAAATGAGCAGTATACCGTCACAAAGAATGAATAAAATATCCAGGATGTAGATTTGGATCAACGTCACATTAACAAGCAAACAAAACAAGCGTACCGAAACATCGCCTCGTTTGCAGATTTATTATTTAGACCATGAGACAATAATGCAACTTTAGGTCTCTCTCCTGTTTCTCTACTCACATCGCTGTTGAGCACTCGCTGCATGGGATGGATCCAAGCGGATCTTTTTGATAATGATCAAGTATATTTATTTTTCCTGAAAGCTTTTTATGTTTTCCTTTTCATTCTGCCCTCATTTCATCCATTATGTTTCCCAGACGCACAGCTTTATCTGCTGCTGCTGCTGCTGCTGCTGCTGCTGGCTTTTCACCGCCAGAAGACAAATTACATTTGTTTGATTGCTGCTCTATAAGACATCTATGAAGTGCCCCCACACACACACACACACACACACACACACACACACACACACACACACACACACACATCTAAAGACAAATTGACACAGAGATTGCTCAAGAGTTTTGTTTTTTTCTCTCTCTTTTTTATAATTTATTTATTTATTTTTGGTTTGTTTGCTTCATTTCTCTAATGCATTTGGCCCTGTGTTTATTTGAGTTTGTTTTTTCTTCATTTTATATTTTGTTGACAGCAGAATGGCACCAGCAGGTTTCAAGGCTTGGCCAGTTTGGATGATATAACCGCTATTATCAGCACTCCACCTTTAGGAGGACTCCAGGTAGCCCACTCTGACCTCTCCAACCTGATTTTAAATTAAACCAAACTCTCAAACCAAATCCATCATAAATCCTTTATTATACATCACAAATACTCTGTTTAAATATTTTTTACACAGAAATGTAATGTGTCATATTTTAGCATTATGACCCTGCAGTACATGAAATTACTGAATTATTCTTCAATGTGCTGAAAACAGATCCTGTATTTCCACTTTTTCAGATAACAATAACCTGAAAAGACTAATAAGTATAAGACTCCCAGTTCAAGCTGTTAGCTAGATGAATTACATTGCTAAAGTTGCTTTGGTGTTTCCAGGCTCAGCCAGCCCAGCCGCCACCAGAAGAGGAAGAAGATGCTGAGGAGGAGGAGTCGGAGGAGCTCGGACATGTTGACACATATGCCGAGTACAAACCCTCCAAATGTATGCTACCAAACAGAACGTTAACCCCAACTTTTGCATTATTTCATCGGCTGTTTTCCTTCCCATCATTTGCGTTTTAATGTCAACTTTTCTTTTTTCTTCTCTTTAGCCACTATAGGAATTTGTCATCCAGACATAGTGGTGGAAACTAATACGTTATCCAGCGTCCCTCCGCCTGACATCACATACACTCTATCTATCCATGAATCAACTATTAACAGCGGCATGCTGTCCGCTCTGCAGCTAGAAGCCATCATCTATGCCTGCCAGGTACAGAGGAGCACGCAAAAACAGAAAGAATTCATTCATTTTTGGAAGTCCCCGTGATTAATGCTGTGATTGTGTGACCATTGTTCATGCATTTGCTTCAGCAACACGAGGTGATTCTTCAGAACAACCAGAGGGCGGGCTTCTTGATCGGAGATGGCGCAGGCGTTGGAAAGGGGCGCACTGTGGCAGGAATCATCTTAGAGAATTACCTTAAGGGGAGGAAGAAATCACTGTGGTAAGAATGAATTGCTCCTCCAGGAAGCATCAAATGTCTAGTCAGAAACATATTGTAGGCCTGATTTTACATGCAAGCACTTGTTTGTACAAATTTGTTTGACGTCCCCGTTCCCACACTCAGGTTCAGCATATCCAATGACCTGAAATTTGATGCAGAGAGAGATCTCAAAGACATAAATGCATCAAATATTCCTGTGCATGCCTTAAACAAGGTGAGTTTGAGGGAATTGCTGCTAATGAGCCTGTTTCTTGGCCACATCAGAAGAGAAGATAAAACAAAGCTTGCTTTTTGTATGTTTTCCATGTGATGGTAGATAAAGTATGGAGACACAGCTACCTCAGAAGGAGTCCTGTTTGCAACTTATTCAGCGCTGATTGGAGAGAGCCAGGCAGGAGGGCAGCACCGGACGAGAATTAAGCAAATCCTGGACTGGTGCAAACCAGACTTTGATGGAGTTGTATCCTTTCATTTTAATCCTCAAACCAGCAATTGGTGTCCTGCTCTCTGTGTTGTCCTGCACTGATCTAATTTAGCTAACATCCAGCAGTGTTTTAGCATTTGTTTTTCACCCTTGACCCCTCACCACTACAGATCATTTTTGATGAATGCCACAAAGCCAAGAATGCCACATCTACAAAGATGGGGAAGGCAGTGCTGGACCTGCAGAGCAAGCTGCCACGGGCCAGAGTGGTGTATGCCAGTGCCACAGGTAGACTGACATTAGGGGTGGGAAACCCAATATCGGGAATAATATTATACAATTTTAAAATAGATTTTTTCTTTTTGTTAAAAAATCAATTTTCTTTTTCAAATAAATAAAAAATGATCCACTAAAAAATGTTTGTCATTTTTATTGTTTTTATTGATCTTTTTATTTGTGTTCTTGGCCATTCTAGCAGCAGATGGTCTGGATTCTATGTGTTTTTTCCTAATTGAAATTAAGAAAAATGACGAGTAAAAAAAAGTTTTGTACATCTTTTTTTAGTTTACAAAAATCAGCAATATCAAAGAATCGTGAGAATAGTAATTTGAATTGAATCGGCATCAAAAAATCGGAATCAAATTGAATCGGGACGAAAGAATATTTTCACAGCCCTAACTAACATGCATGTAAACATGCTCCAAGAAGAGTACAGTACACAGCAGATGACTTAAAATTTACATTTCTGTCATCTCTTCCAGGTGCCTCTGAGCCAAAGAACATGATCTATATGAGCCGCCTGGGAATATGGGGAGAGGGCACACCCTTCAGAGCCTTCGATGACTTCCTACACGCCATTGAGAAAAGGTGAGGTCCATCTTTGGTGATCACCTCATCAAATTGTGAAATTTCTCCCAGCCAGTTTGTAGTGATAGCTGGTAGACCAATGACTGCATTTGGTGCATAATTAATATGCTGTTCACACACAGAGGTGTTGGGGCCATGGAGATTGTTGCCATGGACATGAAAGTGAGCGGGATGTATATTGCCAGGCAGCTGAGCTTCTCAGGGGTGTCTTTCCGCATTGAGGAGATTGGACTGGACAGTGATTTCAAGCATGTCTATAATGAAGCTGCCAAACTGGTGAGTTTTATACGTCCTATGAAAGGGAACTACTAGTTCCCTCTGTTAACATTTATCTATTTTCGGTTTGAATGAGCAATTAACACCTGAAATCTTTTGCCTAGTGGGCGGAGGCTTTGAAAGTCTTCATGCACGCGGCTAACGAGCTGGGCCTGAGCAGCAGGAAGTCTCTGTGGGGGCAGTTCTGGTCTTCACACCAACGCTTCTTCAAATATCTCTGCATCGCTGCCAAGGTCCGCTGCCTGGTGGAGCTGGCCAAGAAAGAGCTGGAGGCTGGAAAGGTCAGCACCCTCAAACACCACTGTGTCTAATCTACACATCATTATGAAAGATATCCAAGCGTGTAGTGAAACTGTTGGGGAGGTTAGCGCAAGTTCATGTTAGTTGGCAAAAATAGCCATCGAAAGGTTTATAAAATTGAAAGTCATGATCCAGAGATGAGTCCTTATTTAAAGTTTCTGCAGGTCACTGAGTGGATGCGCTGGATTGTTGATGTGTATTTGCTTTACCGTAGTGCATCATTATCGGGCTGCAGTCCACTGGAGAATCACGCACCAGAGAAGTCCTGGATGAGAATGACGGGCATCTTGACAGATTCGTTTCTGCAGCAGAGTGAGTGAACATGAAGATTTAGTCAGTCAGGTAGTTGCTTTCAAGTTGACTGAAAACAGGAATGTTTTGATAGATTCTTTAGGAATACCTCTCTGATACTTTTGACTCCGTGTGGCAGAGTGATCGAAGGCTTGCTAGAGATAATTGTCTCTGGGTTCCTTCCATTTCATTTACATCCATTAAACTGGAAAATAAAAAGCCAATTTCAAAAGTCTTTACCACGTGCATTACATACAATAAGCCGTGCAGCTCAAGCTTATCCCCCACTCGAATCAGGCAACCTCTTTGTAAGTAACAGCTACTTAATCAACAAATGACTCATTCATGAAAAAGGAAAAAAAAAAGGAAGTGCTAACTGCCCTGAACTTGGATAACCCTCAGCTTCTTGCAGCGGCAGACATGTCTGAGAGTCTGATTAAATTAAATGAAATCACACTGCAACATGCTCATCTGCCTGTCAACACCTGACAACTATAATGTGGCCAAATCAGGAATGCACTCTGTGTCTAACTGCCCCAACTGCCTTGTGTTGCCTTGATTGCTTTGATGTCAACGTTTCCTTCTCTCTCTCCGTTTTCTTCCCTCTAGAGGTGTATTCCAGTCCCTTGTAATGAAGCATTTCCCTTCAGAGAAACAGAGGAGAGAGAAAGCACCGGGGAATAAGAGGAGACGTAAGTGAGGAGGCTGCACATGGTGCTCTATTGCCGCCCCCCCCCCCCCCCCCCCCATAATCTATAAAGCTGCAGGAATTGTGTTTATTTTACTGCATTGTCATGTCTTTTTAACCAATCAGGGAAGCCCAGAGGTCGCCAAACTAAGGTGCCCAAGCACACAGTGGACAGCGGTGGCGTGATCAACATCACTGATGACAGCAGCACCGACTCCGACGGCATGGACACAGACTCCAACTCCTCACCAGACTCCCTTCTCGACAATGACGATGTCATCTTTGTGAACCACACTAGCCTGCAGTCAGGTGTGTATTTTCATCTCCATGGTCGACACTGTGTCCTCACACACATTTTTGTTTTCAGGACTTGGTGTGCAAAGGGTTGCATGGTTAATGTGCTCCTCTACTTCGTATTCACAGCTAGGATAGAAGAGATGAAGCAGGGTCTCCTCAACAAAATATCCGAACTGGGAAAGAAACTACCTCTCAATACATTGGATGTGCTAATTGATTTGTTTGGAGGACCAGATAAAGTCTCCGAGGTAAAAGCTTCAGACTAAGCTAAAAATAAATCCCCTTATAACCTCTAACAAGCAAACTACTGGTGGGATGTCTTTGTGAGAACATGTTCACAGAATTTAGGTTTTTGTTTGTTTGATTTGTTTTTTAGATGACTGGTCGTAAAGGCCGTGTAGTACGACGTCCAGATGGCAGCGTGCGGTATGAGTCACGAGCTGAGCAAGGTCTCACCATTGACCACATCAACCTTAAGGAGAAGGATCGCTTCATGTGTGGAGAGAAGGTTCGCTATAAGATTCCCATGGATGATCTTTCAAAACATGATCATTGTTTCATGTTTTTGGTTTTTGGTTTTTTTTTTTTTGCTTGATTTGCTGTCAGTTTCTGAAAACTGCAGTAAGTCTCCATTAAAAGCCTGTCCTGTGGTTTGTTTGTTTTTTTCCAGTTGGTGGCCATCATCTCAGAGGCAGCCAGCTCTGGGATTTCCCTCCAGGCAGACAGGCGGGTGAAAAACCAGAGGCGCAGGGTCCACATGACCCTGGAGCTACCTTGGAGCGCAGACAGGGCTATTCAGCAGTTTGGTAAGCCAGGAAATCAACAATCTTTACCGTCATTTTGTAAACCACAAGATTTAGTTCAGCAGCTCTTGGCTAAGGCACACATTAAAACACATAATATAAGAAAGCTACACATAAAATATAGCTCAATAAACATAAGAATAGAATAAAAGGAATAAAAAGTCAGGAAATGTAATGGATCTTGAAAGTCAAATAGTTTAATTTAAACTGTGTTTTTTATGATTTTTATTAATAAATCTTTGACTTTTGAAGCTTCTCTTGATAATAGCAGTTATAGTTGTGTGTTTCCTATAACATGCACTTTGTAACGGTCGGGAAAGTCTCAGCAGACCTGGTATCATGTTAAGCGATGTGTTATAATGACCAGCTGACTTGGCAGATGATTTGTAACAGGTAGCTACATCAAGGTCAACAGGCATTCGTGACGTAAAAGAAGGCATTGGAAAAAGATTCTTTCCTCTGTTTTCAGCTCACACAAAGAGGCCTGAGTAGTGTTTTATCACATTATGCTGACATTTCACTCATTCGGTGCTGCTCATTTGGAAGTTGTATTTATTTTAAAAAGCTGCTTGAAGGAAACAAATATAATTTTTATAAAGCTAATGCAATTTCCTGACATCTTAATGAAAGGTATGTGACCTGCTGTGGTCAAAATACTTGTGACAACGACACTTAACACACCAAACTGATTGTCTGGCAGTTTTATTTTCAAGTACAGTAACAGTAAAATGTGCACTCCTAAATGTTAAAACTAAATGATGATGTGTGTCCAAACTTTTGACTGTTACTGTGTTTACATGTCCACCTCTGCACAGACACTTGGTACCGTTCTTGTATTATGATAAATGCCATCTTGTAGAAAGTCAGTCATTGACCTGATCTGAGATTTGTTGGTTCAAATTCTGAAATTGTGATTTCCCATCACAGATCCGTAAACTCTGAACTCCACTAATGTTTTTTTCTGCTGTGTATAAGAGGCAAACGTGTGTTTTAGAGGCAAACGTTAAGGCAAAGTTAAGAAGTTATTTAAGTAACAGTGTTGCTACTGAAGTTACATTTAGTCAGAATTGTTCATTTCTGATGTAAAAAATGGAATGAACTCTATTTATAGGTCAGATTTTGTGTCAGCGTATAAAATAATCTCTAAAACTTTGCTGAGAATCCGTAGCTGATTTATTTCTTAAGTTAAATTAATTACAAAACTGCTGTGAATGGTTTTGCTAACAATGAAGCAGAAGCTAAAAAGTTTGGTACTTTTGAGTAGAAATATATCACATTTAAGTCATTTATCAAAATAAGTTAATATGAAACTTTTGGCAGATTTATAGTGGAAAACACAGAAAAATATTTCCTTTTTAACAAAATAAAAAAAAAACTCCAATTTTTCTGGGAGTTTGAAAAGACTCCGACAGAAAAACCCTGTGGCTTTCTTTTGTTTTTGTAATTGGCTACATCATGTTCTAGCAGGAAGGTCTTTCTCAGATCATTTGGTTGCAATTTGTGTCACCAACAACATCTGTGTCTTACTTTGTCTCTTTTTATGGCATTATCTGTCAAGCTGTTGCTACGGTTGCACCAGTCAACAGCAGAGCAGCTGCATAAAAAGTAGTTAAATACAGATAAATTATGTAAAAATAACTTAATCTTCTACAACATATGTAATTCCAAACCTCAGGAAACAATTGTCTCATATGCTACCAAGAATATTTTTATTGTTTCCATTCTTCTAATTATGCTTATTGAACACTTCCAGTAGTGTGTGACAGCATCACTGACATGGTTCATTCATTCATCAGATATGAGACAAACATCCGGGTATGGTGGGCATTTGCATGGATGAGCTCACTTTATAAATCGTCGCATCTTTCTACTCTTTCTACAGGTCGAACTCATCGGTCCAATCAGGTGACAGCACCAGAGTACATCTTCCTCATCTCAGAGTTGGCTGGAGAGAGACGCTTTGCCTCCATTGTGGCCAAAAGGCTAGAAAGCCTGGTAAATATAGCAGCTGTGTGGATTTGTTTGTGTGGATCTTGTTGTTTGTGCACAATTATTTGTTTCAAATCTTCTTCATTATTCCTTTTTACACAACGACTTGTGTCTCATGGGGAGAGGAATCCCTTTTATCTCATGATTTTAATGAGTTTTGAGAAGCTGAAAACAATGAAGATCTCTGTTTTGAGTTCATGGATGTAGCATTAGCATTACTTAGCGAACCTACCATCTCTTCCATCACCCTGCCTTCACCCTCGACCCTTCCTCGTCCCTCTACGAGGGCTGTTCCCTCGTCTTTAAGTCTCCTTACAGACTCTCTTTTGTTACTGGTTCTCTTGAAGTTTCTCCACAAATCTCCAGAGATTCCGGGTCTTTCCCTGCTCCAACGCAGCAATGGAAAGCCAAGCAAGCAAAGTAAAAGAGCTTGTCTGGAAGATTTATAAGGCTACAGTTATTTTCCATCATTATCGATGCATTTTTGCACTAGCAGTCATTTATTTCCATAGTGACACAGCATGACTGTTGTTTTTGGGAAAGGGTGAGAGGAGTGCGAGGGAACAGCGCTTCCAGGAAGTTAGTTCTGCCGTTGCCAGCTGCGTGTGATAAATATGTATCAAGAATAGGTCACATCTCATCTGCCTGGCTGCCTGCTTGATCTGATACAAGTACACACTGCACCAGTGTCGACATTGTAATGGCTGAATGCTCCTTTTGACGAGGCTTTATTGGCATTTTCCTTCCTTCTAAGTTCACTTTTGTCCACCTGTCAGATGAGTCTGTTCATTTTGTGTTCAGCTTCAGGTTCATTTTGCCGATTGCAGATCAGCAGTAAACTCATCAGTGTGTGTTTGGCTGTTTGGTTGTGAAAATGCTGTGGGGGGGGGGGTGTAAGCCTTGTACCTTATCTTGTACCAATGCTTGTGTTAATCCACCGTGCAGGGCGCATTAACCCACGGAGACAGAAGAGCCACTGAATCCAGAGACCTGAGCAAGTATAATTTTGAAAACAAGGTGAGTAATTTAAAGAAATAACTTTGTTTATAATGTAAATAGTTTAAATTCCCTTTATTTAGTTGTTTGCTTTACCTTTACAAATCCATTTATTTTGCAGTATGGTACCAAGGCCCTTGATAAAATCACCAAAGCAATTCTTGGCCACATAGACAACAAGGTTCCCCCTCCCAAAGGATACCCTGGGGGTGATGCCATGTTCTTCAGAGGTATGTTTGAACTTTGGTTGCCTTCAAGTAAACAGAGAACATCTTCCTCAGCTTCTCATTTCCTGTATGCAATCAGCAAGAAAACTTTGTTTTGTTTGTTTTCTGAATTATTCAGACATGAAAGAGGGAATGAAGAATGTGGGCATCTTTTGTAATGAGCCCCGCCTCGGGATCAGTACTGAGAAAGGTGAGGTATTCTTCAGGCCAGAAGTGATTGAGATGCACGACACAAGCTTTGACATTTAAGTTAGTTATGTTCAGGTTTCAACCCAAACTTGTTTGATCACAGACTGCAGCATCACCAAGTTCCTCAACCGCATCCTGGGCCTGGAGGTCCACATGCAGAACTATCTCTTCCAGTACTTTATTGAGAACTTCGACTACCTGATTGAGAAAGACAAGAAGGAGGGCAAATATGACATGGGAATCCTTGGTATGATCTTTGATGTCCGCCTGCAGTTATTTCCTAAAGATTCTGTTTGCATTGCCATTTTAATGATTATCATTTACAGACAATCCCTTTTCATCTATTCGTTCCCTTGTGTCTCCCAGATCTTGCTCCAGGTAACGACGAGATTTATGAAGAGAGGCAGGAAACTTTCCTGACTCCTGGAAACCCTCAGGATGGACAGGTTGTTCTTTATAAGGTAGGCACAGCATACACACGTCTTCATGTATCAGCTAGAGCTCTTTTAATGTGGTACAGGTCATTCTTGCATGAGTTGTGAGATACCTGTTGTTGGCACGATATCAGAATGACATCCTAATATAAGTTTACACGCACTCAGGCCTTTTTATGGAAAGGAAAGGCAAACCAGACGCAGGTGCAAGGGGCTGACATTGCTTTTGAAAATGGCTGGTGGGGAAACCTTGAACTTGAGATATAGCTGGCAGGTTTTTGCTCTTGCTGGGAACGTTTGTGCAACCTGAGATTCAGTCAAAGCCCCAGAAGGTTTCGTTTTCATTTACAGCTGAGTCATCTTCACATAACTAAAAGCATGAAACAACAATTCATCAAGACTTTCTTGCAAACTTGCTTTGTTTTATCCTTTTTGCATGAATATCGAGCTTGAGCTGAAGCATATGTTTAATCCATATACGTAACGGGCCTCAAGTCACTACCTCTACAGTATGAGAGTTTTGATTGACGTGACTTTGCCTGCAGTAAGACTATGATTATATATTCTTAGCTCAGGACTGTGGAGCCTGTATAGATACTAGTTGAAGGTGGGAACAGGATAATTACCTCTATCATCTGCTATTAGCTGCAGGCTAACATACACTTGATATTTCAAAGTTGGTCATCAAACATAATCCTGCACAGAAGGACCATTTCAGTGGGCTGGGTACGAGCACGCATGTGTTTTTATTTCTTTGCATATATACAAGTAGTCATAGCAGAATAGGAGAAGAAAAACATGAAATATTAAACCAAGTTAGACAACGTCGCATGTCCCAGGGTTAATTAATTTAATTGGATTGTATTAAAAAAGGTGCAAAGCTTCACACTAGCAGTGCGTTTGGCTCCTCCTCTCGCAGCACATGCTTCAGCCTCTGATCTTTTTGCCCTGCAGATCAGCGTGGACAGAGGTATGCCCTGGGATGAGGCCTTCAGCAGGTCACAGAAGCTCAGTGGTCGTGATGAGGGATTCTATCTTTCCCAGAAGGTGAGTCCGTGTAACGAACTCAAGCTGGGTGGTTCCAAATTCATTCTTGGAGGAGCAAGTTTTATTAATTCCTTTCTGTGCAAAAGGGTTTTCCTTGTTCCTTAAACTGACTAACTGTGTGTGTTTTCTGCACAGCTGCGAGGTAACAGCCCGTGTGTGCTGCTTGCTGAACAAGGAAGAGGCAAAAACTTCATTCTGTACAAGCCCAACATTGGCAAACAAACCCACCCCGAGAGCCTCGACAACCTGCTGCAGCGTTACCGGAAGGTAGTAGCTTCACAGGCTCTTGATGAACTTGTTATTCTAATATTTCTGTGTATGTCGGTGCCTTTATAGCTCCTACACAGCAGAGACGACGAAAACAAACATACATGTCCTCTTAATGCTCGCATTTCACTGCCAAATCTTCACTTGCTTTTCTGCAGGCAAACGCTGCCTTTTCATTGAAATAACTTTGTTTTCATAGAACTGCTGGCTTTAGGGAGGGATTGACAGAAGTCAAAGTTTTTCATTTGTTCATTTTCCAAATCAACATGCTTCTCTGACACCGCTGTTTGAAGGACCAGCACCTGTAATGCAAATAGAAATAGTGTGCTGCCCCCTTGTGGACATGTGTATTTTGTAACAAGAACACTCACAAGACTGAAACGTGAGCAGCGTGACTTCAACTAAAAATAAGAGTTTATTGTTGTCTTGTACATTTAAACTACTTGTTCCTTTAATAGCATGAACCACAGAATGATGCTCACTATGTTTGTACCTTAAGCCCACTGAACAAACAAGCTATTATTGTCTTTTGACACACTCAGTGATCATAAACAAGATTGAGCCTGATCGTGGCCTCTAGTCAGGACTTACTGAGGATACGAGTTCTCAGCTGATTAGGTTGTGTGTACGATTGTCCAGGTGACTCCTGAGGAAGCCCGTGACATCTGGGAGAACCAGTTCACCTTCTCTTTCAAGAACTGTAGTCATGCGAACTGGTAAGTAAGATACACAACATCCTTGAGGATTAATGGCTCAAGTTGCCAATCAAGCTGGTTCTTATTCTCATCCAGTCTGGATGCCTTTTCTAAGGATTTGTAGATCAGCTGAGAGCAAGTCGTGTAGAAAATTGCCTCTAAGTCTTACATGTGTCTTCATCTGCAGATGATTAGTGTATTTGGTTTGTCTGACAGCATAACTGCTTAAAGAGGGGTTAAAAACATGATTTTAAATCAGGTTTTTTTTTTTGTATGCATAACTATTTTGTCTTCTTCCTCTACTTACCCTCCAGGAATGGGAAGTGTAAAAAGATTGAAGAAGGGCAGGAGTGTCTGCAGGGCATGCGCCTCCGCCAGTACCACATGCTGTGTGGAGCTTTGTTGCGAGTGTGGAAGCGGGTGTCCGACGTGGTGTCTGACATCACCAGCTCCAGCATCCTGCAGATTGTCCGCCTTAAAACGAAGCAGCACAACAAACAAGTCGGTAAGCACATCACACATCAGAGTTTAAAACCCAGTCGTATGTTAACTGGTCACAACTGGTTGAGCTTATACCTTCACTTTTACATTAAGAAAAAAGAACAAACAAGACAAAAGTAGAAAAAAAGGGCTTGTAGGTTTAGAGGTTAACGGTTATTTCAGGATTAAATTCCCCTCATCTCCCCTCAGGCATCAAGATCCCAGAGACCTGCGTGGCCCGTGTGCGCTCTGAGCTTCTGCAAATGGACGAGGAGGTGAAGAAGAGGCGAAAAGAGAAGGAGCGACAAGAGCAGATGCGTAAAGTGGAGCAGGAGAACAAACACCTGCTGGCAAATCTGTTCAATCAGAAACCCATCCTCAACCAGTCCCTCGCCCAGACGCTCGCTCAGAGGCAGATCCTCAAGCAGGAACTAAACCAAAACACTCTCCAGAGAACTCATACTGGGAACGTCTCTCAGCTGCAGGGAATGCAGCAGTTCCCTCATAACTTATCCATGCTGTCCTTACAGAGAAACCCCAGCCAAACCCAGCCAAACCCCCACAACAGCTGGTCCAGCAGTTCCCCCTCCTCCACCAACAACAGCTCCCTGCCCAGCTCGTTCAGTCTCGATTTCCCCCAGTTTTGCCCCCCACCTTTTATACCCCGCTTTCAACAACCGAAGAACCCGTCTCTTGAACTCCAGACCACGCAGTCCCCCAGCATGTCTTCCATGAATTCCCTGGACGAGATCTTGGACCTGACTATGAGCTCACCGTCCCCATCTCCAGAAAACACTGAGGGTGGACTGAATCTGGACAACCTGGCGGCCAACCCTGCAAACTTTGTAGAGAACTTTAATCTGGAGGCTCTGATTTCCCCGAGTGTTACGAACGCCCAGCCAGCTGTACAAACGCAACCGCCTCTGAGTCTTCATCAGCAGCAGCAACACCTGCAGACCTCGCAGCAGCAGAATCACAACCTGCTAGCCAATAACGACCACCACGACTTACTAGATTTATTAGGCTTGAACCTGTCTCCCCAGATGCCCACACAGAAAGCCAGCCCTTCCTCCTCTACCTCCTCCTGCTCTTCCTCCACGTCCTCCACCTCGTCTGTTTCAAACAACCTGGCTTCTTTCTTTCCTAGTCCATCTTCATCCTCTTCCTCTTCGCTGTTTTCCAACTCTTCCTCCTGCTTCCCTTCGACCTATCTCCTCCAACAGGCAGACTCTGCTTCGTTACCAAACGGCCACTGCAGCTCCGGCGTGCTAGACGTCCGCGAGGCTCTGAACAGCATGCTGCAGGCCGGGCCAGACCGCAAGTCTGTCATCCGGTACCGTCAACAAGACTAAGAGCTTCAACAGTCACAGCTCGTACGGACTTTGGGGTGTTTTAAGTTGTTTTTCTTTTCTTTTTTTTTTTCTTCTTTTTTTTGGTATTTTAACTTTAAAATGTAGATTGCATCTTGTTTGCTGCTGTCTATAGTTGCACCCTTGGACCTATTCCCTCCCCGCTCAGGGCCTTTAGTCAAGTCACTGCCTGTCCTGCTTAGGCCTAAACCCTTCGATCCATCTGTAGCGTTCACCGGCTCTTGGCTGTCGAGGCGACGGCAGATTCAAACAGCGTCAGATTTCTCCACCAAAGTGTGTCATTCACGGTAAAAGGCAGCTGTTGATTTTTTTTTTTTTTTTGAAAGGAAGTGGAAAAAATAAAACACGTGATAAATGTATTTTTATCAAGAACACGAGCTGTCCAAACACAAGCTCATCCACTGAGGTGTGGAAATCTCGCATAAACCTCCTGCTGCTGATTTTAACGAGGTGAGATCGGTGAAGTTGCTGGAAGCTCGAAATGCCTTTCACCAGTTTGAACCACACCTACAGACTCTGCTTTACTGTTACTTAGCTGTTCGTTGCTGTTTGTGTTGATAAAAGAAAAAAAAACAAAAGGAAACGCGTGTAATATGGCTTGGCTCGAGTGAAACAAGAGATAGCGCTGAACTGGAAGAAGAAAGGAGAAAAATGACGTGAAATCTATGAAGTGATTAGCCATGAAATGCCTGGTTTTGGTTTTCCTCTACATGCTCCCTCTTGGATCTCTCCCTGCTTGTATGAACACTAGCGTGAGGAAAAAGGGAGAGGAAAAGCAGTCTGCTGTTGCAAACAGTGCCTTCAGAGAAATCTATAAATGCAGTCCTTAAATTCATGTAGCCTGATGTATAGATTTGTACTCCTGAACATTGGTTTTAATGTTAATTTAATATGATATATTTGTATTTAACTTTTGGCCCCTTCAGTGAGTCAGTCAGTTGGTGTTTATGTTGCATGATGCTGGTGTTGGGTTTCAGTAAGACGCCTCCATGTAGCCTGTAAATGCTTGTAAGATTGTTATAAAAAGTAACGCTGTCAGGGAACTTGTTTTTTTTTTATGTTAGTAAAGGTTATGAACAGTGACGATGCAATACAACGACAGGAGAGATCGGTGGATGAACAACCCAGTGGATGACATTGCGCTTAGTCGCCTGGTTAGCAGGATGAGGGGCGTAACGGCAAGCGTGACATGAAAAAACTGGCTGCAGCGTGGATGTTAGCCCTGTGGCTAACAGTTAAATATGAGGGCTGTAAAAAAAAGTATCCCTTCATGGCAACAATAAGTTGTGCATTGTTTTGTTTGTTTGCTCAAACTGCCTGATGGGAAGCAGAGTATTTTCACGCCGCCGCATCTCTGCAAAACATAAAACACTACGTTCGCTAAGGCTATTAGCTCCTCCATCCTTTTGCTCAGTAATGTCACATTTCACATGGTCATAAAAGGAGAATATTGGTCTCTGGTGATGCATCTTATGCATGCTGTCCTCCTGATTTCTGCAGGTTTAGCGAGCTTGTCCTCTGTCCTTGTTCCTCTCGTATAATACGCCAGAGGCTGACTGGCATGGTGGGTTGGTTTTGACACCATTGATACCTATTATAATCAACCACCAAACCCCATATTTTTATTTTTTTGTAGAGCTGACAATAACATATTTATAATGCAACTCCTGTTTTGATTTGGGATGCCTCAGGAATGTCTTGAGTCTTTTTTTTTGTCTGTGTGTTTGTGTGTATATGTATCATTGTGACCTTCATCAATATCAGAATTAGTTTTTAGTCTTTAATACCAATATATAAAACAGAATATATTTGTTTTGATTTAAAAAAAAAAAAAATTCCCTGTTATTTTTAAATAATGTAATTGTCTTCTTTAAAGCTGGGTTCCAGTAGAGTTCAACAGATTGCAACTATTTATCTAAATTTAGTCCATTTCAGCCTTGAAACACGTGAACTCATAGCACTGAGTGTGTGATAGTACCTGTAATGTCTGGCTGTGTTTGTGTGAAAATGATGCACTGGTTTGTGACAACAACAACAACAAAAAAAAGCCAGAAGTTCAAGTGATTAAAAAGCAATAAAATTGTGTCACACATCAGTTGTGAAGCCGCGATGCCGCAGCAATGTTTACGCTTACCAGGCAAAGCGCTGCGGTTCTCTTTGCACGGTTTCTCATGTCTGGTGTTTCATTCTGAAATGCGTACAACCTTTTTGTAAAATACATTTTGACAGAGCGAGCGCAACACGGTCTCAATGTTTTACTCATCGTTATATAAAAAGTTATTGTTATTTATATTTAAGGGATATTTAGATTTTAGATACGTTATCAACCTGCTTAATATAATAGTTCACGACATGCTCGGTCAGGGACGTTACTCTTTCTCAAGATTACTATCAAATCAAATTTTTATTATAACCTGCCACCAAATAAGATTGCACTGTTTTGTACTGGCGTACAGTGTCTGGATTTATTCAGCTGTTTCTCGGTTTTGCTTTGCTCGAGTAGAAACATTTCTCCGACTTGTAGACCTACGTCAGGCTTTCGGTTTGCAGAGATACCAAAGTGTTCCACAGACACCCCCGAAGTTACCGGCTCTAAGATACGAGACCTTTTTAATAATCTCAGGAAGAAACCCAAAAGTGGCGTAACATGGGGGCGTTATCAGAAATATATCATTTCCCCTTTTAACAGTGGCGAATCTAATGAGTACATGGTCTGTTTTTTTTTTTGTTTTTTTTGGGGGGGGGGTTTTCTTAACTATGTGCTGTGACTCTTGCTGTATTTATATTTTAGATTTAATGTGATGGGTTTGTTGTTTGTCTCTGTGAAAATGTCAGTGATTCTAAATGTTTATGCCATCTTAGCGCAAAGATCAAAGGCTGTTTCTTTTTAAGAAACATTATTTTATCGGTTTTGTTTTTCTGTTTTTATCCGTGCTGCAGCTGTCGGCCCATTTTCATTCATGCAACTGCTGACAGACGTTGGCGTCGATTCACACCTGGGTTATACTGTAATGTGCAATTGACCCCTCAGCTGAAACAGATGGTTAGATTTAAGATTAGTCTCTTACTTCAGCAATTCAATATCGTTGGTTAATTTCTGAAATCTCCCTTCTGGAAGTTGTCTTCATCCGCTTGTCTACTTTGCTTGTGATATTTCTCATCGGGCACATTCCAAGACACCAGTCTGCAAAACATTTTGCTTTTGATTTTTGTATTTGTCTCAAATATACAGCTTTATGCATTTGAGGGATATAGATAGCAATTTTTGGAAAAAATAAGCCTTTTTCTTTTAAGTGATTCTTTGTTTGTCTAGTTAGGCCTTTAATCATGTTTATTATTTTGCACTAAGTATGGCATAATCCAGTTACTGTTCCCGTGTTGGTTATGATTGAGCAGTAAAAGCTTGTTCCTGTTCCTTAATGAATTGCTCTGTGTATACTGTAACCATCTTTCCTTGTTTCTCCACCATTTGCATATTATATAAATGTTATCTCTCTGAAATAATTTATTGCTAACAAAAAAAAAATGAAACAAAAAACATGCTACTGATTGTATGTATTTTTAAACAAAGCCTATTTTTTCTGTATAAAACAAAAAAAAACTGTGTTTAGCACTTTTATCCTGGGTTGTGCTTTTTTTTTCTATATATTTATAATTTAGATCCAAATGTATATATTGTAAAATTTGTGCCTTTCAACTAATTCTTTAAAAAGGTTTTCTACTCATTACAGGAAGGACTATATGAAAATGCAATCTTAACTTTGTAAACAAATAAAAACTTGAAGATTGCTGAAACTGAATGTCATTTGTTCGTCATGGTCGTCCCTTGCAGGTTTGTTGTGGGTTTGTATAAATCCTGCATTGCTGGTGCTGTTTTAAGGTTTTTTAATAGCCTGAAAAGGAATTAGTCCAGAAAGATTAGTGCCAAGTTTGCTAATTTTATCTTGATGTCAATTTTTATTGTCTCTTCTGGGAGGGAATTCATTTCAGTCCAATTCACTTATAATCCAGTTCATTACAATTATGTTTATCCATCCATTTTCTTAACCACTTCGTCCAATCAAGGATAGCGGGGAAGCTTGAGACGGTCCCAACAATCATCAGGCTAGAGGCAGGGTACACTCTGGACTGGTTGCCATCCATCACACATCACATTATGTTCAAATAATGTAAATTTACCACCAGCTGAACCTGCAACTTTTAGCTTTATCAAAAATGTGCATTTCATCCAAATCATGGGCACATGTGAACTAGTCTGATAGGTTAAAGAGACTGCTCCATCGGACCACAGATTGCAATACGAACAAAAAATCTTCTCCCTCTACAGAACCTTTCCTAGCACTGGAGCCTGCAGTTTTCTTCAGAAATTCTGTCTTGTCTCTTGTGCAGGACTTGTGTAAATCAACTCATGTATCTACCAGTAAGGTGCAGCCTTACTGAGGGCAATGTCATACATATTTATACTGCTCACAGAAGGTTTGGGATATTCAACTTTTGGATGGAATATAAAGAAAATATAAAAAGGTTAAGGCTACACTGATATGTCATGAATGCAAGACATTTAAATATAACGATGTCGTGGTAATTTCTTCATTATTTAGTGGTCTATTCATGGTTCAGTTGCTTTTTTTTTGGTTATTAATTTATTTTAGCATTTAAGCAGTTGTCCACTTGCATTCGTTTTTTTTGTTTGTTTGTTTGTTTGTTTTGTTTCTTTAGAAAAGGAAAAAAAATTAACTAGACAAATATCTCAGATTTTTGTGAGTAATGTAAATTTTAAAAACTGAATGAGCTTTGAGATGTAGACAGGAGGCGCTCTGAAACTAAAGGATGTTACAGGTATAACGGGCTATGCTTTTTTCAAGGTCCTTCTGGTTTTTCCAGGGAATGTTTAATTTTGTGTTTTGTTGAAGTGTCTGAAATAAAGAAAAAAAAGTATTCTTTGTGTGGTTTCACAATGCGGTATGGCAATATCACCCTGACCAAGAGGAAATTACTGCAGCAGGTCATAAAAACTGCAGCGAGGCTCCAACCTGTCTTCCATGGATACTACCCAGCACTAGCAGAGATAAACACAAAGCATCCTTAGGGACAATTATCATCCAGCTAATGGTCTGTTTCAGTGGGTAGAATCAGGTTACAACCTGTTGCACCGCAGGGCTTTCCTCCAAAACGGCTTTTTTACAGCCACTGCCATACTAGTGGCACAGACATCGAAGAGGGGAGAAACTACCTCACTCCACAAATCACCTAACACTAGAGACAACAACAATAATAATAAACAGAAAGGGCATTCCCATATTGTGATTTCCAGCTTATGTTATTGTCCTACATTAATTTTATATAGATACACTATTAGATTCCTAGTTACAATGATAATGAATCCACAGTGTTTTGGCTATACTGTGGTGTTTGATGCTTGATTGTATCTTAATTTTTTCTCAATTGTTTTTTTATTCTGGATAGTAGTATCCAGAATTTTGGCGGGATTCAGATCCATCTTTAATATCTTGTAAAACCTTTTGGGAACTTCTCCTGTATATTTTGACAAAGCAGCCAAAATAAATAAATAAATAAATTCCTAGATCCAAATGGTGATGCAGATCTCTTTGAGAAGTAAGACTAAGATCTATTCTTAAAAAAAAAAAAAAAAAAATCAATCATAAAATTGTAACCAGTTTTTGCATAAAGTTGCACAAACATTACCTCCACCACCTCCTTGGTAGAGTAATAAAAAAAAAAAAAAAAAAAGAATATCTGGTATATTAAAAGCTCATTTAGGTGCAGAATTATGCTGATTGTGGCTTTTCAGTAGCTGTTTATTTAATGTCAATTCTTCGAGTTGACCTGTATAAGTTTAGTAGGCTATATTTTAAGTAATTCTGAGACTTAGATAAATGCACAATAATTCAGATCTAAGCTAAATGTACCCATAAAATGGACAAATAAACTATTTTTATGTAGTTTATCTCTTTTTTTAAAATATAAACAATCCAACTACTACAAAAGATAAATCATTTTAAAAATCGCACAAAATAAATAATCAAGCTTGCTTAATTTATTCTTTCTAATGTGTACTAGCTCTGACATTTCTTATCAAACCCAAAAGTTGGAGCAGGCTTTATGTAACTTCCGGTAGACGCCGACTACCTTGCGTCATGACGTAAACTCACCTGCACGCTCGGCTTTCAACGCCACGCCTCCTCCCCACCTGAGTGCAGAAAGATTTAAAAGACAGTCTTCCAAGTGAAGAAACCGAAGTTCAAGCCAGAAACAGCGAGGCTTTGTGGACGATATCTTCTTGTGGTTTTTCCACTTTTTCAACGGAGCGACAGAGAAAAGCTAAAGGCTACGGGAAGGGAAGCTAACAGGTAAGTCAGCTTAGCTTCTGTCGGGTTTTCCCTGTTTTCAGAGTCAACAGGTTGCAGGAAGGAGACGTGGAGCTGAAAAGATAAAGGTGTCACATTTTACTGGAGTCCAGAGCATGACTTTAAATTTTTTATGATTATTTTTTTCACTGGATTTGATTAAAAATGTATTATTTTAATATTACATTTGTTTGTAGGTAAAGCTAATATAATCATATTTTAAAGAATTGAGGCATTAGCACGTAGCTTTTACAGTGAACAATTACAGGACTAATGGACTCATATCTTCTTTATATCCTGTTATATCAGCTTGTTGAGGCATATTTTGGCCTTTACAAATCCATATTTCAGCTTTTTGTGCTTAAATTGGCCACAATGACATGTTTTTTCAGTGGTTGGTGAGCATTTTAACTTAAATTTGCCAACCAGCTGTTGGAGTTGGTGTGTGTCTTAGTTAGTTTAACGTTCTCACCTGACCTTACTGGTTCTGCCACACTTGCAAGTTTCTACCTGCCTGCCACATAGTTTCACAGTAGTTTCGACTGCATACCCAAAACTACTGCGTCTTCCTTTCCATCCACCCCAACCACAGTGTTTACTGATTAAACTGTAGATTATGATGAATAAAAAATACATTCAGCCTTGTTGTTGTTGTTGTTGTTGTTGTAGTGGAGGCACTTTTATCGCTTTATTTAGTCTATCCTGGTTTGGGGATGTGTTTTAGCCTCCTCTTTTAAAGCTGCCCACAATGAACTGCCATCAGCACCATCCACCCATCCTTTCTTTCTTTCTATAACTGTATATGAATTATGTTATTTAAAGTGGGTGCATGTGTAAAACCTTGGGATTTAGTGGGGTTAGAAAATGTGAAGATAAATTATGTACTATTTGAATATGCCACCATTATATGAAAGATATAGCAGGTTTTTTTGCTTTGTTATGCTCTATGAAATGTTTCTATTTTATACTGTTTTAGTGTTTATCAAAAGTAATGTTTATTGTGTGTCGTGGCCTCTATCTATGACAAATACATCATTACAGTAGCCCATCCAAAACCCAGCTGCTATAGAGTAAATGTCCATTATTGCCCACTTTAATACATCATGCCAACAGTTTTCTTACTCTTCTCATTCACAGAATACTGATGCATCTTGTTGCTGACCTTTGTTTGTGTCTATTCCTTTAATCTGCATCTTGTTTTATTCATAAAGTATGCATCTCCTAACCTAAAGGAAGGCATCTGAGTAGCAGTCCACATAGGTGTGAAGTGGCTGTCTGTACTGCTCTCAACATACCTTAAGTAAATCCTTTGAGTGTGGAAGCTACAAAGCTCTGGCATGTGTAATTACAGCCACTCTGTGGGCTCTGTAAACCTCTGGAGTGTTTGTGGTGCAAAGCTCCATGTTTAAACAGAGAAGCCTTGCTGTTCCTCCTTGCCCACTAAGCGCTACATATTCATGGCTTAGTGCTACCTTCAACCATTAATGTTTAGAAGCTCTGCTTAATTCAAGTGATGGAGAACTGACTAGATTTAAAAGGCATCTTCATAATTCTGTTGGAAGTTGGACTTTTGGTTACTGTGGAGTGAAACGGTGTTGCGTAGTTGGTCGTTTGCATGCTGGACGGGCAGCAGGAGTGGCCTTTCTGTTTAAAGAGAAACAAGCAAGTTTCTGCAGTGACTCTGCTGAGAGGAATGAGATATTACTTATCTGCTTTCAGAGGGCACACCTAAGTGCGCTAACTGTATGTTTTTAGTCACGGAAGTAGTTGCTGGCCTTACTGTGTTTTCTTTACATTAATTAATAATTCACTGCTGGTGATCTGACAGCCGCGAGAGCAGCTGTCACACCTGACCGAATTCAAGCCAGGATCCTGTATCGCTTCTGATGCTGCCACCAAACCGACATAGTCATGTAATGGTGTCTCATGACAGATGAAACACCTCGGATGTAGGGCGAAAGAGGTTTGTTCTTCTAATTTCTTCAACTCCTCTTCTAAGTTTGGTTAATGGTGACTATGTTCTAGGTGAGGCAGGACACTGGTAATCTGAGTCCAACAGAAAAGCACTCCCATGCTTCAGGGTGTGCATAAATGTTAACCACCAAACAGCGATAACATCAAAGCTCTGTGGTGCCACGGTGCCATTTCCTCATCCTCAGACACAACAGAGTCACTGTAGGATCCCTGGAAAGTTAACTCAGGGTCAGAGGATCTATAGTGTAGCAAACACCCCGTCAATTATTAACAACCCATTGCTCTCATTCCTCCGACGTAACCATAGCACCCAGAATACTGAAACTCGGCCAGCAGCCTGGGACCTGCTGCTGCCTTGTGGGAAAGTTGACCAAGATGCACACACACCACTGGTACTGGGAGCAAGTGGACCTGTCTTGACTTCACAAACACATCACAAAGGAAATATTTCAGGACGCAACGTAATTCTGGAGTGGCAGATGCATAACTTATCTGTTGGAATCCATGGATGATGGTTTTCTTCTTCTTTTTTCCCCAACTTTTAATTAGTGCAGTTTTTAAGCTCATTTTGCTGTTGCGTCTTTCTGCGGCTCGTCTTCGGGAGACTTGTACAAGTCACCAAATCGTTCACTGACCTGCACAGAAAGTAGAGACTTTGGTGACCGTTTTGGACTGCTGGTGTTTTTTAAAGGAGAAGAAGAAGAAATCAACGCTATCATCATCATGAATCTGACGCAGCGAATGAAACTGCTGAAACACTTTGGCTCTCTGCCCCCAGAGCCCCCGCCGCCACTGTTGGTGGTCCCTGTAAGTGAGCTGGAAGTAATGCAGCACTTAAGCTCTGTGGTAACAGCGCGTTCATTTATCGCTATGGCATTAGATCATTTGGAAGTTGAGTAACTAAGCAGCGATATGAACTTGTTTTAGGACTCTTGTGACCCAATAATTAAGTGTCAAGTTCACGATTCTGAAGTATTACATTATTGCTACTTTTATTTTTTTATATGTCTCTCATAATCCAAACTGTTGCTGTTTTAAAGTTTAGTTAATGTTTATAGAGAGTAGTGTATGTTTAAGGGTTTGTTGGTAAAAGCTTAAAAATTCAAATATATATATATTTTTTTTCCTTTATAAGGAAAATCTTAAGCAATACTTAGATGATAATTTTGCTAAGCAACAGCAGATAATGCTGTAACACTGAACTGCCATGTTTTAAAGTAAGATTATACAATGGTCAGTGATGGTCAGCAAAGCCAACTGGCTGCATTATTTCCGTACATACGCACACGTAGTTCAGCGAGTTAATTCGCTGTAATATCTCTCCGTTACAGACATCACCACCATCGCAACACGTTCATTAACTGATTCAGATCCGCTGGCTTTTGACAGGTGAATGAGGAGAATCTTGCTGTAGCTGAACGGTTATTTAGCATTAAAAAGTACATTGAGGCAAACATAAAGTTTTTTTGTGGGGAAAAAAAGAAACAAAAAAATACTGTAATAAAGTTTTTACCATGTGACCATTGTGTAAGCAGAGGAACACCACTCCACTGCACGTCGTGCATTATAATTAGGGGTGGGAGAAAAAAACATTTCACATAAAATTCAGGATTTTTTGTTCCACAATTTCTTAAAAAAAATTTTTTTTTCCTTTTTTAAATCAGATTTAAATGTTTAAAAACTTAAAATGTTTTGATGCCAGATCGCGAAGAAGTTACAGCTTTTCTCCAGCAGAGGGTGAAATGTTTCTCTTCATATATCTAGCAACATGGCATTACATCTGTTTTGGAAAACCCTTAAACATAAGACAGAGAATGGTGGAAAACCGTCAGAAATGTGCAGAGATAAATCCTCCACCATCACATATTAAGTCAGAAGTTTGGACACATTTAGAATTTTTTGCTTTGAAGAGCAAAGCAGAACTGGACATGTCGATGCTATTTGTAATGCACATGTTGCGTACTGCGGTAACACAACTAACATTGCTGCCCACCTAGCAAGACACCACCCTGAGGAAGATGCAAAGCTAATAGCCATACGTACGGCAGCAGCAAGCCAACAGACTCTCAAACCAACACTTTTATAAGCAGTTCAAGCTTTTGAAACAACTGTATGAGTTCGAACAGCTGGTTCAGATATATTATTGCTGAATATATCTTAAAAACTGACAGTTTTTTTTTTTAGTTTTTTTTAGTTTTTTTTATTTATTTTGGAAATCTGGCTTGTGATATAGTCTGTAAACTTGGTCATCATGCAACTTTTTCAAATAGTCTGCTGTTTAAAAAGCAAAGTAAAAATCGGCAGTACAGAGGAATCGCAATTTAAATCGAATCGGCAGCCCAAAAAAATGTTAAAGGGACTCTATTATGCTATTTCTAGTTTTCTGAGTTTTCTACAGAGTTATAGTGTTGAATACTCATCAGACATACAAGCGGCGCTGTTTATTGACACCTAAACGCATGTTAGGTTTCCAGCACCTCTGTTTGGTTTCCGTGGCGATGGAAACAATTGGTTTTGGAGATTTTTTTTTCTATTTCGAAATTTTAGTGACATCCCGAGGGAGGAACTCAGTGATTGGTCATTTTCTCTTGGTTCATGAGATGAAACCCACACCCACCTTCCCAACAGTTGACCAATCAGACGCAGCCTGCAGACACGACAGAGGGCGGAGCTTTCTCTGTTCGCTTGTTTCTGGCAGAGACTGATCTGAGAGGATCAATACAAAATGAATCGAGGGGTTTGTGAAAAATGCTTGATTATTTCTTGCCCTTCTGGACTTTCATATTAAAATAAATTAGACTGAAATGTGAGAAAAGTACATCATGTAATTCACGGCTCCTCATTGTTTAATTCTTACATATTACACACAGAAGTAAGTTCTCAAACTGCGATGGATTTATCTTAATGGAAGTTAACAGTTTATTTGTATTTTTTTTGTTCATTTTATACCAAGTTATACATCAAGATAAGAATTTTTTTTTGTTTGTTTTTGTTTTTTCACTGTTGCACCTATCTTTCCAAACTCTACTACCGGCAATATTAAAACTAGTAAATGAATAGCTGGCAGTACTTTAACCACAAGGTAATGTAACTGAAATACCACCATTAGATAAATAAGTAGACTTATTAAATGAAAAATTATGCAAACAACTGGTCTATTTATAGACCTTTTTTTTTCCAGTATTGAAAGTAGCCAGCCTTTATCCGTCACCTGTAACCAGTTGGGACCTGATTCAGTGTGAAAATGTTGGTGCTCGTATCTAGTAGGCACTTCAGGTTGCAGTGTTTACCTTTGCGTTTCTAAGGGTAGTATTCTTGACATCACCAGCTGGCTAATGTTCATTATTTTTTTAAGAATACAGGACTGGATACCTCTGAGACATTTAAGGTTGCCTCATTGTTGTTATCTGTCTGGGAGGTTAAAGGCTGCTGGGCTCCACCTTAAATCCACTCTCCTCAGAGGACACTAGAGGCTGATAGAGTGGGCAAAGACTGGAGGGGGAGGAGCACTCTCCAGGTGAGGTTGCTACTGATAGACAAACCTCAGAGCTGGTCATATTACAAATAATTTCAGCTGGCGGATCTGGTGTCTGCTGGGCTGCAGCCTTTTTCCTAGTAGAACCAATCTGAAGAGAAACTTTTGGGAGCTGGAGAACTGTGGATATGTGATTGTTTTGTTGTTGTCGCTGGTTCCATATGGAGTGTAAAGAGCTGGGTTTTTATTGAGCGCTTGAGGCCTCAGGTGTGATTAGAAATCTCAGTGGGAAATGGAAGTGAGATTTAAAGACCAAATGGTAAGTGAAAAGGTAAAAATACAAAGAATTCATTGTGCTGCACTATGTGGCATTTTCCAAAATATTCTAGATGTTTGTGTTAAGAAGGAACAAAGAAAGGAATGCATGAGCTGTCAGCTAAACCTTCTCCAGAGCTGGCAAAGCCAGAAGGTGGAGAAGGGACTGGAGGGGCTTTTATCAGCAGACAGTAAATCACTGTCTTCATCTGTGCTGACATTCCTAATCTCCTGCTAGTCTACATGATGCACAGCTTCAGATTTATCAGTGCAAATGTGTAATTGCTCAGTTTAGCACAACTTAACACATCATTTGTTAAAATGAGATAAACAAGCTTGGCTTGCTTCTATATTAACTTCCCCTTTTTCCTGGCTGAGAAGACAGCCGCTGTTAGCACGCCGTCTGCTCTGCCATTAGTCGTAGATGATTCTGAAACACAGATTGATTCAACGCTTGTTGATTCATGGTTTAATTCTTTTATCTTTGTGCCTTCAATCCAAAGTTAAAGTTCAACCCTTTCTGCACCTCTCGGCTTTTTGTTATTGGCAAAATCTCTGAAAATGCACATCTTCATCGAAGATGGAGGAGTTGCAACAGATGCTAATCAAGTAGCTTCACAGTCTTGTTTGGTCTTTGTGCTTTTTCTTTTATTGTTACCTGAGTCACTCCTGATTTATTACACAGGCCTCCGTTTACCTTGCCTCCATTTGGATGGACTGATGAAGGCATTTAAGGACTGAACTTTGCTTTTCGAGGGACAGATTTGAGTTAACTATCAACCGTTATTTTCCTGTGATTGGTGACTGCAGTGAAACTACATGATCAGATGATGACAGGTGTTGGTGTCAGGTCACATTCAAATGGTAGCTTGGTATGAAATCAGAAGGTTGATATCTTGGTTTTATTTGAGCAACATATTTTTCCCCATAAGTTTATGATTAACTTGGTCAAACAGTTGGCCAACTGTTCAAAGGTCAAACACTGTGCACTCACATCAGCAAGTTGAAGGTTTTAGTGGCGAGCCTTTAATTTCTGTTCCTCAATATTCACTTCATCTGTTCTTCTTTATAGTTTCTACTTCAGTTTTTGTACACAAGTCCTAAATAAATGGGAAAAATAATTTTAATGGTTTGATAGACAGACTGAACGTTGTTTCTATGACGATGTGGGTGCATTGCTGTCATCTCTGCTCAAGCTGTCATGGCACCCATTGTGCTTCCTACATTTCCAAGTGTTTAAAGGCTCTCCAGGCTACTTTGACATTTATTTATAATAATAAACTTTTGTGTATTTGACAAGAGTAGTTGGTTCCTTCTATCTATCCCTCCATCCTTTCTTTCTTTCTTTCTTGTTTTTTTTCCTTCCTTTTTGTCTTTCTTTCTTTCTATCTTATATTTTTTCCTTCCTTTTTTGTCTTTCTGTCTGTCTTTCTTGTTTTTTCCTTCCTTTTTTGTCTTTCTTTCTGTCTTTCTTTCTTGTTTTTTCCTTCCTTTTTTGTCTTTCTTTCTGTCTTTCTTTCTTGTTTTTTCCTTCCTTTTTTGTCTTTCTTTCTGTCTTTCTTTCTTGTTTTTTCCTTCCTTTTTTGTCTTTCTTTCTTGTTTTTTTCCTTCCTTTTTTGTCTTGTTTTTTTCCTTCCTTTTTTGTCTTTCTTTCTTTCTGTCTTGTTTTTTCTGTCTGTCTGTCTGTCTGTCTTGCTTTCTTTCTTTCTTGCTTTCTTTCTTTCTTGCTTCCTTACTTGCTTCCTTCCTTCCTTCCTTCCTTCCAACTTGCTTCCAATAATAAAAAGGTTTACCTGGCTGAGCCACTGGTCCACTGCAGTGCTCTTCTCTAGCATTAGTAAAGCGATAATAAATTTTGTCCAACTTGTATTTTTACTATGATTTCTTTTCATCTTTTTTTTTCTTTAAATGATTTTTTATTTGGAAAATGTAAATCATGATGGGCATGTTGTATTTTTGTCCAACAAGTAGAAGTCAATGTGTGGTGTGTTCAGTTGTTGATTTATGCGGCTTCGTAACAAAAAGAACTGGGCCGTAATCGTTGGGTTGAATAAAGGAGTAACATTGATGTAACAATGGTAGGGCTCCTTTAACTGTCCAGCTGTGACACGATTTCTCATGATTTTGTTGTAATACTGATGCAACCATGACAACCTGCATAGATGGCAGTAAGGGTCCTGATGTGAAATAAAGTTACAAGTGGCCGAAAGTTTCTTTACTGATGCTAGATATGCGGTTCCACACAAACGAGTGTGTACATAAAAAAATTACGCTGTTGGTTTGAAACCTTTTCATCCTGCAGAACGAGTATAGGGCAAAGAACGTGACTGGTGACAGTTGCACTAGAATTTCACCCCCCCCCTTACACACACACACACACACACACACACACACACTTTTCCAGGGCTGACTAATGCCACAGTGCCTGTTTACATAATCATAGTTGCATAGAGCTGAAGCAATGTGTTGGTTTCAGATAGGAAAGAATATTTTTTCTTTTATTTCTTTTTTTATTCATCAATAACTCTCCAAAAATGCTGCTAGCACCACTGCAGATGTCAGGATCTAAAGCTTCTCTTTGTTTAATAACGGTAAACAGAATAATTATTTAGTTTTGGTTCGTTGGTTAAGCTAAATAAAAACTCTATGAGGAACTTTGTCAACTCAATAATAGTTCATTTTTCCTGTGATCATATGTTGTGAACACCTCACAGATATAAGCGGATGTATACACATACCAGTTAGCCCCTCCTTCATACCGGTCTGGCAGGATTGAGACAGGTGTGAGCATGCTCAGATCAGGTTGAGTTGAACAAACTTGTCTTGTTGTTCAGTTCAGGATTAACTACTGTCCTCCGTGTAAGGACTTTAGTTAAATGGCAGGATCAATAAATTCTGTTTTAATATGAAGTTAAATGAGATATTCATGTGATTCTTGTGTGTATTTCTGTCTTTCCAGAAACCAGGCATGGATGAGTTAATAATATGGGAGCAACAAACAGTAACACTAAACAAAGTAAGTCTTCTTTGCCAAAGTTAAATCATGAAAGGATGATTTCAGATTTTAAAAGTAGAAAAGGAAAACAAAACAAAAGCTTTTAAACGTGCCAGTTACCCATTATAAGCGGCACATTACAAAGACTGGTTTTTAGTATGCCGTCATTTAGAGTTGTTGTGTCTGTGACCGGTGGAAGTAGCGCCTGGCTTCAGCGGATATGGGGCAGTGTGAGGATTGTTTTTCAGAGTATTGTGAGGGACTTGCAGGGGCTGAAGTGAACTCTGTTTCACAGCAGACTCCGGCAGGAATTCAGAGCGACACACCCTGCCGTTCTCCACAGCACCAGCTGGCTCTTCACCATCCTGCCACTGGAATGTGCTCTGTCTCTCACTATCTCTTCACTGCATCTCCCACTCATGCTCACAATCTGCCCACTCACTATCCTGCATTCTTTCTCTGCTCTTTAAGTGTCATTTTCTGAGTCTCACACTTTTTTTTTCCTCTTCTTTTTACTCTCAAAATGGTAGGATCCCAAAATGGGTTTTGGGTTTGCCATATCAGGAGGCAGAGATAAGCCTAACCCAGATGGGAATACAGCTGTGATGGTGTCGGATGTGCTGCCAAATGGACCAGCCATGGGGCGGTTGTTGTAAGTTCACCTTCTAACTTCATGGTAAAATAACCACGATGCATTTGTACATTTACACGGAACAAGGCTCATGTGGATTTCTTGTCTTTTGAAGCAATAATGACCAAATTGTGATGGTCAATGGAGAACGTATGGACAATGTTCACTCTACTTTCACCATTCAGACCCTCAAGTCTTGTGGCAAAATGGCAAACATTGTGAGTATGGAGAGGGCAACGGCTTTAAAGATCAATTACTTCTTCTCTGTTTCTCTAAACTTTTAATCTCGTCTTACTTCAGACAGTGAAACGCCCCCGAAAAATCCAGATCCCGGTATCCACCGGACCATCGCGGGCAGTGTCCCAATCCAACCTGCTGGATCAGGACCGTCCCAGGCAACCACGCCGCTTCTCTGATGGCAGCGACCACCGAGACTCGCACCACAACCGCTCGCGTGGTCGCAGCTCCTCTCCTGACCGCAATGGCTATGGAAACACGCTGCCGCTGATGTCTTCGGGATACAAGAAGCTGCCGCAAAGCAGAGCTGCAGAAGGACCCATCAAAACCACTTTAACTAAAAAGAAAATCACAGATGGTAATGCTAATGCTCACAGCTGAAACACTCAAACAGAATTTCTGTTGAGCTGGTTTCTCTCAGGATTCAGGATCTCTCTCTTTGTGTGCAGAGTATGGACTGAAACTGGGAAGTCAGATTTTTATAAAGCACATGACAGAAAGCGGCCTGGCTGCAAGAGAAGGCACTTTGCAGGAAGGAGATCTGATTCTCAAGGTGAATATTTGTGGACACACTCGACATTAAGCTACAAATGTTTTCAGAAGCTTTCGGCGTTAATCAGTGATTTACAACGAAGGGAATCCTCAGTTTGTGTTGATCTGTTTGTTTCCTCTGAGTAGATCAACGGCATGACGACAGAGAATCTCTCCCTGCTGGAGACCAAGCACTTGGTGGAGAAGAGCAGGGGCAAACTGACCATGACTGTCCTCAGGGACGACCGCAAGTTTCTGGTCAGCATCCCGGAGGTAGTGGACAGCGCCCCCAACAGCGAGGACGAGCACCGCAGAGGCAGCAGCTCGGAGCTGGAGGGTGAGGGGTGCAGGCAGAGGAAGGAAAGGCAGGCAGGGAACGATGAAGGAGAGAGAATAAAGAAGTGTAGAAATCCCTGCTGAGAATTAATTCATAAACCTTCTTGTTTGTCATATTGAAATCATTTTCTGTGTCCTGTCAGACATCTCCGATATTGAGGAAGACTTTGCCCCTCGCAGAAAATCACGCCAACCTACCAGAGAGAAGCGGACGCGCAGGTACAGATCTGCTTCATCCTCACTATGTCGAGATGAAGAAGTAGAAATAAAATACACAAACTTTTGTTTTCGTCTTGGCTTCTACTTTGTAAACACAATTTTTCAAAGAGGGGGGAAAAAAAAATGTGTCTGTTCTTCAAAACCAGAACAAGAGCTGAACCGCCACCAGCAGCCAAGTCTCGAGACTCATCGCCTGTGCGCTCCACACTGAGCCGGCCTCCGGCGAGAACACACCACGTTCGTAGAGGTTCGTTCACTGATCACCTGATGATCGTGTTACCTGCAGAATCATTCACAAACTCACTTTCTGAGCAGAATATTAAGATGAAAAAGATGTTAGAGAGGCTTTATGTAGCTGCAGAAAGGCACCTCAGAAAACATGGATGTTACTTCTTCCTCAGCTCCATCTGAGTCCGAGTCGGACCACAGCGCTTCTCCTCCTCCCGTCAGAAGAGAAAGTCCAGAAATGAGGGACCAGCCCAGCAAACACAAGTCAGTTCAGTGATTTTTGTTTCCTTTCAGAGTTTTTTTTTGAGTGATTTGTAATAAAAAAGCATATTTAGATAATTAGATTTTTTTCAGGTCTGAATAATGGTTTCACAAATTCATGTGAATATTTTCAGGTTCAGGTCCATGAACTGAGTTCCTACATCTGCTTTCATTTACATTGTAGTTAACAGATTAAAATTACACACACTAAGCTTGAATCCTTGTCATGCTGAAGCAGCTTTTGGTATTTCAGTGCACATAAAGGTGAATCCTTTGGACCTGGTGTCTTAAATGTGTGCAGCACTTGTGTGCAGGTTTATATTTATGAAAGCGGATCATTTCCTCGTGGATTAGCTCAAGCTGAAAAACAAATGACTGATTTTGCATTAGTAATTATTTTTTTCTTTCAGAACCTTGTCAGGTGTGTCTACCCTCCCCAACCCACGATCCTCTCCGCTACACCCCACCTGGACAGCGTCTCACCCCACCTCCTCTTCCTCACGGCCCCGCAGGCCTGTTTCGGAGTCTGACTCTGACCGCAGCGCCTCCCCACCTCCACGCAGAAACAGCCCCCGCCCTGACAGCAGATACAAGTACGGACATTTCTTTATTCTACTGCCAGAGCAGAAATAAGCCACTCGCATGTAGCAACAGTCAGAAACTGAATCAAATGTTCATGTCGACCGTTTGTCATGCTAACCGTCCTTCTCTTGTCTCTGCAGAGTTCTTCCTGATCTTCCCCACACTGGTCTGAGATCTTCCCCCATCACCGTTCGCCAAGAGCCGCCGAGGAGGGTCAACTCTCCTTTTAGAGCCCCACCTCCAGGTTGGCAAACACAAATGTGCACAAATGCTCTGTCCAACTTCTTTAACGTGGTGCGAGTCCTGGGTTTTATCTGAGTCGCTCATGAACATGTGCAAACAGACAAGGTTACTCAGAACAGTTTGCTTCATGAATGGCATCACAAGCTGCTCAGAGGTTTTTGTTTGCTTTTTTTTCTTTCTTTTTTTTTATTAATGTTGGGAAAATATGAACTAAATTCCTTATATCTTAATTAGCATGAAGACAAACCTTCTTTGGTTTGCTCACTGTTATAATTTATTTTCCTCCCAGATTCTGATTCTGAGTCGGATGAAGATGCGGGGCCTCCTCAGAGGCAGAGCACCACGTACAGCCAGGACTCCCTCAGCAGATACAGGTACAGATGAAGGTCCTCCAAACACCACCCCCCTCCTTGATACTCAACAAGATCTCCTGGAGGAGAAACCGAGCAGACTCTACAGCTCTTCTGTTGTTAACCTTAATCATATACTTTGTTTTGTTTGTTGTTTCAGTTTTTTTCACCTTAAATGCCACTTCCTGTTCCTGATATATTTTTATTAATTTGCTTATTTTTGACAAATTTGATAGCATTTTATTATCTTTCATTTGTGTTTTTTTTTTTTTTCTTTCGACTGTGTATCAACTGTTATTTTGTTAACCAATGAAATAAAAGTGACTTTTACTGAACATGTTCTCCTGTATGTGGCTAAAATAAAATGCTGATTAAACAGGACATTTCCCACTGAAGCAACAGTCATACAGAAACAGTTTTGAGAATATCTGCGTGTTTTTAAAAATCCATAGCGAACCTCGCCATGCAGTTAATGACTAGACTAATTAAAGTGGATCAATTTGATTGTTCACAAACCAGTTAACCGTCTCAGAGAGCTTCCCTCAGAGATTATAAGGTGAATATGCAACATTTCAGTCTCAGCCTTACAAATCAACATATTAGCCACTGGTCCCGCTTTGTCAAACGTAACTGAGATTTGTTGTCTTCCTCTTCCCTCACTCCCGCCTCCCTCTTTTCTTTTCCAGAGTCTTGCCAGATGTTTCCCTGCAGGCGGAGTTGCCACAAAGGGGGTCAGCTGTCAGCCCGCCACAGAAAGGTGTGTGTGTTCACAGACCAGATGCCCCTGCTTATGACTGAGTCATTACTCCTGATTAAAGTTTCTGACTCATTATTTTTACATTATTTTTGTGTTTTCTTTATAGCGTGTTGCAAAGTCTTTCACTCTTTTAGTCATGTAGCTGTTGATGGTGACTGTGTTGTTTTGTGTACTTTCCCAGCTCCCTCAGACTCTGAATCAGAGGCCAGTTACACGTCAGTCCCACACAGGAACTCCACAGACAGCGGGGACGCCAACCACAGGTGAGAGACGTCTTAGTTCAACGCTCACTGATTGTACGTCATCAGAGATGTCGACGTGTGTGTGTGTGTGTGTGTGAGTATGATCAGGTGTGTTTTTGGACGATGTATTTGTGTGTGTGCAGGCTTGTGTTTCTCACATGCAAGATTTGATGTTATTTTGTGTTGCTTTTTGTGTTTTATGAATAAAATTAGCATCCCACACAAGTTTAGCTTTGTCAGTAAGGTGAAGAAATTCAGTGATGTAAGAAACACACTTCTTCTTGTATCAGCATCACCTTTTAAACCAAACCTTAAAGTTCCCAAAGATCAGCCAGAATCGCTGACAGTGTACTTGCAGGTAGTTTTATATAAACTCCAGCAACAATATGAGCGCTTTACATCAAAAGCCTGCTGTCTCTTTGTCAGCTTGTTTATAGTCAACTGAAAATTTGCTGCCTAATCAACCAGAGGCCTGGACAAAGCTGGATTTTTTTTTTCTCGGGGGGGGGTGTAACTTTAGGGTCAACCAACCCTGTCCTGTTTCCTGCAACGCGGGTTCACTTAGTACTGGAGTAAATCACCGTGGTAACATATACTGAATGGCTAACATGATCCATAGCAGGTTATGTTCTGGATAAAAGATCACCAAGTATAAAGGCATCACCTCCTGGACAATCAATTGCCTTGGAAAATGGCTTATTGATCTTTAGAGCATCCCATTAATGTAGATGCTTGAAGCGTGAGAAGAGAGCTTAAGCGAGAGATTTATTAGGAAATTATTCAATCCTTTTGATTTGAAAAAAAAAAAAAAATTGAGCCTGGTCACTTTAAAGCATTTTTTCTAACTTGTTCTTCATTCATTACCAAATCTGATTAAGATTCATGAGGGTTTTAACGGCAAAAATGAGGTTAATAATAATGGTCACACATGGCATAACTACAGAACCATGAATCTGTACAACACACATCCACTCGTGCCATCACTGTGAGGAATTAATATAACAGCACAAAACGAGGCCACACAGGGGCAATGGGTCTCAAAAGAGCCCAATAGAAAAAGTAAAGTAAAGAAAGGACCCAAAGGAGGCCCAGCCTGATGCGCCTGCGCTGTCAGAAAGTAAGTGTTTAGAGTGCCGTCTGTTTATATTGTCAGATGGAGAGATATTCTAATAACCTGTGAATTTATGCAGACTTGTGTCATCCCAGATAAATTTATGTCAGACATCATCTGCCAGCAATACTTCTGGCTGTTGCTGCGGTAACAGTGTTGCTTTTAACTTGGATGATGTGTTTGGATTCTCCACGGTAAAATAGCTGCCCTGCAGGGTTTTTCCCATGTTTGTGATTGGTCAGATGCTTCAAACACCGCCCATTTCATGTGAGCATGCACTGATGGAGGTGGGAAAACCCTGGGCTGGTTTACTGAGATGATAACCAGCTTTGTAGTACTGCATATCAGAATTGGGAATGTTTGAGAAAGAAATGTTTGGGTATGTTAATCACGGTTCGTAGTTCAGGCCTGCGATCTATCTGTGTACAGAAGCAAGCCTAGACCCTTCTGGAAAAGTTGTTCCTTCTCCAGATAAACTATTTCAACACAGATAGGTTGTCAGACTTGTACTGGTGATTTTGCATAACTGGTAACTAACAAACCCAGACATTCACCATTTTCTCCAAAAAGAAAAAAAAAATGGTTGATGTTTTATACCTCATTAAATTCTGTAAATTTTTAGTTTAGTTTTTATTGTTTGTTTATGCTGTACTGAGGGCTGGGTGAAAGGCAGGCAGATAATATAACACTTCTGCTGCAGCTTCTTTCATTAGACTTTAACTTGAAAATATTTTTAGATTTTAAAATATGTTTTGATTTATTGAATGAAATGAAATAAAAATAAAATAATTATAAAAATCATATGAAGCACAGTGGAAACCTTGATTATGCAACAAGATGTAACAAGCAAGAACGAGTATAACATTTTATATAACTAATTCTATATATAGAAGTTTAAAACAGAGAATGATTAAAGTAATTGATCTAGAACATGAAGAACATGAGGAAAAAGAGGGAAGAACAGAAACGCAACTGTTTGTTAAAGCGCTGTACAAACTGTTGCGCATGACAGAACTTCCTGCTAAGATTGCGTCGTCACTCCTCGCCACCAAAAACAAGATTACACATTTCATATGATCTGCTTTATGAAAGTAATTCCCTGAAGATGAAGGTTCAAAACTAAATAAATCATTCAGTCAACTATTTCATTTGGTTTTCTCAGAATAATCCAGAAGAAATCCCCTTCAGTCGCTGTGAAGCAGGAACCTCCACGTCAAGCACCGTCACCCATCAGACCGCCTCCCGATGGTCGGTTTACTCCTCTGTCTCACACTCATCATCCTCATCCTCCCCATCTGAACTATACGCATTGCATACTGAATACTCTGTTGTGTTCCTTCAGATTCCTCAGATTCTGATGAGCTTTCACACTTCAGGAGGTCTGGCAGCTCGGAGCGAGGGCAGAGCCACCGCAGGTACAGCTGGGATTATCTAACCTGTAAAAAGCACAACATGGGGAAGCATGTTGGGAGCGTGATAACATGAAAACCCTGTCGTGGAGGGATATTTTACTAAGTAGTTTCTCCTCGTGCAGACAGTGTGTCAGATCAGCAGTTTTCCCTGGACATTATTGTGGCTAAAACGGCTGCTAAAAATCATACATTTAGTCATTTTTTTATTACAATTTCCTTTTGTCAGAGTGGGAGCAGAGCATTTCTGCGTAAACAGCAGCGTTACAGACAGCAGCTAAGCTCCATAGCTGAATAAATATTATTTTAGGACAGTGATCAAGCAAGACATCAGACATGAAAGGATTAAAAACAGTTAACAAGCGCAGACTCCTCCAGTGTCTAAAGTTAAACCTAAGCATTGGTGCGGGTTCTCTCAGGGTACTGCTGCTTCCTCCCACCGTCCAGCAACATGCATGTTTGGTTTATTGTATACTATACTGTCGAATATATAACATAAGATAACACGTAGGCCTTTGAATAAATACATTATCAAATCCAAAAGTGATGAAATTCAATGTCATCCAGGTAGATCCAAGTTTTGTTTTTTTTTTGTTTTTTCCAGACACAGGAGCTTTATTAGTTTATGGCTATAATATTTACAGAAGAGACAGATTTGGCTGTAAAATTATGATTTATGCCTGAGAAAGTTTTTGTTATAATCTAAATATTTAGTGAAAATAGACTGGAGGTTATTAGAGTCCTCTGTCGTTTATCCTGACTGTACTTCATAGACCCTTTACATCAAATGTTTGTTTTTTTTATGATAAAGTTAGGGAATTTTTTGCAGGAATGTCATCTAAAGAGTTTATTTTTATGGATGATGTGTAATTTAGCAAAAGGCCTGAAAGAATTCTGAAATCATTCAATGCGCTAACCAGACTCGCAAACCACTCTTTGATTTTAGTAGCTAGAAAGCTGAATTGCAAACTATTTCAACCATTGCTGTCCTGCAGAATCCAGTCAAATCCTAAAATGTGCATAAAATTTATACATGCAACTCAACAGGTTGGTTGGGAAGGAATGACATTTTCTTGCAAAATACAAGAAATTGTTGAACAATTCACTTGCACGATTAAAAACAGTCCTAAAAAGCCTGATCTTCTATGGATAAATGGTATTTTGAAAGTGATGAGAGCCTGATCAAGCTCTAAAAAAGGCCACTTAAAAACTGCTGAAAAGCAAATTCCAATTCAGCTTTAAGTGAATATAAAGGAAATGTAAAAATGATCTGGAAGAACTCGGCAGACTGACAGGGCCATGTCACAGTAACAGAAAAATATTGGAAATTAAATTGAATGACAGGGTTTTAAGTCAATCAAATGACATTTCAGAGGTCTTTAATCACTGTTGTGTGGACTCTCACAGGCCTTTAGCCTGCATCCAGTTCAGTCTGATCCTGCAGTTTCTCTTTAAACCACATCACTGAAGCTCATAAAGTCGTTTAAGATCCTGTGTTTGAACTGGATTCTGCTTACAGACCTGAACTCAGAGCTTAGTGGAACTCAATCCCTGCTGAAATCAATCAATTCATCACTTAAACAGCCTTTACAAAGTGTTTACAAAAGTAGAAGGATGAGACTTATACATACGTGTTCACTTGCATTGATGAGCTGTTACTGTTCTGTATTATACTGATATATTCAGGGTGGTTATATGTTAATTATTTTCTTTAATGTTTTATCATAGTGTGTTTGTTTTTTTTAAGTTCTAGGTGTGGGGAATATAGATGGAAAATAGCCTGTTTGCTCATTCTAGCATTTATAACTCCTGTATGTCATGTGTTACATGAATTGGCACTGTCCCTTAATGAAATAAACCTAAACCTTTAGAGGTCCCTTCAGCATGGTTACACAACCTGTTATCTGGCTGCTGTTTATTGGTCATTTTTAGTTTACAAATGATGTGATTATGATGTAGTTTTGAATGCATGTACCTGACCTAAATCTTTATTTAATGTGCCAAACTGACCACTGCTAATATTAATCAATGGAATATGTTTTATCTATAAGCAAAAATTAGATATGCATGATTTTTAAGCAGTTAAAAAAAATTGTAAAAAAGAAGGCCCTCCGATAGCGGTGAAAACCCAGAATGAGGCGTAGTTGTTTATTCTTTCATCGCGTGGTTTGTGACAGTCAGAGTGAATACACACCGTTTTATCTGTTGTCTTTTGCACACTGTGAAGGATTGCACTTTTTAATTTCATTGTGCAACGTACAATGACGATAAAGTTCTATTCTATTCTATTTAGGGGACGGGAACTTTGAAGTGAATTAAACTTATTTATTTGAGCTGTTCTTTATAAAAGCAACTATTATTAGTATTAGAAACATCCTCTAACCAGAAAAAATGGAAAGTAAGGAAAAGTCCAGCCCAAACCCTTAGCTGAAATTGGTTGAGCTTACATGGAGAAGACTGATGAAGACTGTTGTCCTCTCCACCTGGCAGGATTCCTGCTGCTGCGAATGGAGGCGGCACGCTCCTGTCTGGAATTTCAGTGAATGACAACCCACCGCTCTACTGTAAGGCTCCAAATAAGTAAACGGATTCATTATTACAGTTTTTCTTACTGATTTATTGCTTCAGTTGTAATAAAACTAAAACTTTCTCCTGCCTGTTACATTTCATACTGATGCTAGATGCTTACTCCCGCGGCGTTGAGCATCGCTTGCACGTCATGTTATTTATTTCTCGTTTTTCACATCTTCCAAACTAAATTTAGTTTCTCATGAGCTGCGTCAGTTTAAAGTCTCACCATGTCCATTATGTTTGCAGCAAAGCCTACAGAAGAGCCCCTTTATTCTCTACCTCCAGATTCTTATCCATCATCTAATTCAGGGTGACTATCATCTTTTCCGTACAGATTCCTTTGATTCTAAACACACTGAAAACCCATGATGGCAGTCTGATTTCTCGGCTCTCTTCCTGCTTGTTTTTCTCAGGTACAGCTCAGATTTGCAAACGGTGACTTTTGTAAAGGAGCGCAGCATGGGCCTGAGACTCATGGGAGGCAACGATGTCGGTATTTTTGTAGGCGGAGTTCAGCCAAACAGCCCGGCGTACGAACAGGGGATTAAAGAAGGAGACCAGATCATGAAGGTGACGTCATGCAGGGTTTAGAATTCACAGCAGGTGGTTGTCGCAAGGCACAAAACTAAAACTGGCTATTCACCAACTTTGTTCAGGTAAATAAAGTTGATTTTGGCCATTTCACACGAGAAGAAGCTGCCAACTTCCTTCTCAACATCCCTACAGGCGAAAGAGTGGAAATCTGCACACAGACTAAAATGGACAGTAAGTATGGAGCTAAAGTCTTCACAGCACACCAGCAGCTCCCTCTGAGTCCTAATTTGCCTCTTTTCAGTTTACAAGAAGATCATAAAGTCCAACCTGGGAGACAATTTCTACATCCGAACCCACTTTGACCACGAGTCAAACGCCCCCAACAGTCTGAGCTTCACCAGAGGAGAGGTGTTCAGGGTCACAGACACCATGTACCATGGGAAGATAGGCAAATGGCTGGCTGTGCGAATGGGGAATGACCTGCATGAGATGGACAAAGGCACCATCCCCAACCAGGATGCGTAAGAAAGCCAGAAATGGGAAGGAGATGTGGATTTCTCTTTCAACCAAGGACCCTTTTTTTCATTTTTCTCTCCTTCGTTACCTTCTGCAGGGCAGAGAAGCTGGCCAGCATCGAACGGACTCACCGGGCCGCTGGAGAGAGGCCGATCTCCGGGCCGAGAGCAGAGTTCTGGAAACTACGAGGACTCAGAGGGAATAAAAAGAATGAGAAGAACACCAGACGGACGCGTGAGGATCTGCTGCAGCTCACCATTCAGGGCAAATTCCCAGCCTATGAAAGAGTCCTGCTCAGGGAAGGTTGGCACGTTGTTCTCCTGCTTTTACTCCAACACCAAACCGATTATCACTCTGTCATATTAGAGGTCCCACAACTAGTCCAACAAGTTGTAATCTGGTTGTTTGTGTTTTTTGTTTCAGCTAATTTCAGAAGGCCCATTGTTATTCTGGGTCCTCTGAATGATATTGCCATGGAAAAGCTGGTCAGAGAGATGCCCGATGAATACGAGAGTGCAGGTTGATTTCTCCTTCATGATGTTTTCTCACACAAATCCTTTTTCTTTTGTGAATAATAAAGCACGACATTGTTCCTCTTCACTGAACTCTGCTTTTCTTAAATGTTAAATCATCACAGAGATGGTTCCTCGCAGTGGAGAGAGCAGCTCTACGGTCATTAAACTGGAAACTGTGAGGAAAATAGCAGAGAAGGTGAGCGGTAACTGTTAAAACTCCACTTGGCAAATACATTAGAATTCATTTTTTTTACTTTTAGCAGCGTAAACATCCTGGTTTCTCTGCTTCTGTGTCCTCATCAGTGGTCTTTGTTTTTTCTCATCCCAGGACAAGCACCCTCTGCTGGACATCACTCCCACTGCAGTGGAAAGGCTCAACTACATCCAGTACCATCCCATGGTGCTGTTCCTCGACCCTCACTGCCGCAAAGACGTCAAGCTAATGAGGCAGAGGTACAGTCCCAACTCCAGCAAGAGCTCCAGACGCCTTTACTCACAGGCCCTTAAGATGAGGAAGCACTGCAGCCACCTTTTCTCAGGTAAAACTCGCATGCAAGCAAAGTTAGGAGCAGTATTTTATTTACTTCTTCACACATGAATCCTTACTAACTTACTGAGGTTATTTGTTTTCATTGCAAAATGGTATATCTTTAAATTTCTCCCTTCAGCTCGTGTGGACCTGCAGCCCAATTCCAACAGCTGGTACGACAATCTGAAGAATACAATTCGCCACCAGCAGTCCAAACCTGTCTGGGTGTCTGAAGTCACGGTACAGAACACACACCTGCATATGCTTAAGTTCACTTACATATTCATTTATGGCACCATGGGGAGGGGGATGGCCAGAAAAGTTAAAAACCTTGTTAAGCTGTTAGAAAAATCAAACACTTATTGTCTTCCTACACTGGAAACCTTTGCCTGTTTATGGCATATCTAAAGAAAAATTGCAGCTTTTTGAGATTTACATGAAACAAATGCATAAATTTCTCCATAAACAAGCAGAATCATTACAGGAGCTAAGTTGCAGATATTTAAACACACCAAAAAGAATCTTTTTTTGCCTGAAGATGACTGTAAATGTGCCTTATAGTCGCCTGATTAGTAGGCCGATCAGGCTATCAGTCTGCTGCATCCATGTTTAATTGTGCGAACATAAAGGAAGGAAATGATCAACCTTACATAGTTAAAGCTTTTTCAAGCTGAATGCTGAAGTGGAATTTGTTGTGTGTCCAGCTGGAGAGAGGGGGAGACCAGGATTTAGATACTCTGAACCAGACCCAGGCGGACTACCTCAGCGCTGCCAGTGATCTGGAGGACACTGATGGAGAACCCTTTACAGATGGAGAGGCATACACTGACAACGAGGACCTGGAGGAGGCTTATCCTGGTCAGGATGCAGCCAGAGTCTCTCGAAGCTCCAGGGGGACCGGAGTTGCTTTGGCTCGATCTTCTGAACCGGCCTTTAGCCATTACAGCCCAGAATCAGAACCAGAAGCGGAGCCTAGAACTGACCCATCATACTCGCATGAAGAACTGCCTCCGCTGCTGCACGTGCCCAAACCCAGGTCCTCCCACCAGAAAAGTTACAGCCCACCTCCCAGTACTGAGGAGGAGGAAGATCCAGCTCATCGCAGTTTTACAGACTCGGACTTCAGCCCTCTTGATGCAGTTGAGCCCACCACTCCATCTGATGGGCCGCCAGATTTTGTAGCCCCCGACCCCACGACTCAGTACTCAGCACATGCACCTTCATACGCCGAGGAGCAACCAGAGAGCTCGCCACACGCCAGCCTGTCGGCCATCGAAGACAAGTTACAGCAGGTTTGTAGAGTTGCTTCAAATCTCTTTTTATATGTTTAAAGCCAATTTATCTTAAATTAGACGTGATGTGTGTTTGTGCAAAGAAAGCATCTACAAGTTTCATATAAAATCAGTCATCATTAGTCAGTATTTTTAAAACGCATTTCTGTAGTTTACCTGGTTTTAGTTGAGACTGTTAAGATTGTAGGATAAAATCATCATAACAGTGATAGCAAAGGAATTAAAAATAAAACACAGATTAATGTTGCTGAGGGGAAAAATGTTAAACTGTAATATCCACAAAAAAGGGGCAAAGATAATGAAATAAAAGGAAGTAAGGCTTTGCCAGATTTCTTCTGATTGAATTATTTCTTGTACTGTGTGACATCTTGCAGCGTGTCTCAGTGAGCTGGTGGATTTATTTATTTCCAGTTTCCTTATGTTCTTCTTGTAACAAAAGGAAAAAAAAGCAGCTTAAGCACCTAAACAGCCATTTAATCTGGCTCCAGTTGTTCTGTGCAAAGTTTCAGCTTTAAAAGATCAAATAAACATAACACTTAAGTGAGGAAACTGTCTTGTTTTGTGGATTATTCCTCCATTTTAATAACACCAATGTTGTTTCATAATGAAAGCTTAGTTACCTTGACAACAAGGTATAACTTACAAGGATTGTGCTTCTGTGAAGACACACAAGAGAACATTGCAACAGATTTTGCCACATTTTTCTTTACCCAGATGTTTATTTGTGTTGCTCATCCAACAGAAGCACAGTGCGTACAAGTTATACCTTGTTTTAATGGTTAATAATCACTTTTCCAACAACACCTGTTGAGAGTATTAAAAGGTAGAAATAGTCAACCAAACACAAACGTCCTTATTTTTCATGCCAGCTTTAGTAAAAACTCATTTAAACAAATTAAAAATATCTCAGCAACTTTTATTCAAATTTATACTTTATATTATATTTATATATATATTCAGTATATATATATATATATATATATATATATATATATATATATAAATATATATATATACTGAATATAAATATATATATATACTGAATATAAATATATATATATACTGAATATAAATATACTGAATATAATGATCTGAATGACTAACTTGTTAGTACAGCACAATATTGATCTTCCTTTAAGCTTTGCATGAAGATGATATGATTGTAAAATGATTCTGAAACTTGTCTTTTCTTACTGAAAACAGCAACCAGTTGCAGAGGAACTGGTATAATAACTGCTCTGGAAAAGATGATATGAGTTTAAACATACAGAGCTGCTCCACCACAGCATCTCTGCGACATTTAGTGTTTGATTAGATTTAGATTTTCATTGTAAAGAATGCTGATAAATGTTTGTTTTAAAAGTCCTCTTTCTGTTTTTTCCTGCTGTTACAGACTCGCCAGGCGGAACCGCAAGCAGAGACCGAGGAAAGGAAAGCTCCTCCGTTCCTGGTGTAAGTCTGCTGCTGCTGTTTGTGGGATAAAAATAATAAAGTAAGACTGAGGCCTGCTGCTGATGTTCACCCCTGTTTTCTTTGCCTCTACAGCCTGGCCCATCACCAAGCAGTCCAGTTCAGACGCACCCAGATCCAAGGCAGCGACAGCTCTGAGGAGGAAGGAGAGGAAGAAGAGGATGAGGACATCGAATGGGGTCCTGCTACTGAACTGTAGACAACTTGATGATTAAAGCTGCTGACTACTGATCCGACATGGACGCGACAACCGTTTCACTCCTTCAGCACACTCCTATTCTTCTTTGATTATGTTTTTCCATTTATCTGAAGCAGACCTTGTTGTTCCAAGTGTAGGAAGGTGGAAAATTCAACATTAATTCAGCCACTAATTTAGCATCAGATGAAAATGAAAAAGTGCCTTTTTGTTTTGTTTTTACAACTTTTCATGTTTAAAACTGTAAAGCACAATTCATCTTTGCCATCGCTGTTGTAACATATATGTCTTAGTTATAATAGAAATCATTTTAAACAAGTCTGTTTTGATGGAGACACTCAGTTCATAGAAGACTATGTAGATGCTTTTTTTAAGACTTTTTTTCTACATTAAACTGTTTTCTGATCTTAAAATGAGTTTGTTCAGTGAAGCAGTTAATAAAACCGTATCTGATATGTCAGGGTATTTCAAGCTGTCACCATTTTTGTGAATACATTATTTAAAATAATGTGGAAATTTTCAGTCTGATCATCGGACAAAGGGTTCACAAGTTCATGGTTTTAACCCACAAGAACCCAGTGTGACATATATAATACGTACCACTTCTGAGACATTTGGCATCCCTTTGGTGCAAACTTTGGTCAAAATCCCGTAGAACACAATGTGATTTTTTTT